>NC_045439.1:124831763-124860353 GCF_002776525.5 Piliocolobus tephrosceles
AGGTCAGGAGATCGAGACCATCCTGGCTAACACGGTGAAACCCCGTCTCTACTAAAAAATACAAAAAACTAGTCGGGCGAGGTGGCGGGCACCTGTAGTCCCAGCTACTTGGGAAGCTGAGGCAGGAGAATGGCGTAAACCCGGGAGGCGGAGCTTGCAGTGAGCTGAGATCCGGCCACTGCACTCCAGCCTGGGCGACAGAGGGAAATTCCATCTCAAAGAAAAAAAAAAAATACAAAAAACGAGCCGGGCGAGGTGACGGGTGCCTGTAGTCCCAGCTACTCGGGAGGCTGAGGCAGGAGAACGGCGTAAACCCAGGAGGCCGGGCTTGCAGCGAGCTGAGATCCGGCCACTGCACTCCAGCCTGGGCGACAGAGCAAGACTCTGTCTCGAAAAAAAAAAAAAAAAACAAAGCTAAAACTGTAGCAAATATTAAAAAGAAATGGTTTGGACACAGAAAGAGAAAACAGGAACATGATATACAGTTACCTTCTAACTTAGCTTTCCTTTCCTCCTCTGTTCAATTCCTGGGCCTTTCTGAGGGAGGGGCTGGTTTGGGAATTACAGTTTATAAGCAAAGATGCTTAAATATCAAGAGAACCAAAAAATCAAAAATACCATTTCCCTCCCTTTTTTCATTCTCTGATACCAAAACACACAATCTATTTCTTTGGCTTATTATATATTCATTTAGAGAAATTTATTTTAATCCAACACCTATTTATTCAACAATACACTGGTACTATGGGTCATTTAAATAACTGTTCTTAAAAACTGACGTAGTAGTGAAAATTTTACCTGTTCAGCCTGAAATAATGAACTAGTTCTAATGCTACAGTTACTTTTCCTACCGAAGGATAGGTACCTTTAGGCCTAATTATTTCCCCAATGTGCTCTAAGCATAATACCACTATATTAGAGTCAATCTGAAAAACAGAAACAGAAAGATTAAATTGCCTTCAGATCATAGAACTTTCCATCTCAGGCAATGCTATCTCTGGACTGCTACTCTTTTGAAATTATTACTATTTCTTATTTCATTGATATGTAACTTATGTAAGGTACATAAATTTTAAGTGTATAGCTTAATGGATTTTTAGATATGCAAACATCCAAGTAATCACTATCCAGATCAAAGATGCAGAACATTTCCTTGTGCCCCTTTCCAGTGAATACTTCCTTCCCTTCCCAACAGGTATCACTATTTTGATAGCTCAGTTTTGCCTATTCTTGACCCTCATTTAAAAATATGAACTAGCTGGGCGCGGTGGCTCATGCCTGTAATCCCAGCACTTTGGGAAGAGGAGGCGAGTGGATCACAAGGTCAGGAGATCAAGACTGGCCTGGCCAACATGGTGAAACCCCGTCTCTACTAAAAATACAAAAATTAGCTGGGCGTGGTGGCGGGCACCTGTAGTCCGAGCTACTCGTGAGGCTTAGGTAGGAGAATTGCTTAAACCCAGGAGGCGGAGGTTGCAGTAAGCCAAGGCTGAACCACGGCATCCCAGCCTGGGTGACAGAGTGAGACTCCATCTCAAAAAAAAGAAAAAAAAAAAAGAACTAATATAGTATCTACTCTTTTATGTCTGTCTTCTACTCAACAATATATTGTTTAGATTATCCAACTTCATTTATAATTTCATTTTTTATTTCTGTGTAGTATTCCTTTTCACAAATACACCATTTTTTTCTGTTGATAGACATCTGGGTTGTTTTCAGGGTTAAGCTATTAAGAATAAAGTTGTTGTGAACATGTTTTTGGTGAACATATGCAATCATTTCTGTTGTGTACATATCATGGAGTGGAATTTACCTGGTCACAGGTTAGGGGGGCATGTTTATCTTTAGTAGGTACTGCTAGTTTTCCAGTGGCTCAATTAATTTACACTCTCACTAGCAATAATTAAGTTATCCACATCCACTGGGCAAGGTGGCTCACAGCTATAACCCCAGCACTTTGGGAGGCTGAGGCAGGTGGATCACTTGAGGTCAGGAGTTTGAGAGCAACTTGGCCAACATCGTGAAAACCGGTCTTTACCAAAAATACTAAAAAAATTAGCCAGGTATGGTGGTGCATTCCTGTAAACCCAGCTACTCAGGAGGTTGAGGCACAAGAGTTGCTTCAACGTGGGAGGTGGAGGTTGCAGTGAGTCGAGATCCCGCCACTGCACTGCAGCCTGGGCGACAGAGCAAGACTGTCTCAAAAAAACCAAAACAAAACAAAACAAAAAACAAAAGAGTTATCCACATCCTTGCCAACTCTTACTGGCAATTTGGACATCTTCTTTTGTGAAGTGACTGTTCAAATCTTTTGCCTCCTTTTATTTTTTTGAGACGGAGATTCGCTCTTGTTGCCCAGGCTGGAGTGCAATGGTGCAATCTCAGCTCACCACAACTTCCACCTCCCAGGTTCCACCTTCCACTGCCTCAGCCTCCGGAGTAGCTGGGATTACAGGCACGCGCTGCCACGCCCGGCTTATTTTGTATTTTTAGTAGAGACAGGGTTTCTCCATGTTGCTCAGGCTGGTCTTGAACTCCAGACCTCAGGTGATCCACTCACCTCAGCCTCCCAATTCCCAGCCTCCCTGGGATTACAGGCACGAGCCACCATGCCTGACCTTTGCTTCCTTTTAAATTGGATTCTTTCTTTTACTCTGCAGAAATACTTGATATATTCTGAATATGAGTTAGATATATGTATTGTAAATATCTTCTCCCAGTCTGTGGAATGCCTGTTTGTTATGAAATCATGTTTTTTGATGAAAAGAAGTTCCTAATTACAGTGGAGACCAATTATTCATTTTTTAAATGTTTAGTACTTTTTATGGGCAACTACTTTTTCGGGGGAGGGTCAGCAAACTCTAAAAATTTCCTCTCTTGTAAAAAGAATTTTTTTTAATATTACCTTTACCTACTTCTAAGATCTATTTGGGATGGCTCACAATAAAACCATAACCCCATTAAAATAAGTTATAAAACAACCATTACCGCCGGGCGCGGTGGCTCAAGCCTGTAATCCCAGCACTTTGGGAGGCCGAGACGGGCGGATCATGAGGTCAGGAGATCGAGACCATCCTGGCTAACACGGTGAAACCCCGTCTCTACTAAAAATACAAAAAACTAGCCGGGCGAGGTGGTGGGCGCCTGTAGTCCCAGCTACTCCGGAGGCTGAGGCAGGAGAATGGCGTGAACCCGGGAGGCGGAGCTTGCAGTGAGCTGAGATCCGGCCACTGCACTCCAGCCCAGGAGACACAGCAAGACTCCGTCTCAAAAAAAAAAAAAAAAAAAAACAACCATTACCAACACTACCAAGGGAAAGGAAAGGTGTAGAAGTTGTAATGAGAAAATGGAGAACTGTTAACAATGACAGGAGCCCCAGGCAAAAGGAAGCTACTGAAATTGAGCCTAAAACTTAGCTATCAGCTTCTTGGCAAAATAAAATAAGATTTCTTAAGTCCCAAAAACAAAAACAAAGGACAGACTGAAACCTGGAAAGTTTCTTTCTTTTTCATTATAATATTACTTATTAATACTTTAAATTTACTTTTCTTCACTATACACCATGATTCTTCATGGGATGTTTCTTGACGTAAAAAGGAACCACTTCGGGCCAGGCATGGTGGCTCACACCTATAATCCTAGCACTTTGGGAGGCTGAGGTGAGAGGATCGCTTGAGCCTAGGAATTTGAGACCAGCCTGGACAACATGGTGAGATGCTGTCTCTATCAAAGACAAAAGCAAAAACAAAAAGGAACCACTTTTTTTATGTGGTTACCTCTTGATTGTTCAATTTCATAAACGGGGTAGAGAATTAAGAACCGTGGGTAAACTTGAAAGCTACTTGTATTTAATTTTAAAATGCACTTTCACATGAATGAGGCCAAAGTCAAATTTATAACACTCTAAATAACAAAATTTAAACTGTGGAGACCTGATTGAGGAGAAATTGAGAATTTCATCCAGATAAGTCCAATGTGAGATTTGCAACACTCAAATAATGAAATTTCAAAATGGAGATCTCACTCGAAGAAACTGGCAACTGAGAGTGCAAAGCACCAAGCACATTTTAGCTGTTTTTGTTTTGAGACGGAGTCCCACTTGTTCACCCAAGCTGGAGTACAATGGTGCGATACTGGCTCACTGCAAACTCTGCCTCCTGGGTTCAAGTGATTCTCCTGCCTCAGCCTCCTGAGTAGCTGGGATTACAGGTGAGCACCACCACGCCTGGCTGATTTTTGTATTTTTGGTAGAGATGGGGTTGCACATGTCGGTCAGGCTGGTCTTGAACTCCTGACCTCGTGATCCGCCCACCTTGGCCTCCCAAAGTGCTGGGATTACAGGCATGAGCCACCACGCCCGGCCTCAGCTGTTTTTTTAAAATTAATTATTATTATTTTTTATAGAGATGGAGTTTGATCACGTTGCCCAACCTGGTCTAGAACTCTTGGGCTCAAGCAATTCTCCCGCCTCAGCCTCCCAAACAGTTGGGATTACTGGCATGAGCCACTGTGCGGGGTCCAGATTTAGGTTTTATATCATTTCAAAGTTTGCCACATACTAGATTCACACTTACCCTGCTTATGAGACTAATAAAGCAACAAAAAAGTTAAACTGGCGCCGGGCATGGTGGCTCATGCCTGTAATCCTAGCACTTTGGGAGGCGGACACATCACTTGAGGCCAGGAGTTCAAGACCAGCCTGGGCAACATGATGAAACCCCGTCTCTACTAAAATACAAAAAAAAGAAAAAAAATTAGCTGGGTGTGGTGGCGCACACTTGTACTCCCAGCTACTTGGGAGGCTGAGGCAGAAGAATCACTTCAGCCCAGGAGGTAGAGGCTGCAGTGAGCCACGATCGTGCCACTGCACTGCAGCCTGGGCTACAGGGAGACTGTCACTTCCTCCCCACCCCCAAAAAAAAGAAAGAAAAAAAAGTTAAACTAGCAACTACCCCTTGTCAACCCCATTTTCATCCATGAAAACGTTAGGATTATAGGATAAGCGCATGCGACAGCCACTGACAAATCTTGGTACAAAAAATTGATGCAAATGGTCCACACCACTTTTGAAAATAAATTTTAAAATCCTCAAAAAATGGCAGGTGGTTCAAGACTTCAGTTTCTCAAAGACAAAAATTTTTGTCTGTTCCACTATTCTCTTTTGCTTCTCCTAAACAAGTGATACATATCTATATTGTGACAATATTTCAACCAGAATTTTTTTTTATTTTTTTTAAACAGAGTTTCCCTCTTTTTGCCCAGGCTGGAGTGCAATGGCGCGATCTCGGCTCACTGCAACCTCCGCCTCCCGGGATCAAGTGATTCTCCTGCCTCAGCCTCCCGAGTAGCTGGGATTACAGGCATGTGCCACCACCCTGGCTAATTTTGTATTTTTGGTAGAGACGGGGTTTCTCCATGTTGGTCAGGCTGGTCTTGAACACCCGACCTCAGGTGATCCACCTGCCTCGGCCTCCCAAAGTGCTGGGATTACAGGCGTGAGCCACCGCGCCCGGCTCAACCAGATTTTTTTAACAAATATTTTAGGGTTTCATCACAACCTTTACTTCTACTATAAAACAGCATAAGAAGCTATTATTACAGCTGTTTGACAGTTGGGGAAACTGTGACATACAACGATGAAGTAATGTGCCCAACGTCTGAGTCACAGACAAACTGAAACACATATCCTACTCAACTCTTTTTATGTTCTCTAGCAGTTATTTCCTTTCTTCCCGGCATTAGCAAAACCAGCTGACACTGTGTAGGTAAAGGTAACCACAAACTTTTTATTATAGTAGTAAATTTAGGCCAGGCGCAGTGGCTCAGGCCTGTAATCCCAGCACTTTGGGAGGCTGAGGTGGGTGGATCACCTGAGGTCAGGAGTTTGAGACCAGCCTGGCCAATATGGTGAAACTATATCTCTACTAAATATACAAAAATTAGCCGGGCGTGGTGGCGCACGCCTGTAATACCAGCTACTCAGGAGGCTGAGTCAGGAGAATCGCTTGAACCCGGGAGGCGGAGGTTGCAGTGAGCCGACATCGCACCACTGCACTCCAGCATGGGCGACAAAGCGAGACTCTGTCTCAAAACAAAACAAAACCAGTAGGAAATATAAATGAAACAAATTTAAAAAGACCCCTTCAACAGAGTTCGTTCCAGGAATGAACACATTCTGTTCCACGGTCAACCCTCTGCTAGGTAAGCTCCTCCCCTCACCCCAATTTCTTCAGCTGCTGAAAAATTTTCTTCCCACTGCGATCCTTTAAGATCACTGTAGTTATTTCTCCCCAGAGAAAGGAGACAATTTCACTCTGTCTTCTAATCCAGAATCACATTTCTCTTTAAATAGGTTATCTTTCCAATAGCTTGCTTTTCTGATGACAGCAACTTCCCAAGACTTCCCCAGATAGTCCCCATAGGCTCTAGAAGCAGCTGCCACTTTTCTCTAAACACCAATTGCGGCCCTTGGTTCCCAGCCCCCGTCCCTGGAGTCCGTGCTCTCCTCCCCACCACCCTACCCCACCGCTGCCTCAGGCCCTCCCCCCGCGGCGTCTGCAGCTCGTGCTCACCTCGGCCCCTGACAGGAAGGGGTGCGAAGGCCCTGTGATAGTCAGGTAATTGTCATTTCCTCCGGGAAACTGGAAACCAAAAGAAAGCCGCGGGGATAAGTTAGGGGGAGCAGGGAATTAGCAGGTCAGAAGCGATGGCTTCTGACCCCGACATTCTGACAACACTCCCCAAACCCCGCTCTCTCTCCTCTCCCGTCAGTCGCCTCTCCACCCGGCTTCCCGTCTCTGCTTCAACCCGGTCGGCCGCGTTCTCTCGCCAGCCTTCTTAGCTATCAGGTTCCTACCTCCATCTTCACACAACCGCTCCCACCGTCTCAGAACCTCATCGCTCCCACCGCCCCCACTGGTCTCGGAACTGCCGTCACTTCCGCAAGGACGTGCGTTTCTCTCTGCTCATTGGAAGGAGCGCGGTGGGGCTGCAGCGAGTCAGGCGCTGGCCTATCGCCCCCTGGAGCTTGGAGGGATAATGGCATGTAAAAGTACTAGAGGTGTCCCTGGAGGTGGCGTTGGGTACTCTCGACCTAAGGAGGATTTCTGGGGAGAGCAATAGAGACGTGATCTGGGCTAGAGGAGCCGGAGAGGGGGGGCGGCCGGGAAGAAGAAGAAGAAGATCGGTAGATTGAGTGGCTAGAGAGGTTGGAGGTAAGTGGCTGTAGAAGTCGGGCGGACCCGGAACCCAGAGGACGCGACATCATGACTTATGCTTATCTCTTCAAGTATATCATCATCGGAGACACAGGTAACCCTCAGGTTGTTAGCCTTCAAGGCTGGGGCTGACGCCCGAAGCTCTCAAATTTGATGGCGGGGGCGGGGCTCACTTTGTGGGCTGGGCGATTCGAGACGGGCGGGGCGGTTCGGGGCGGCCGGGGGCGGGGCTTGGGGAGCCCCCGCTTCTCTGGTCCCGGGAAGTCCAGAGACTGGATGGTGTTCCAGCGCTGCGTGACTCTGGGAGCGTGCTTTCTCTTTCAGGTGTGGGGAAGTCATGTCTCCTCCTGCAGTTTACAGATAAGCGGTTCCAGCCTGTCCACGACCTCACAATAGGTAAGTGCATCTACTTGTTCCAGAACAGATGATAAAACCTGACTAGCTAAATTGCTAAAGTGGAAAGTTAGCAGCCTTCAGTGTTCAAAGTAAAAAGTTATCCCTCACTACTTTAAACTAGTCCAAAGTTATGTTAATGAAATGATTAATCAAACGTTGATATGTGGCGAGTAGTGTAAGGGAGAGTATATAATTGAAAGGTAACTTTTTAGAGTGTGAAGTATAGACTTGTCATATAATTTTTTTTCAAGTACAATTTTTTATGTTTATGGAAAATCCCACGAAAGCGTAACTGCTTATTTGTAAACTCATCTGTGCTTTGCAGTAAATTAATACCAGCCTTACTTTTAAAAAGTAAACACGAATACATGGACATTATTTATATTGGTGAAGAAGCAAATTGAAGAGTCATCCCTGCCTTAGAATTAATAGGCAAATAAAACTAAAAACTTTCCTTTTAAATAAAACAGTGTGTTAACAGTTCCTCAGACGCACTGGGGATCCTGGAAAATATTAACATTTCCCACACATTTGTGATAAGGCATAGCCTGAAAGGGCTTTTCCCCACCCAAATAAACAACATATATGAAGCTAGCTTTCTTGCCATGCAAATGCAGTTTCTAAATAAAAATCCTACATCCCCATTCTTACAATATTGCTACTTCCAAGTCCCACCTGTGTGGATATCTGAAGCTACCACTGTTCTAACGGATTTATGTAGAGTCAAATAATTGATGGGGTTAGAAAAGGATTTAGAGGGCAGTATCAACCAAAAGGTATTTTAAAGGGAATATTGAGTGAATTCTCACTTTGTTATAGGGGCTAATGATACAATGCTTAACAAGGCAACAATGCTTAATTGTTCCTCTGGCAATTATTGGAGATATAAAATGTATTGTTAAAAAAAATTAGGTGGGCGTTGTGGCGTGCGCCTGTAAGGTACATACTGGGGAGGCTGAGATAGGAGAATCACTTGAACTCCGGAGGTGGAGGCAGTAGTGAGCCGAGATCGCACCACTGCACTCCAGCCTGGGTGACAGAGCGAGAGACTCCATCTCAAAAAAAAAAAAAAGTATTGTTTCTGAGAACCTATTTCTTAGGCTCTTTTCTTAAAGAAAAAAATCTGGAATTACAAAAAAAAAAATATTGTTTTAAATAGAGACCAGAGAGTGACAAAGTGTCAGGAAGCATTTCCAGAATTTTTAGGAGTTTTTTGGAAAAGTTACAAAACTAAATGTTACCTAATCAAATTTAAGCATTAACTGACATTGCTAAAAATTACTTACCCTTTTAAATTTGACTTCTTAATTGGTTTTATTTTCCCATATGTGCTTTTTGGTTACATTCCTGAGGTCATTAGAGTACAATTTTTTAATTCTGGAAGGGAAATGAAGAACCTTAAGAAACACAAAATTACTTGGAGCAAATAGGCAGCAATAATGGAATTAGTGGCATTGAGTTCAGACAAAGGATGGCTATAACACATTGAGGAAAGGCAGGAACCTCCTCCCACTCCACATGGCCGCTGTTCGTGAGAATCACATTCTTTCTCTTGGTCTTTACCAACAGGTGTGGAGTTTGGAGCTCGTATGGTCAACATTGATGGAAAACAAATCAAACTGCAAATCTGGGATACGGTGAGAGTACAAAATAATTTAGTCTCTGACCAACATCCAAGTATAGTAAGAACAGCCGATGCAAAGGAAAGGGGCGATGAGGGTGGGACTAATAGTGGGGATAAAATAGGAGAAAGGTGAAATCAAAGAGATAGAGAAGCTTTTGATTCTATCTGTTACAGTTACAAATTCTGGATGCTATATCTTTGTGTTATAAACTATCCAAGTAATAGTTTATTCTAGTAAAAATAAAATCAAACTATAAATTTATAGCATAGAAAGTAAATGTCTCCTTTTTATACATAAACCCTTTCTCCTTCCCTGTCTTGGTTGCTACTCTAGCAGGGGAATCATTACTGATGATTCCATGTGTATGCTTTCAGACTTTTTCTATGCATTTAGAAACATACATATGCACAGGCAAATACAGGGAACACAGGTTGTGGAGACCTTTCCATATCCATACATAGAGATCTACTTCATTCCTAGAGATCTACTTCATTCCTTTTAACCACTGCGTAGTCATGGAATGTCAGTAGCATAATTTACATAACCATCCTCCCTTTGATAGAAATTTGGGTTGTTTTCCAATTTTTAATTATTGCAAAATTTCACTGAGCATTCTTTTTTTTTGAGACAGAGTTTCGCTCTTGTCACCCAGGCTGGAGTGCAATGGTGTGATCTTGGCTGACTGCAACCTCCACCTGCTGGGTTCAAGCAATTCTCCAGTCTCAGCCTCCTGAGTAGCTGGGATTACAGGCACCTACCACCACACCTGGCTAATGTTTTTTGTATTTTTATTTTTTTGAGACGGAGTCTTGGTCTGTCATCCAGGCTGGAGTGCAGTGGCATGATCTCGGCTCACTGCAAGCTCCGCCTCCTGGGTTCACGCCATTCTCCTGCCTCAGCCTCCTGAGTAGCTGGGACTACAGGCTCTCGCCAGCATGCCTGGCTAATTTTTTGTATTTTTAGTAGAGACGGGTTTTCACCATGTTAGCCAGGTTGGACTCGATCTCCTGACCTCGTGATACACCTGCCTTGGCCTCCAAAAGTGCTAGTATTACAGGCGTGAGCCACCACGCCCAGCCGTTTTTTGTATTTTTAATAGAGATGGGGTTTTGCCATGTTGGCCAGGATGGTCTTGAACTGACCTCAGGTGATCCACCCACCTCAGCCTCTCAAAATGCTGGGATTACAGACATGAGCCACAGTGCCCAGCCTGAATATTCTTATTTACTAAAGTCTTTATGCAGATGTTTGAGAATTTTTGTGATACCTGCCCAGAAATGGAAATTCTGTCAAAAACTTGTACATGTTTTCAAATTTGGTATATGTAGTAATGCCAAAATTTAGTTTGGCTTAGTGTAATTTTGCCCTATCTAGATAAATTGCTTCAATGTGCATTATCTCATTTGATTTGTACCTTTTTCCCCCTAAGTAATATAATACCTTAGTCTCCATTCTAGTTAAAGGGAGCTAGCAAATAGTTCATAATATTTGGCTAAAATCTCTTACTTTTTTTGCTGCTTATTGTGTGATTCTGTTTCTTCTCTGAACTGAGAGCTAAAACCATTATATCTACAGTGTACAAATTATTTTTCCTTTTTTTCTTTTCCTCCTTTTCCACTCCTTCCTTCCCCAGTGCTCCTCACCACACACAAATGTATGTCTTAAAAGTAGTTGAAGCTTAAGTCCATCTGTCTATCCATCCATCCATCCATCCATCCGTCCATATCTACAGATCTATCCCCCGCCCCGCTGCACTGGGGAATTTTTGTGTTTTTTGTAGAGACAGGGGTTTCAACATGTTGCCCAGACTGGTCTCGAACTCGTGGACTCAAGCGATCCGCCCTCCTCAGCCTCCCAAAGTGTTGGGATTGCACCTGGCCAAAATGAATGTTTTGATGCCAGGAAAAAACCCAATTAAGTGCCATTTAATGGAATGGTTATGGCAGTGGCCTTTTTTCTTTCTTTCTTTTTTTTTTTTTTTTGAGACGGAGTCTCGCTCTGTCACCCAGGCTGGAGTGCTGTGGCTGGATCTCAGCTCACTGCAAGCTCCGCCTCCCGGGTTCACGCCATTCTCCTGCCTCAGCCTCCCCAGTAGCTGAGACTACAGGCGCCGCCACCTCGCCCGGCTATTTCTTTGTAGTTTTTAGTAGAGACGGGGTTTCACCGTGTTAGCCAGGATGGTCTCGATCTCCTGACCTCGTGATCCACCCGTCTCGGCCTCCCAAAGTGCTGGGATTACAGGCTTGAGCCACCGCGCCCGGCCTGTTCTTTTTTTTTTTTTTTTTAAGTGCTCATATGGGACATGGTTGGATCATGAAAGTAAGAAAGTTGAGAGCTTGATTCTGCTAAGAGAGAACATAAAAAGAAAAACAAGGCTGGGCGCGGTGGCTCAAGCCTGTAATCCCAGCACTTTGGGAGGCCGAGACGGGCGGATCACGAGGTCAGGAGATCGAGACCATCCTGGCTAACACGGTGAAACCCCGTCTCTACTAAAAAATACAAAAAACTAGCCGGGCGAGGTGGCAGGCGCCTGTAGTCCCAGCTACTCGGGAGGCTGAGGCAGGAGAATGGCATAAACTCGGGAGGCGGAGCTTGCAGTGAGCTGAGATCAGGCCACTGCACTCCAGCCCGGGTGACAGAGCGAGACTCCGTCTCAAAAAAAAAAAAAAAAGAAAAAGAAAAAGAAACAAAAGAGGAAAATTGAGAGCCACTACTTTGGACAGAATTCTTAAGAACTACATGGTCATCCAACTGGCCTAGATCTTTTCTCTTCCCTCTTAAAACTGTCTTGAGATTAATATTTGCTAAATCATAAAAAGAAACCAGTTTCAGAATACTGTGGTTTTCTATTTATTTTGAAAATTTTAAAGGATTCATACCAGGCTGGGTGCAGTGGCTCAAGCCTGTAATCCCAGCACTTTGGGAGGCCGAGACGGGTGGATCATGAGGTCAGGAGATCGAGACCATCCTGGCTAACACGGTGAAACCCCGTCTCTACTAAAAAATACAAAAAACTAGCCAGGCGAGGTGGTGGGAGCCTATAGTCCCAGCTACTCGGGAGGCTGAGGCAGGAGAATGGCGTAACCCCGGGAGGCAGAGCTTGCAGTGAGCTGAGATCCGGCCACTGCACTCTAGCCCGGGCGACAGAGCGAGACTCTGTCTCAAAAAAAAAAAAAAAAAAAGATTCATACCTATAATGTTGTGTCCATCTAGTCTGTCGCCTTTTGGTGACCTGGTCATTTCTCCCTTGTCAGCCTTGATCGCCTTGATCTCCTGCCCATTGTTTACCCATCTTAGCTTCCCACTTTATTGACCCATTCTCTCACTTACTTCCAAACCCATCCTACGTGAAAATGTTGAGGGATTACCGTGATAGGTATTTTAAAGAGATCAGGTTGTCCAAACGTTTTTGTTGTCTTTGTTCTGACATTTATATGGATTTAGAGAAGCATATTTTAAAAAATCTTTGTGTGTGTGTGTGTACGTATTCCTAAATTATCATGCTAATGAATAGGTATTTTACTGTAACTAATATAAAATACTGATCAAATAATATCAAATTAGTTTGTATATTACTTTGGAATGCATTTAAAAATTTTTTTTTCCTTAATAAACCCTTCATTGGAAGGAATGCATTTTGATTTTTAGGAAAATAGTGTATCTGACTTTCTAGGAGTTGATACTTCAAACTGTGTATCTTAAACAGTATAGTATGATGCTTCCACTTGGGAGAGATTAGAAAGCTATTAATTATCTTATCAAACCTTCATCTAGGCTGGGTGTTGTGGCTCATGCCTGTAATTCCAGAACTTTGGGAGGCCGAGGCGGGCAGATCACCTGAGGACAGGAGTTCAAGACCAGCCTGGCCAACATGGTGAAACCCCGTCTCTACTAAAAATGCAAAAATTAACCAGGTGTGGTGGTGGGCGCCTGTAATCCCAGCTACTTGGGAGGCTGAGGCAGGAGAATCACTTGAACCTGGGAGGCGGAGGTTGCAGTGAGCCAAGATCATGCCACTGCACTCCAGCCTGGGCAACAGAGCGAGACTCTCTCAAAAAAAAAAAAAAGAAAAGAAAAAAACCTTCATCTTAGTTCTTTGCTGCTGCAGATTTTCTTTTTTCATTCTTTTTTTTTTTTTTTTTGACAGGGTCTTTCTCTGTCACCCAAGCTGGAGTGCAGTGGCACCATCTCCACTCATTGTACCCTCAACCTCCCCAGCTCAAGCAGTCCTCCCGCCTCAGCCTCCCAAGTAGCTAGGACTACAGATGTGCGCCATCACACCTGGCTAACTTTTTGTATTTTTTTTAGAGACGTGGTTTCACCATGTTGCCCCTGCTCTCGAACTCCTCAGTTCAAGTGATCTGCCCACCTCGGCCTTCCAAAGTGCTGGGATTATAGGCATGAGCCGCAGTGCCCAGCCTGCCACTTCAGATTTTTTTTACTGGGGATGGACAAGGACACCTGAGCCTGGTACAGACAAGCCCAGGTTGAACTGCTCACTCTTTCTAGCTTACTGGTTCACAAACTTTGATTCATGAACTGGATTGAGATGAAGTAGAGTGATTTTTTTTTTTTTTTTTTAATTTAGACGGAGTCTTGCTCTGTTGCCCAGGCTGGAGTGCAATAGCGCCGTCTCGGCTTACTGCAACCTCCACCTCCCGGGCTCAAGCAATTCTCCTGCCTTAGCCTCCTGAGTAGCTGGGATTACAGGTGCACGCCACCATGCCCAGCTAATTTTTGTATTTTTAGCAGAGACAGGGTTTCACAATGTTGGTCAGGCTGGTCTCAAACTCCTGACCTCGTGATCTGCCTGCCTTGGCCTCCCAAAGTGCTGGGATTACAGGCGTGAGCCACTGCACCCCGTGAGTGATGTGATTTTAGAAGGTTTTCTCATGACCCACTGATAGCATTTTCAACTGCTAAAGTTAAATGCTGCCATGTGATTGAACTATCATGTGGGCCTCCCTCAAACTTTCCCTTTTAGTTCTTGGTAGGCTGTGAGGGAAGTAGAGGGAGACTTTCAACCATAGCAGGAGAGGAGAAAAAGTAAACACTAAAAGGAAAACAAGACCCAAATAATGTAAGACATTAGGGAGTAAATATAAAACTAAGTATTTTTTTAATCTTAAAGTATTATTAGTATTATGACAAGGGGCTTTAGAATTATTTTTTATTTTTAGATTCTGATGCTCTAACAGCTGTGCAACTCCCTAAAATGTTTCTATGACTCTTTATAGAAAGAGATTCTTCTATTGTTGGAAAATTAAGCTTAGAGTTAGTATACTGCAGTTCTCACCTGCAAACCCCAGTTTAGGTTATATGATATAGTGGCTAAGAACAAGTTTTTGTGCTGGGAAGCACTAAGATCCTAAGTTTAAACTATGGCTCTAGCACTTATAAGCTTTATGATTTAGGGCTATTTATTAAACTTATGTGAGCCTCATTTTCCCCATTTTTAAAAGAGAGTAATAGGCCAGGCGCAGAGGCTCATGCCTGTAATCCCAGCATTTTGGGAGGCCGAGGCAGGTGGGTCACGAGGTCAGGAGTTCAAGACCAGCCTGGCCAACATAGTGAAAACCCATCTCTACCAAAAATACAAAAGTAGCCAGGCATGGTGGTGGGTGCTTGTAATCCCAGCTAATTGGGAAGCTGAGGCAAGGAGAATTGCTTGAACCTGGGAGGCGGAGGTTGCAGTGAGCTGAGATCGTGCTAGTGCACTCCAGCCCAGGCAACAGTGTGAGACTCCATCTCAAAAACTAGTAATAATAATAATAATATCGGCCCCAGGGTTGCTAAGAGAAGTAAATGAAATAATACATGTAGGCTGGGCGCGGTGGCTCAAGCCTGTAATCCCAGCACTTTGGGAGGCTGAGACAGGCGGATCACGAGGTCAGGAGATCGAGACCATCCTGGCTAACACAGTGAAACCCTGTCTCTACTAAAAAATACAAAAAACTAGCCGGACGTGTTGAGGGGCGCCTGTAGTCCCAGCTACTCAGGAGGCTGAGGCAGGAGAATGGCGAGAACCCGGGAGGCAGAGCTTGCAGTGAGCTGAGATCCGGCCACTGCACTCCAGCCTGGGTGACAGAGCGAGACTCCGTCTCAAAAAAAAAAAAAATAATAATAATAATAATAATATATGTAATTGTCTCTTATAGTTCCCAACACATTGTATGTGCCAAAAAGTAGTTTATAGTACTATTGCAGTGTTATAATTAGTATTACCACTATTATTGGTATTATACTATGAGAAAGCCATTTATCTTCCCACGTCTTTAATCATGATTCTCCCATTTGTAACATATAAATTATAGTCTTACCTCCTTTTATGCAGGGATATAAGGATAAAATATTTCAAGAATGTGAAAACTTTCTTAATAGGATAGATTCAATGTACAGGGTATTCACATTATTTAAAAAAAGTTTTTGTTTTCCCTAAAGGAAAAAAAAGAACTATTCCATCAATAAAGCAAAAGTACCCAGTATTATGGGGGCATTAATAAATTATTCAGTTTTAAATAGAACTTAATATCTTTGTCTAACTGGAAGTGAGAACATTTGGATTTTTCTAGGAAAACTCTATGCTGGGCCCTGGGCTTCTTTCTCTGTTCCTTATTCCTGTGTCCCATGACAGGAGCTCAGCAAGGGACATCTAGGTAGTCCTGCATTATCAGTGGAATGCTAAAGGTCAGTTAGAAGATACTCAGTTTAGGCCGGGCGCGGTGGCTCAAGCCTGTAATCCCAGCACTTTGGGAGGCCGAGACGGGCGGATCACGAGGTCAGGAGATCGAAACCATCCTGGCTAACACGGTGAAACCCCGTCTCTACTAAAAATACAAAAAAAAAAAATTAGCCGGGCGAGGTGGCGGGCGTCTGTAGTCCCAGCTACTCGGGAGGCTGAGGCAGGAGAATGGCGTGAACCCGGGAGGTGGAGCATGCAGTGAGCTGAGATCCAGCCACTGCACTCCAGCCTGGGGGCAGAGCGAGACTCTGTCTCAAAAAAAAAAAAAAGAAGATACTCAGTTTAAGTGCTTTTAATCTAATTTTTATATTGATTCATTGGAATGAAACTTCTGTTAGACCAGGTTTCGGCATTCTAAGATAACTTTCATTTTTATAGATAGAGAAATAGGAACAGAAAGATTAATATGGTGTGTTCAATATCATATTTGGGATTGAAAAAAACGACATACACTCCGTTTCCAGTACTATTTCCAGTTGTTCTTTCACGAGGATATTGGGAAATGTATGCAAATGTCTTTATCACGCTGACTGTGGGGTGCCACGGGTATTTAGTGTCTGGGATCCAGGGTGCTAAATATCCACTAATCTGATGGACAGTCTCTCAGGAAGAGTAAGTGACTGCCCAAAATATGAATGCACTCCCATAGAAAAATACTGATTTCCCACTTGAGCTGCTTCTCGGGCAGGCATGTTTTCCTTCCCTAATTCTCTTTTCTTAATAGAAGTTCTTTTTTTAGTTAAGTCCTTTGTATTAGGGTGGCATGTGATCAAGTCAGTTCTGTGGAAATAACCTGGTTTTGTTGGGATTTTTTGTTGCCATGTTGGTGGGAAAGGCTGGGCAAGAATCCTTCCGTTCTATCACCCGTTCCTACTACAGGGGAGCAGCTGGAGCACTGCTGGTGTACGACATTACAAGGTGAGCCAGATCCGGTGCATGGGAGGGAGATTCTTCCCTACATCCTCTAAACCTTTTTTTTCTATCTACTGATTCTGTTAAGGATGTTAACTAGGAATGGCCTCTCTAATATTTTTCTTTACACATATAGCTTCCCCTCTTTTTCTATACACTTGGAATTGTTTTGGCCTTTTGAAGTGTGTCTCTGACCCGCATTCTACATTTTTCTGCTGTAGGCGTGAAACCTTCAACCACCTGACCTCATGGTTAGAGGATGCCCGGCAGCACTCTAGTTCCAACATGGTTATCATGCTCATTGGGAATAAGAGGTAAAATTGTATCCGTGTGAATAATAGTTAACAGGAGTCATCTAGGTACTCTGTGCACGTTGAATGTCTTGATCCCCAAACTTTCTCAGTTTATAGTAGTCTTAGTGTTTTAGTAAAAAAAATATTTTATTGTGATAAAATATATATGACACAAAATTTACCATTTTAACTGTTTTTGAGTGTACAGTTCTGTAGCATTAAGAATATTCATTGTTCCGCAGCCATCACCAACATCCATCTCCAGAACTTTTTCATCTTCTCAAACTCTGTACACATTCAACACTAACTCCCCATCCTCCTTCCCCAACCCCCCTCATCCCTCAGCCCCCGACAGCCATCATTCTACTTTCTTTCTCTATGAATTTGACTACTACTGGTACCTCATACAAGTGGACTCATATAATATTTGTGCTTTTGTGATTGGCTTATTTCACTTAGCATAATGTCTTCAAGGTTTATCCATATTGTAGCATGTGTCAGAATTTCCTTCCTTTTTAAAGATGAGTAATATTCATTGTATGCATATACCACATTTTGTTTATCCATCTGTCCATGGACAGTTGGGTTACTGCCATATTTTGACTATTGTGAATAATGCTGCTATGAACATGGATCTGTTCAAGTCCCGGCTCTGAATTCTTTTGGGTATATGCCCAGAAGTGGGATTGCTGGATCATATGGTAATTCTGTCTTTTAGTTTTTGAGGAACTGCCATACCATTTTCCATAGCAGCTGTCTTATTTTACATTATTTCCAGCAATGTACAAGGATTCCAGTTTCTCTACATCCTTAACAACACTTGTTATTCTCAGTAGACTTTTATTGACACCCATAGGCTAAAAGAAATACCTAACAGTTTTATTAAATAGTTATACCCAAACAACATGAGTATTTTTTATAACTACTTAGTAACTGTTCGAAAATAAAAAGGCCAGGCACAGTGGTATATGCCGGTAATCCCAGCTCTGGAAGGATTGCTTGAGCTCAGAAGTTGAAGACCAGCCTGGGCAATATAATGAGACCTTGTTTATACAAAAAAATTTTTAAATGAGGTGGGAGGATCACTTGGGCCTGTGAGGTTGAGGCTACAATGAAGCCATAATTGTACCACTGCACTCCTGCCTCAGCAACAGAAGTGAGACCCTGTATAAAAAAAAGAAAAAATATGCTGGGCGTGGTGGCTCATGCTTGTAATCCTAGCACTTTGGGAGGCCAAGGCGGGCAGATCACGAGGTCAGGAGTTCAAGACCAGCCTGGCCAATAATATGGTGAAACCCCATCTCTACTAAAAAAATACAAAAAGTAGCCAGGCATGGTAGCACGTGCTTCTAGTCCCAGCTGCTCAGGAGCTTGAGGCAGGAGAATTGCTTGAACTCGGGAGGTGGATTTAGCAGTGAGCTGAGATAGTGCCACTGCACTCCATCCTGGGTGATGGAGTGAGACTTTGTCTCCAAAAAAAAAAAAATTGTTTTTAAATTTCATTCTTAAATAGCAACGGTTACTTACTAAAGACCTCTGTGTGTCTGCTGGGCACTGCATAGCTTCTCAAACCTTGAAATCACGATTGCACACTGCTACTGTCATTTCCCATTCCATATTGATTTTTGTGTAGTGCTTCCTTTTTTATAACAGCAACTGCCAAAAACAACTTCTCAGAGATATGAAGGTATTGAATGAATTTTATCATGATCTGATGTTGACATTGCAAATTGTCTTAAGCTTGTAATTCATGTAGTATCCTTGTGTTGAGTGTTACTGTGTTTTCCTCAAAAGTTTAAAGTATCCCATGGCACCCTTGTGAGTTTGTAGTAGTGCCCAGAGTGTACTATTTGAGAACCGTGGCCACAGGCTAATTGTTTTTATTTGTTTGTTTTTGTTTCATTTTGTTTGAGATGGAGTTTCACTCTTGTCACCCAGGCTAGAGTGCAATGCCATGATCTCGGCTCACCACAACCTCCACCTTCTGGGTTCAAGCGATTCTCCTGCGTCAGCCTTCCAAGTAGCTGGGGTTACAGGCATGTGCCACCACATATGGTTAATTTTTTTGTATTTTTAGTATAGACGGGGTTTCTCCATGTTGGTCAGGCTGGTCTTGAACTCCTGACCTCAGGTGATCCACCCGCCTCGTCCTCCCAAAGTGCTGGGATTACAGGCATGAGCCACCACACCCGGCCTGCTAATTGTTTTTATGGTATCAGTCAATTTATTGAAAAATACTGTGCTAGACTCTGAGTGTGCAAGGTGAAAAAATGTCATGCCCCTGCTCTTATGGAGCTTACAGTCTAGTGAGGGCATAGCTTTTATTAAATACAAAATTATTTTTATCAAATTGTCAATTGTGATAAATGCAATGGAGGAAAAAGGGTGCTATGAAAGAATAACAGGGTACCTACTTTTGATTAGGAGTGATATTAAGCTGGGATCTGAAGGATGGGCAAGAGCCTGCTGGGCAAAGAGTTTTTAAAAGGGTGTTACTTAGGGGGAACAAACTATACAAATGCCTTGAACTTGGAAGAAGCTTGACACGTTTATTGAAAGAAACCTAGTATGATTGGACTAAATGCAAGATGAGGTTGGAAAAGTAGGTAGGGACTAGATTTCATAGCACCTTAGAGGCCTGAGTAAGGGTTTTGGATTTTATTCTAAATACATGGAAATTGAAGCTTGGGAGATGGGGGATTAAAAATAATAATGAATAAATACACTGGAAGCATTTTGAAGTTTTAAGTAGAGAAGTGGCTTGATCAGATTTTAAAAGATCACTCTGGAGGGGAACAAGGGCTGCAGTAGGATCCCAGTTGCAATAGTCCACATGAGAAAGAATGGTGGCTTGGTCTAGGAAGTGACCCTGGAAAGAGAGAGAAAAGGATGATTTTAAGGTAAATGTTGGAAGTACTTCACTTTGGAATAGATTAGATATTTGGAGTAGTGAGGAATGGGTATCAATAATAACACTTTGGATTTTGGCTTATGCCATTTACTGAGATGCAGAAGCCTGGAGCAAACACAGGCTGGGGGAAAAGAAGTTCCATTTTGATGTGTTAAGTTTGAAGTCCGTTTTAGGTATCAGTGTGGGAATAAAGAATTCACAAATGTACAAATCTGGTGCTTTTAGTCAAGCATCTGGGCAAGAGGTATAAATTTGGGAGGGTTGACATTTAGATAGTTCTTCTGTGGTCTTCACACAGCTGATGGTATAACAAATTAAAATATTATAGATTTGTTGTTCTTTAATGGTCTTACACTTTTTTCCCCAAGGAGTTGGAAAACTGGAAACCTCACAAATGGAAATTTTGAAATTGAAAAATATGAATCACGAACAGCCCAACCTTGCCTTATTCTTCAGTTTGTTTTTTTGGTTTTGTTTTGTTTTGTTTTTTTTGAGACAAGGTCTCATGCCGTTGCCCAGGCTAGGGTACAGTGACATGCTCAGCTCACTGCAACCTCTGTTTCCATGGCTCAAGAGATCCTGTCGCCTCAGCCTCTCAGGTAGCTGGGAATACAGGCATGTGTCACCACGCTCTGCTGATTTTTAAATTTTTTGTAGAGACAGGGTCTCACTGTACTGTGCAGGCTGGTCTTAAACTCCTGGGCTCAAGTAATCCTCCTGCCTCAGCCTCCCACAGTGCTGGGATTATAGGCATGAGCCACCACGCCCAGATCTTCAGCCTTTTATCCTGTTTTTCATAAGGTGTTTTGATGCCATTTTTATTCCCTTTCTCAGTCCTTAGCTCTATCTTTTTTCCCTCAGATCATCTAATTTTATCCGTATCACTTTCTCTGAATTCCCTGGTGGCAAGCTGCTTTTATATGCACTAGTAATGAAACCAGTTAGAATTAAGACAACTGTGTTTTCCTTATTCCTGGCTCATTCTCTTCTTGTGGATTGATTCCAGTGAAAAAGGAAGATGCTCATCACTGTTGGATGGGACATCTTATGACTTTTCTACTTTCTAGTAACTAGAGTTTTCCCTTTTTTTTTTTTTCCCCCAAGATACAGTCTTGGTCTGTCACCCAGGCTTCAGTGCAATGGCACAATCTCAGCTCACTGCAGCCTCCACCTCCCATGTTCAAGCAGTTCTCCTGCCTCAGCCTCCTGAGTAGCTGGGATTACAGGCGCCTGTCACCACACTCAGCTAATTTTTGTAGTTTTAGTAGAGACGGGATTTCACCATGTTGGCCAGGCTGATCTCGAACTCCTGACCTCGTGATCCACCTGCCTCAGCATCCCAAAGAGCTGGGATTACAGGCATGAGCCACTGTGCCCGACCGAGGTTTTTTTTTTTTTTTTTCATCATCTATACTTTGCTCTCTTTGATCTCATTGGAAAAACAAGCAATAGAGCATTAAGTTTTGTGTAACTATGGGGGCTTGCCTAACCCTTGATAAGCCTTTTTCTCTGTAATAGAGTGAGTTATTATCTTCAACTATGCAGCAGCTGTCCCCAAACTAAAGAATATTTTCCAAGAGGCTACAGAAATTAGTAACTCTATATAAGAGAGTATCTTGTAGGATCTGCGTTCTTTATGAAATAACTGGCCATTGAAACCACGATGGAATTCTTTTAGAAATAGAGTTTCCTCTTTCACTTGGATCTTTTTTTAGTTTTCTCCTTAATTAATCTCTTGCAGTGACCTAGAGTCCCGCAGGGATGTGAAAAGAGAAGAAGGAGAGGCCTTTGCTAGGGAGCATGGACTTATATTCATGGAAACTTCAGCCAAAACAGCCTGCAATGTTGAAGAGGTACTATTTGGAAAACAGTGGGGAAAACTCTTTAGAGATTACACCATTATTTGTCCTTTTATTCAGAATTCTCTTCTCCTGTAAGAAATGGGTAAAGAAAGGATGTCTTGGCCGGGTGCGGTGGCTCACACCTGTAATCCTAGCGTTTTGGGAGGCCAAGGCAGGCAGATTGTCTGAGATCAGGAGTTTGTGACCAGCCTGGGCAATATGGTGAAACCCCATCTCTACTAAAATACAAAAAATTAGCTGGTCATGGCAGCATGCGTCTGTAGTCCCAGTTACTCGGGAGGCTGAGGCAGGAGAATTGCTTGAACCCAGGAGGCGGAGGTTGTAGTGAACCGAGATCTGCCACTGCATTCCAGCCTGGGCAACAGAGCGAGACTCCATCTCCAAAAAAAAAAAAAGGGAAAGGATGTCTTGTGGTCATAGTGACTACTTGTCTCATTCCTTTTAAAGGAATTGTCCCGTTTTCTTTTACCCTGATTCCCAAGGTTTTACTTTTGCTTTGGGTAATATTGGTTGGCAAGTGTGAATTAGACACCACACTTGTTACTAGTAAATCACTCTGGTTGGAGTGTCTAATGGATTCTACTATAGTCATTCCTAGGCCTGGTATTGATGGTGTCTTCAGTAACTAGTGGAGAATAGAGTGTGTTTGTATTATTTGTAGAAGGTGCCAGCCTAGGAGCATCTTGGGTCAGTACCAGAATACCACATAATCCCTTTTTTTTTTTGAAACTACTCTTTTTTTTTTTTTGAGACGGAATCTTGCTCTGTTCCCCCAGGCTGGAGTACAGTGGCATGATCTCGGCTCACTGCAAGCTCCGCCTCCCGGGTTCACGCCATTCTTCTGCCTCAGCCTCCTGAGTAGCTGGGACTACAGGCGCCTGCCACCGCGCCTGGCTTATTTTTTGTATTTTTAGTAGAGACGGGGTTTCACCGTGGTCTCGATTTCCTGACCTTGTGATCCGCCCGTCTCGGCCTCCAAAAGTGCTGGAATTACAGGCGTGAGCCACTGCGCCCGGTGAAACTACTCTTAATGGCTTTTACAAGGACATTTGGGGGACCTTCTATGTTTTGTTTTGTTTTGTTTTGTTTTGTTTTGTTGAGACTGAGTCTCGTTCTGTCGCCCAGGCTGGAGTGCAGTGGCATGATCTCAGCTCACTGCAACCTGGGCTCCCAGGTTTAAGCGATTTTCATGCCTCAGCTGCCTGAGTAACTGGAATTACAGGCATGCATCACCACGCCTGGCTGATTTTTGTATTTTTAGTAGAGACGGGGTTTCACCATGTTGGGCAGGCTGGTCTTGAACTCCTGACCTCAAGTGACCTGCCCGCCTCGGCCTCCCAAAGTGCTGGGATTACAGGCATGAGCCACCGCGCCCAGCCAACCATCTATGTTTTTTTACTGTTTTCTTTCTTTTTTTTTTTTTTTTGAGGCGGAGTCTGTCGCCCAGACTGAAGTGCAGTGGCGCGATCTCGCCTCACTGCAAGCTCTGCCTCCTGGGTTCACGCCATTCTCCTGCCTCAGCCTCCTCGCCCGGCTAGTTTTTCATATTTTTTAAGTAGAGATGGGGTTTCACCGTGTTAGCCAGGATGGTTTCGATCTCCTGACCTCGTCATCCGCCTGTCTCGGCCTCCCAAAGTGCTAGGATTACAGGCTTGAGCCACCGCGCCCAGCCTTTTTTACTGTTTTCTAATGATTCCTAATTCACCTTAGAAATTCAAATATGAATAATAATTAATATTCTCTTTCCCTCATTTCTCTACCTGAACTTGAGACTGATGATATGATTTATGTCTCTTTCAGGCCTTCATTAACACAGCCAAAGAAATATATAGGAAGATCCAACAGGGTTTATTTGATGTCCACAATGAGGTAAGAAAGGGTAGAAGTGCTGGCAGTTAACTTTGGTTTGTTCTAAATAGAACTGGAGGTTCCCTAGAATGGAATGCTTACATTCCCCGTCTATCATTATACAATTTAAAAGCTCTGCCAGTTCAACCTTTTTTTTTTTTTTAAATCTAGGTACACAGAGACCTGTCATCATTTTCTGTTTTCCTCAAGTCTGACACCCAAAATGCTTAAAGAGATTATTGGTGATCTAAAAGACTTATACAATATGGGAGATTTTCTTGTCAACCTCAGTTTTTTACTATTCTAGAACATAAAGGAGGTATAATTAATAATGGCTTAGGAGAGTAATTTCTATAAAGCAAATTCTGGAACAAAACAAAAAGAATCATATGCTACTTCTGCTCTTTGCCTCCTCCACTCTTACCTAATCACAACCTAATTCTGCACATAGCTATGACATTTAAGTATAATATGGTCCCCTAAAAATGAGCACAGGGGCCAGGTGTGGTAGCTCATGCTTATAATCCCAGCACTTTGAGAGGCTGAGCTGGGGAGATTGCTTGAAGCCAGGACTTCGAGACCCACCTGGGCAACAAAGAGAGACCCCGTCTCTAAAATGAGCACAGGGGTGCAGTGGTGCACCTGTAGTCTCAGCGACTTGGGAGGCTGAGGCAGGATTGCTTGAGGCCAGAAGTTTGAGGCTATAGTGCACGCTGGTCATACCTGTGAATAGCCACTGCACTGCAGCCTGGGCAATGTAGGGAGACCTCATTTCCTCAAGGAAAAAAAAAGGACACAAAAGCCACTTGTAGTCAACTAGAATATTTAGACCATAGGTAGTCATCTTATTCTTACTGTCATAGATTATTGTTCCACATCAGTCTGGCTAGGGCACCTGGTTACCTGCCAAGGTCAAATCTGCTTTTAGAAAATATAATTAATGATTTCTCCTTTCTCCCCTTTCTTTTTTCTTTCTACCCTGGGATACAAGCAGAGATAGCCCCCTCGTCTCTCTAATTCACTTTAACACTGAGGTGGGAACTATTGCCTCTTTTCTTTTACAGGCAAATGGCATCAAGATTGGGCCCCAACAGTCAATTTCAACATCAGTGGGACCCAGTGCCTCCCAGCGGAACTCTCGTGACGTAGGGTCCAACTCTGGCTGCTGCTGAACATCTGGCTTGAACTTTTTTTTTCCTTTCTGGAATAGCTTCAGATCAATAGGCTTAATGAAAGAGGTCTTTCTTGCTTTGGCAGAGAGCAGCCTCTTTTTAAAGTGTGATGTTTTGCCTTTCCACCTAAAGACCAGGAGAGAATTTGGGCCCTTACTGACCTGTCCTCCTTCAAGGACATGAGCATTCCGTATAGATTAGGGTTCTTCTTATCCTCCTATACTAATTTCTTAAATCGTTAGGATCAAAGTTGATTATCACAGTAGTTAAAAAAAATAATTTCACGGTGGGGCGCCATGGCTCATGCCTGTAATCCCAGCACTTTGGAAGACCAACGCGGGGGGATCACCTGAGGTCAAGAATTCGAGACCATCCTGACCAACATGGAGAAACCCCGTCTGAACTAAAAATACAAAATTAGCTGGGTGTGGTGGTGCATACCTGTAATCCCAGGTACTCGGGAGGCCAAGGCAGGAGAATCACTTGAACCCAGGAGGCAGAGGTTGTGCTAAGCTGAAATTGCGCCATTGCACTCCAGCCTGGGCAACAAGAGCGAAACTCTGTCTCGATAAATAAATATATATATATTTTTGAGACGGAGTCTTGCTCTGTCTCCAAGCTGGAATGCACTGGCACGATCTTGGCTCACTGCAGCCTCCACCTCCCGGGTTCAAGCAATTCTCCTGCCTCAACCTCCTGAGTAGCTGGGACTACAGGCATGTGTCACCACACCCAGCTCATTTTTGTATTTTTAGTATAGGCAGGGTTTCACCATGTTAGCCAGGATGATCTTGATCTCTTCACCTCATGATCTGCCCACCTTGGCCTCCCAAAGTGCTGGATTACAGGCGTAAGCCACTGTGCCTGGCCTAAATAAATAATTTCATAAGCATATACAGTCTGCTCCCCACTAAGAATTAGGGTCAAGGACATTCTGCTTGAACACTTGCAATTACCCAGATCTGGTTGGCCTTTGGTTGATAGATCCTCTGCCTCAGAATTTCATTGAGTTTTTTCCTTCCTTGCCTTTGGGGGTCTACTTGTCACTTCCTAAGAATTCTTGTAGAAAGCAGTTCCTTCTACTTGCCCAAGAGCACTGAGTACTTCTCTACTATCCTATTGTTAGCTTCTATCTCTTAGTGTAACTTCAAAACTTTTAAGAGCAGTGGAGTTGGTCAGGGACATGTGGCCACTTAATATTACCTAAAGAAAACATTTGTTCCCTATTCATTTTATTTTAGGGACCAGATCTAACATTGTAGTGTCTTTCACCAGATAGACTTCTACTGTTTCATCAAACTCCCTTCTTAACTAGAACTAGACTTTCTACTCCAATCAGGCTAATCTACTTGCTGAATGTGACATATTTATTCCTAGTTCCATACATGTGCACATGCCCTACTCTCCACTAACTATACTTAAAAGTCCCAAAATTTTTTCTTTAGTAACAGACTTAGGTACTTCTAAGCAATTATTAACACAATATTCCTTAGTTTTCATATGTTGGTTATTCATATGTATATGTATATGTATATTTATTTTTATGTATGTTATTATGTAAATATGTTTTGCAGTTGTTTTTGTGTGGAATCTTGTCTTTCCATATAAGTTGTAAGCTCTTTGAGAGCAGGATCCATGTCATTCTTTTATTTTTATAAATCATTCCCCCATCATTCCTTTACAGTGCCTAGTGCTACTCATTATGTGTTCATTGAATTTGACTGACATACTTAAAAACTTAAGGTTTATTTTAGACTTTAAAGGAAACAAAAGACTTGAGTCCTCTCTTTGTAATTCTGCTCCTCTCATTTGTTTACCCTGGGTTTTGTACTGTTCTTTTCCTTCTCCCCTCCCACCTTTCCGTGGCTCTTTGCCTCTATTCCATGAGGCATATAGTAAGGCTACCTGCTAGTAAGCAGTCAGATAAGTGGGTACCTATCCAGCCATTCTCTTTTCAGAGCATATAATAGTATCTTAGCCAAATTTGCCTTTGCTTCACTCATCATGCAGCCTTCTGGGTTGGTTGCTATATATATCTTCTTTCCTTGATTTCCCATTCTCTTCCACAGCACTGAGGTCTCATGAATTTTTCTACTTACTTTTTGCTGTTGATGAATTGTTTCATTATTAAATATATGCATGTATCAAAGCTGTTCATACTCCATGTGTCATTTCTGATGGCATCCCAAACATTAGTAGATACTCTCCTCTTAGGAAATTAAATCAAAGATAATGAAGAAGTCTCTTTGGGATTCATTTTGTACTAGATTCTGACCCCAGTAGTAGTAGTAATAGTTAACAGTGCACCACAGGAAGTTAGAAGACATTTGGGGTATTGCTTTGGTTATGCTTTTGTTTTGTTTTTAAAATTCTACTTGATTCCAAAAAGGATTTGAAGCTGTTGAATTTGGAGTTAGCCTGCCCCCTTACCTCTGGGACAAAACTGAAGTAATAATAACTGGTTTCTGTACAGAAGATTTTTTTTTTTTTTTAAACTACCCCACAAAAAAATCTTTAGAAATTGAGAAGCATTAGAACATTGGTCAAAGACAGCATTCTGCCTAGAGCTACTGCTTTCAGAGTCAATAAAGGATACCATTTTGGTATTTTGGAGCACAGTTTTTTAATATTAATGCCCATATCTTGTTCTATTATCCAAGCCAACTTATGACCTTCTGTACTTGGGTATTGCACCAATTGTAAGGGAAGCATGAGAAAAAAAGTATCTGGGTAAAATCATGATCTGTATTTTGACTGAAGTGGTCATGAAGTATTATAAAAAGTGGATCTCCCACCCCATATGAAGAATGGTAGTTATGAAATAATGTCCTTTTTTTTTTTCCTTCTATAGTCTTACCAATGTCCTTTGGTTTTTGAAGGCCAAGACCATTGGAAATCATACTAAGATCAGTGTAGGTAGCAGAAATTGGTTCAGGCACACCTGCTCCCCTTTCCATAATATCTATAGCTCCTTTGATGACAGGTCTATTCTATTCTGTACCAGATGGATAATAGACTCATCCTAGAAACTATTAAGGTTATATCTGTATATGCATTTACAGACACATTGTTCTAATAAATCTTAATACTAACATCAAATTGATATAATGGCAGCAGTAGCCAGGAAAGAATTTAGCTGACAGATTTTTTTTTTTTTTTTTTTTTTGAGATGGATTTTCTCTGTTGCCCAGGCTGGAGTGCAATGGCACTATCTCGGCTCACCACAACCACCGCCTCCCGAGTTCAAGCAATTTTCCTGCCTCAGCCTCCCGAGTAGTTGGGGTTACAGGCATGTGCCACGACAGCCGGCTAATTTTGTATTTTTAGTAGAGATGGTTTCTCCATGTTGGTCAGGCTGGTCTCGAACTCCCGACCTTAGGTGATCCACCCACCTCGGCCTCCCAAAGTGCTGGGATTATGGGCGTGAGCTACCGCACCCGTCTTGACTGACAGATTTTGATACACAGGGAAATGGATTTGGCCAAGTGTTTTTTTTTTTTTTTTGAGATGGAATTTCACTCTTGTTGATTAGGCTGGAGTGCAGTGGTGAGATCTCGGCTAACTACAACCTCCACCTCCCGGGTTCAAGCGATTCTCCTGCCTCAGCCTCCC
>NC_045439.1:124860753-124914467 GCF_002776525.5 Piliocolobus tephrosceles
TTTTTTTTTTTTTTGTATTTTTAGTAGAGACGGGGTTTCACTATGTTGGCCAGGCTGGTCTCGAACTCTTGACCTCAGGCAATCCACTCGCCTCAGCCTCCCAAAGTGCTGGGATTAAAGGCGTGAGCTACTGTGCCCAGTTTAAGGCCAAGTCTTATCACTCATATGACTCCTTAATGGCTCTGAGCTCCCACTATGTAATACCATGCAATTATGTTACTCCTTGAGAAATTCCTTTAATAATCTGGAAGGATTCCCTCACTCACAACTTTAAAAAAGAGATTTCTTGGCCGAGAATGGTGGCTCACGTCCGTAATCCCAGCACTTTGGGAGGCCGAGGTGGGCGGATCACTTGAGGTCTGGAGTTTGAAACCAGCCTGACCAACATGGCGAAACCCTGTCTCTACAAAAAATACAAAAATTACCTGGGTGTGGTGGTGTGCCACTGTAGTCTCAGCTACTCAGGAGGCTGAGACAGGAGAATTGCTTGAACTCGGGAGGCAGAGGTTGCAGTGAGCCGAGATCGCCCCTCTGCACTCCAGCCTGGGTGACTGAGAGAGACTCCGTCTCAAAAAAATTAAAAAGTAATTCCTCCTTAAGCCCTGTTCTTGATTTCCAACTGATTCACAGTGCCCCTACTGGAAAATTTGCAGTGAATCATAAAGATTAGTAGCACCTAGAATAGATACATGTCCTGATATTTTGAGTGAGCTGGCCATAAAGGATTACCCTAGGAAACTGTAACTTTCACTGTCATTAGAAGAATTAATTTTTGCTTATTCGATTTGTTAAAATTGCTTTACTCCTACAGTTAAGTGAGAGGATGGTGGTGGTTGCCCGTAACCACATACGGCCAAGGGTTTCACGTCGTGACTGAGGGGCATCCTGAGTGTACACAGAGAGTATGTTCGGGCTGGACCTAGATAGTCGGACAGAACGCCGACAGGGGCTTCAGATTCTTTAAGCACTCTCACCCAGTCCCCGAGTCTGAGCCAAGATGGCTTCCCAGAAGTGGGTAACTAAGTGTTATTTTAGTTCAGAGCGCCCCCAATGGCGGGGGTCAAAAATAGATGCCGAGGGGCCTGGTCGCCTGTGAACTGAGCCGTCAGAGGCGAGCAGCCGCCAGATTTTATTTTCAATCAGGCATATTTGTGGTCGCCTACGTACCCGTCTCATCCTCCTAGGACCTTCCACTCTCAAGAGACTTCCTGGATGGCGCTCACATTAGCTCGCTGGAAGAGGCCGGGCTTCGGTGCTGCCATTGGTGGATGGGAGCGCAGGGGGGCGGAGCCTAGGGAGAATGGACTACTAGCAAGCTAGATTGAGGCGAGGGCTGGCCATGCTCCGCCGGAAGGCGCCTTGTTCTCGGAGAGGGTGAGTTGAAACACTGCCTGGAAAGGAAGCCCCAGGACTTGCACAGGTAAGCTTCCCGCTCACACCCGCTCCTCAGTGCTGGGCCAGGAGTCAGCAAAAGCTGAGGCTCTCAGAGATTTGATTTAAGTAACTCCTCCTCCTCTCTCTCCCACCCCCTGCTCGCCCCCCAGTTGTGAGGGATCAGGTGCGGGGTGATGCTCCGGACTGAACCAGTCTCCTTTGTGAGAGGTCCTGGGAGAGGGTGGCTGCCGGGCCGCGGGGTCCGAGCCGGGCCGAGCCGCGAGGGACTGCCTGGGACGCTGTGGAGTTTTTAGGGCTTGTCATTGCATTACTGGGCGTAGTGTAGATTGGAGGCGGCGCCTTGTTCTCCTCTCTTCAGAGAAGGGAAAACTCCCCGGCCCCGTTTGGTTACTCCATACTTTGGATTCAGAAATCGGTGGTTAGGGTTTTCTACTTCTTTTTATGTTTCTTTTTTCTTCTGTATTTTAATAATAAAGGTGGGTAGGAAAGCATGGGGTAAGCGTATGCAGATTTTTACTTATTCTCAGGTGTAAGCTCTGTGGGTCTCCTGGGAGTGAAGAGCAGGCTGTTGGAGAATGTTTAGAGATGGTGGGAAGACAGGAGCTCAAGCCTTGCATCTTCCTTGACAGGTCTGCAGAACTCACTGGTTTACTTCACTGATAGAAGACCCCTCCCCCTGCCTTGGAGCGAATGCAGTTTCTTTATTTACCTGTCTCTAGTGTCGGCAGGGAATTTCCCTGCAGAAGCTGTGCAAATGCAGCAGTCTCTTGCTTTTTAAGCGACAGTCTTGAAGTGATTAGGGTCTTCACAGAAAAGGTATATAGTGGACCGATCTCTTTTGTATGGCTAAGCAAAGTGAGCCATAAGGCAGAGATTTAGAACTCTGTCTTTTTCTATTAAAGAATAAAGAGCGGAGCGCCCCAAACACAAGCCAGGGGAGCTGCCTTATCAGTGTCTGCTCCATCCTCTACCATCACACCAGTGTCTACAGATCGTTTCATCTCCATGCTTTTCTGAGTTTGTCGACTCAGGCAAGGATTCTCAGCCTAGGTTAGCATCTGCTGAAGTCATCTGGTATGGGGCACATTCCATATCGAAAGTGAGTTTGTGATTTGGATAGTGTCCTGTGTTAGTTAATTAGATCATGTTTTCTGCTTAGGAATTTCTTTTGTATTGGTCACCCAATAGGTTTCAGAACAAATGCTAGTCAACCTCATAGAGCAATATGTGAGAAACTTATTTCAAGTACTTTGGAATGATCCCAACCCTTAAAAAAAGAGTTATGATAAGAAAAACATTTTCCATGTAAGAAGACCTTCTGCTACAAGAGAGGCGTGCCAGTGGATCTGAAGGCAAGTGAAAGACATTGGCCAAAGAGAGAGTAGGCATGTGTGAAGAGACAGGCTTGGGAGAAGGTTTAAAACTGAAATAGTGGGCTAGGCGCCGCGGCTCACGATTTTAATCCCAGCACTTTGGGAGGTGGAGGCGGGCGGATCACTTGAAGTCATGAGTTCGAGACCAGCCTGACCAACATGGTGAAACCCCGTCTCTAAAAGTACAAAAAATACAAAAAAAATTAGCCAGGCATGGTCACGTGCGCCTTTAGTCCCAGCTCTATGGGAGGCCAAGACATGAAAATCGCTCAAACCCTGGAGGTGGAGATTGCAGTGAGCCAAGATCGTGTCATTGCATTCCAGCCTGGGCGACACGTCGAGAGTGAAATAGCAAAGGAGTAATGGATTGGGATAAGGGATATAATGGAACAATGTATGAGTACTTGAACAGTTTTTGTATTCTCCATGTTTGATCTGTCCTGTGCATCTGCTCTTTTGTTTTTGTCAGTTTTCTTTTTTTTGAGAAGGAGTCTTGCTCTGTCACTCAGGCTGGAGTGCAATGGCACGATCTGGGTTCATTGCAGCCTCTGCCTCCCAGGTTCCAGCAGTTCTCCTGCCTCAGCCTCCCGAGTATCTGGGATTACAGGTGCCCGCCACCACACTTGCCTGATTTTTTTTTTTTTTTTTTAGTAGAGACGGGGTTTCACCGTATTGGCCAGGTTGGTCTTGAACTTCTGATCTTGTGATCCTCCTGCCTCAGACTCCCGAAGTGCTGGGATTACAGGCATGAGCCACTTTTCTAAGCAAAACTACCACATAAGATTAATTTGTGGGTGTCAAAACGGTGTTTGCTTACTGAAGAAATAAGATTTGATATTCTCGTCTGTGAAAGGACTGTAACATTCAGATGAATATTAAATACTTTAGTGAGCTGTTTGTCTACAGCTCTGAAAAAGTTAAGCTAGTTCTGAGCTTACATTGAGCCTAATACTTGTGAGGAAAACAGAAGACAAACATTTCTCTGAGTCTCCACTTTCATCTCTAGAAGTCACTCTACTTCTGGAGTTGCATTTGAGCAAGTCCTTGATCTGCAGGTCTTTGCATGACCTGTCCTTACATTACTGTGACCATTGTGGTATAATATTTACTATTTTACCTTTAGCATTTGATTCATTGATAGACTATCATGTTTCTTATCTCACTTTATTTATATCCCCTCTTTCATCATCTATGATCTTTTATTCTTTTGCCTCTCCAAGTTGGTGATCTTTTCATCTTCCTGTGATTTTTTGCACTTTCCTTTTTGCTTAATTCGCTGACATTGTACATTTTTGCTTCTGTTTAACTGAAACCTTTTAGGGAATGTAAAGGGACCCTAAAGTTCAAGATGTGGTCTTTCTTTGGTACCTAGTACCCAAATGAGAGTTGTGTTTCTTTCTTAAGAGACGGGGGTCTTTGCCATCTTGCCCTGGCTGGTCTTGAACTCCTCGGCTCAAGTGATTCTCCCACCTTGGCCTCCCGAAGTGCTGGGATTACATGTGTGAGCCACCACACCCAGCCTGACAGTTGTATTTCTTTTTTTTTTTTGAGGCAGAGTCCCTCTCTGTCACCCAGGCTGGAATGCAGTGGTGCTCTCTCTGCTCACTGCAAGCTCCGCTTCCCAGGTTCAAGTGATTCTTCTGCCTCAGCCTTCGGAGTAGCTGGGACTACAGGCGTGCACCACAATACCCGGTTAATTTTTGTATTTTTAGTAGAGACAGGGTTTCAACATATTAGCCAGGCTGGTCTTTAACTCCTGACCTCGTGATCGGCCCATCTCAGCTACCCAAAGTGCTGGGATTACAGGTGTGAACCACTGTGCCCGGCTGACAGTTGTATTTCTATGTAATGAAGTTGTTGTATGAAGTTTTTTTTTTTTTTTGAGACGAGTCTCACTGTGTCACCCAGGCTGTAGTGCAGTGGCGTGATTTCGACTCACTGCAACCTCTGCCTCCTGGGTTCAAGTGGTAGCTGGGGTTACAGGCATGTGCCACCATGCCTGGTTAATTTTTTGTATTTTTGGTAGAGACAGGGTTTCACTATGTTGGCCAGACTGGTCTGAAACTCCTGACCTCAGGCTGATCTGCCTGCCTCCGCCTCCCAAAGTGCTAGGATTACAAGTGTGAGCCACCTCACCCGGCCTGAAGTTTTCTTTTCTTTTTTTTTTTTTTTTTTGAGACGGAGTCTCGCTCTGTCGCCCAGGCTCGAGTGCAGTGGCCGGATCTCAGCTCACTGCAAGCTCCGCCTCCCGGGTTTACGCCATTCTCCTGCCTCAGCCTCCTGAGTAGCTGGGACTACAGGCGCCCGCCACCTCGCCCGGCTAGTTTTTTGTATTTTTAGTAGAGATGGGGTTTCACCGTGTTAGCCAGGATGGTCTCGAACTCCTGACCTCGTGATCCACCCGTCTCGGTCTCCCAAAGTGCTGGGATTACAGGCTTGAGCCACCGCGCCCGGCCCTGAAGTTTTCTTTTACCTGAAGTTTATTTAACATTTATTGCATTCTGGCTGGGTGTGGTGGCTCACACCTGTAATCCCAGCACTTTGGGAGGCCAAGGCGGGCATCCTAGCCAACATGGTGAAACCCCGTCTCTACTGAAAAAAATACAAAAATTAGCTGGGTGTGGTGGTGCGGTCCTGTAGGCCCAGCTACTCTGGAGGCTGAGGCAGGAGAATCACTTCAACCAGGCAGGCAGAGATGGCAGTGAGCTGAGATCGCACCACTACACTGTAGCCAAGAGAGACTCTGTCTCAAAACAACAACAAAACATTTACTGCATTCTAGATTTTGTCTTGGATAACCTTTTTCTCCTTTAATCTCTCAGTTTTGTGTGTGAGTAAACTTTAAATAAAACTTAAAAGTTTTTACTGTATTTGTATTGTAAAATAAGCCCACCTCTTTGTAGTTACTTAATGTTTTACATTTAAACTACAAAGTATCTTAATCTCCAAGGTTTCTCATTAAGCTGTTCTCTAGGTAACATTTCTTTTGCCCTTTTATTATCAGTTATATAGTTTCCATCCTTCACTAGGCCCTTAGTTTGTTCATGTAACATGAAGCAAAATGGTCAACTTCAAAATACCTTATTTGCGGCCAGGCACGGTGGCTCAAGCCTGTAATCCCAGCACTTTGGGAGGCCGAGACGGGTGGATCACGAGGTCAGAAGATCGAGACCATCCTGGCTAACACGGTGAAACCCTGTCTCTACTAAAAAATATATATATACAAAAAACTAGCCGGGCGATGTGGTGGGCGCCTGTAGTCCCAGCTACTCCGGAGGCTGAGCCGGGAGAATGGCGTGAACCTGGGAGGCGGAGCTTGCGGTGAGCTGAGATCCGGCCACTGCACTCCAGCCTGGGTGATAGCGAGACTCCGTCTCAAAAAAAAAAAAAAATATCTTATTTGCTGCCTTCAGGTTGCAGCAGGAGACTTAAAGCATGTAATTTCTACCCATTAATTGTATGGTGCAAAATAATAAAAATTCCAGCAGGCATAGATAGAAATTAGCCTGGCATAGATAATTACTTTTTTTTTTTTGAGACCAAGTCTCAGTTTGTTGCCCAGGCTGGAGTGCAATGGGGCGATCTTGGCTCACCACAACCTCTGCCTCCTAGGTTCAAGTGACTCTCCTGCCTCAGCCTCCTGAGTAGCTGGGACTATAGGTGCGTGCCACCATGCCCAGCTAATTTTTTGTGTTTTTAGTAGAAACGGGGTTTCACTATGTTGGCCAGGCTGGTCTCAAACTCCTGGGCTATCCTCCTGCTTCTGCCTCCCCAAGAGCTGGGATTATAGGCATGAGCTACTGTGCCTGGCTGATAATTACTTTTACATTAGTCTTCAGCAGGGAGAGATCCAGGAATATATTTTAAGCAGTGGAGCAGTGTAGGGATCTTAGACAATAGTTTAGCCTCTTCAAATTCAGATTCTCCTGTAATATATTCTCACTAGTTTGTTTGGAAAGAGTTTTCAGAACTATGATTTACTGTTATGTGTAATTATTAAGAAAGAGTTGACCTTGTCATTTTAAGAAGTGAAATATCGCTGATTTTCTTTCCTTTGTATATTAATATATTAATATGTCCATAGATATTTATTGTATATGACTTCATTTTATTTGTTGTTTATTTATTTTAAAAAGATAATTAAATAGCATGCTACTGAAATTACCAGATAATTTACCAGGACTGTGCTTCATTGCTCCCTTGTATGTTAGCACCTTAAATGTGATAGTGCCAATCCTTTGGGTAGTGTCTCAATATTCCAGTGATTAGTAATTTCCTAATAACACCTTTTTGTTTTCAGAGTGTGTAATTCTTCTAAGACTATGTCAGTAGCTTTCCAATACGGGATATATAGTAACTGAATTTTTAATTTTATTTGAGAGAAGAATACTCAACAGCTATAAGGTCTTACACATTTTTTTTTCTTTTTTTTTCTGTTTTTGCTTTGTTTGTTTTTGTCTTTTTTAAGAGACAGGATCTTACTCTGTTTGTTGTGTAGGCTGGAGTGCAGTGGTGCAATTATATAGCTTACTGCAACCTCAAACTTTTTGGCCCACGTAGTCCTCCCGTCTCAGCCTCCCAAGTAGCTGGGGTTATAGGCCAGCCCATATCACAGTGCTCAGCTGAGAGTTGTAAAATGTTTAAGGTTTCTCAAATTGTCTCGTGTTATTACAGAAACCTTTGGAATTTCCTGCTTTCTTTTTTTCTTCCACTACATACTTTGGGGATGCACTATATCTTTGGGGATTATTTCTTTGGGACATGGTTATTTAGAAGAACATTGTCATATTAGTGATATGGGAATTTCTTTTGGTTAGTTCTAGAAGAAACCAATGATTTCTATAGTTTGGCTGCCTATTTAGATAGACCCAAATCATAACAGAATTTTGTGTATGAAACATGATTTTATCAGATACACACATATCTAAGTAAACAGTATGAATGGTAAGGTGTTTCTGGATTTTTGAATCTTTTCATCTTTTTTTTTTTCATTTTCTGTTGCTGCTGCACAAATTAGTGGGTTTTTGAATAGGGGCTAGCAAGTTACATGAACATTGAACTTTTACTCAGTATTTTTCATTTCTTCTACTCAGTACCCAGTCATTCTTGTTTTTTCCCCCTTTCTGGGTGTGGGGCACATTAGTCAGTTCTTCCTTAATTTGCATATCAATTCTCCTATAAAATGTAGTGTTTTTGTGTGTTTTACAAATATGACTGCTGTTGGGACCTTTTTTAAATGAAATTTTAAATATATAGTATAGCAATGGTTACTTCTTTTCACTACGCTCCTGAAAGTCTTGGGAGTCAAAAACTAATTAAGCTGGATCTGGGCATGTGAACTACCAAGGGGCAGTCTAGTCAGTTGGAAACTGAAAGTTACCACAAGCAGGTATTGTGAAGTAAATGGAATACTTAAGAAGTAGACACTGACATATTCCTACAAACATAAAAGTGATTAGTTGAATTACCTGGGATGTGACTCTAGATCACAAGTGCTGGTTGAAATCTGTTTCATGATTATGATGTTAAAGACTTGTGCTGCTTTCTCAGCACGGTAGTACTGGAGTGCTTTCATCCTGCCCAGCAGTCCTGCCATATAATTGTGAAACTTTTACATCTATTTCGGTATCCCTCCATTCTACCTAACAGATCAGCTCTGCCAAGTCTCTGAGGAGTAATTTTGCTTTGAGAGAAGCCTTCAGTTGTACTGTTTTAAAATATTGGATGGAGAATAATAAATTCCTTTTTATTTGCCTGCTATGTGCCAAGCATTGTATCTTTTAATTTTTAGAATAACTCTGAAATGTATGTGGTGCTAGTTTCATTTTACAGAGAAAATAAAAAAAGACTGTGAGGTTAGGTAACACAACCAAGAGTAAAAGGAACTCTGGTCTGACTTCAAAGCCCCATTTATTATCCAGCCTCCCTCCTTTTAATTTATTTAATTAATTAATTTATTTATTTTGAGACAGAGTCTTGCTCTGTCACCCAGGCTGGAGTGCAGTGGTGTGATCTCGTCTCACTGCAAGCTCCGCCTCTGGGGTTCCCACCATTGTCCTGCCTCGGCCTCCCGAGTAGTGGGAGGTGGCACCCATCACCACTCCCAGCTAATTTTTTGTATTTTTAGTAGAAAGAGGGTTTCACCATGTTAGCCAGGATGGTCTCAATCTCCTGACCTCGTGATCCGCCTGCCTCGGCCCCCCAAAGTACTGGGATTGCATTCGTGAGCCACCGTGCCCGGCCCAGCCTCCCTCCTTTTAAAAATCAAGTACTGGGCCAGGCACGGTGGCTCACGCCTGTAATCCCAGCACTTTGGGAGGCCGAGGCAGGCGGATCATGAGGTCAGGAGTTTGAGACCAGCCGTACTAACATGGTGAAACCCCCGTCTCTACTAAAAATTAAAAAAAAAAAAAAATTAGCTGGGTGTGGTGGCGCGCCTGTGGTCCCAGCTACTCAGGAGGCTGAGGCAGGAGAATCGCTTGAATCTGGGAGGCGGAGCTTTCAGTGAGCTGAGATTGAGCCACTGCACTCCAGCCTGGGCGACTGAGTGAGACTACATCTCAAAAAAAAAAAAAAAGTTCAGTGCTGACCCCTGTGTGCAAACTGTCTTTGACCAGAACACTAGACAGGTAGGTAGGTATTCAGTAGCCTGTTAAAGCTGTGCCTTTAGCAATTATAGAACCTTGAGAATGTAAAATTTAGTTTTGTCTTTGTATCTCTGTTAAAAGGGAAAAGAATAAATAGTTTGTTTCTTTTATTTAACTTAGTTATTTTGAAGATAAGATTATGTGAAATACTTTAAGCTGTGCAGGGGAAAATGACTTGGTCAGTCTTGCATGTAACTCACTTTTTTAGCCAATGCAAGTCAGTTTAGCCCATTAAAATTTCATGAATCCCATGTCACTGGGGTCAGTTTTTAGGCACAAGTCTGATAATAACAGTGCTTTATGATGTTTCTCCTCCCACACATACTCTTTTAGCATAATTGTTGCAGTGAAAACAATTCCTTATAGCCTCTGGTTGAATTAAGTAAATATTTTTATTTTTCTATTAGACTGAACACATTTATGTGTACTTGGCTGAGTTAAAATAGGGCATGCAGGAATGCATGTGGGGGAGCATGAAGAGGACAGGAATCCGTTACCTAAATTAATATATATTGTTACTATGTTGGATCCCCAAAAGTGGTAGTATAAGGTGAACATTGGCCCAGTTAGAGATTTCTCATCTAGAACACAGAGTATTATTTTCACCTTAGTGACCATGAGCCAGTGAAGAGCAGCTTCTCCAGATCCAGTCCAAACTTGACCTAAGTCTAATGTTCCACAAAGATTAGGCTCTTATTTTCTGTCTTCAGACTTAGGCCAAAACTTGAGGATTTTGCTGGGAAAAAAATGTACAATGAGGTTGACTTAGAAAAAAAGAAAAGAATCCATGCTCTGTTTTTGAGTCATAAGGCTATAGTGTCATCTGGCCGGGCGCAGTGGCTCACACCTGTAATCCTAGCAATTTGGGAGGCTGAAGCGGGTTAATCACCTGAGGTCGGGAGTTTGAGAGAAGCCTGACCAATATGGTTAAACCCCGTCTCTACTAAAAATACAAAAATTAATCAGGCGTGGTGGTACGTGCCTGTAATCCCAGCTACGCAGGAGGCTGAAGTGGGAGAATCGCTTGAACCCTGGAGGAGGAGGTTGCAGTGAGCCGAGATTGTGCTGCTGCATTCCAACCTGGGCAACAGAGGGAGACCCTGTCTCAGAAAAAAAAAAAAAAGATATAGTGTCATCCATTTACTTCTGACCACAGCTGGAATTGGTCACCATTGAGGCATTATAGTCCTAAACCTAATGGGGTAACTAACATTTCATTACTGTCAACACTGAGTACCTCACTCTAAAAAACAGTCTTTTATGTATAGTGCCATACAACCCCTTTTGCTCTATGTAAAAGCTGTGTCTGCTACAGCTACTAAAAAGTGAAGGTGCTTGTGATTTTATGATACTTCTTCTGAATGTTTCTAGTAGGAAACTGTGCTACTGCCCTTTTGCTGTCATGCAGTCTGAGTGAGGGAAGCCATTGCTTTGGTTCAGAAACCTCTCTCCCACACACCTTCGACTAGAAGTTCAGTGCATTCCTTCAACAAAAATACATTGAATGCCCATTATCACCCGATAAGCAAAGGGAATACTGTAATGGACAAGCCATACGCGAGCCCTTACCCTTGTGGAACTTGCATTCTAATGGGGGAGAGGGAGTAGACGTCAAACAATTAATTATATAATCAGTTATTCAATCTCTACAAAGGAGAAGTACTGGATGTTATAAAAGAATTTATAATGGGGCATGTAACCTAGAGCATAGTATAGTACAGTGGTTAAGAATGTGTCTTCTGGAGCTACACCGCCTAAATTTGAATCTGGTACCTCTTTTTTTTTTTTTTTTTTTTTTTTGAGTCGGAGTCTCACTCTGTCGCCCAGGCTGGAGTGCAGTGGCGGGATCTCAGCTCACTGCAAGCTCCGCCTCCCGGGTTTACGCCATTCTCCTGCCTCAGCCTCCCGAGTAGCTGGGACTACAGGCGCCCGCCACCTCGCCCGGCTAGATTTTTGTATTTTTAGTAGAGACGGGGTTTCACCGTGTTAGCCAGGATGGTCTCGATCTCCTGACCTCGTGATCCGCCCGTCTCGGCCTCCCTAAGTGCTGGGATTACAGGCTTGAGCCACCGTGCCCGGCAAATCTGGTACCACTTTTCACGAGCTGTAGGATATTGGGCAAGGTATTATCTCTTTGTGCCTCAGTTTCTACATCTGTGAAATAGAGATAGTTATTTTAGTCTTGTTAAGAAAATTAAGTAAGAGGCCAGGAGCTGTGGCTCATGCCAAAGTAATCCCAGCACTTTGGGAAGCTGAGGCCGGCCGATCACTTGAGGCCAGGAGTTCCAGACCAGCCTGGGCAACATGGCGAAACTCCATCTCTACCAAAAATGCAAAACTAGCTGAGCGTAGTGGCGTGTGCCTGTTGTCCCAGCTGCTTGGGAGGCTGAAGCAGAGGAATTGCTTGAGCCTGGAAGGCAGAGGTTGCAGTGAGCCGAGATGGTGCCACTGCCTCCAGCTTGGGTGACAGAATGATACCCTGTCTCAAAAAAAAAAGAAAGAAAATTAAATATATTAATACATTTTCATTGCTTAGAAGAGTGCCTGGCATGTAATGTACATTCAACAATTTTAGCTGTTACTAGTCTGGGAAATCAAGGAAAACTTTTTTCTTTTCTTTTCTTTTTTTTTTTTTTTGAGACGGAATCTCACTGTGTTACCCAGGCTGGAGTGCAGTGGCATGATCTTGGCTCACTGCAACCTCTGCTGCCCGGGTTCAAGCAATTCTCCTGCCTCAGCCTCCCGAGTAGCTGGGATTACAGGTGCCTGCCACTGCACCTGGCTAATTTTTGTAGTTTTAGTAGAGACGTGATTTCACCATCTGTTTTTTGAGATGGAGTCTCGCTCTGTTGCCAGGCTGGAGTGCAGTGGTGTGATCTCGGCTCACTGCAACCTCCACCTCGCAGGTTCAAGTGATTCTCCTGCCTCAGCGTCCCAAGTAGCTGGGATTACAGGTGCCTGCCACCACGCCCAGCTAATTTTTGTATTTTTAGTAGAGACGGGGTTTCACCATCTTGGCCAGGCTGGTCTCAAACTCCTGACCTCGTGATCCACCCGCCTTGGCCTCCCAAAGTGCTGGGATTACAGGTGTGAGCCACTGCGCCCAGCTCACTTTTTTTTTTTTTGAGACCGAATCCTGCTCTGTCGCCCAGGCTGGAGTGCAGTGGCACGATTTTGACTCACTGCAACCTCTGCCTCCCGGGTTCAAGCAATTCTTCCACCTCAGCCTCCCAGGTAGCTGGGATTACAGGCGCACACCACCATGCTTGGCTAATTTTTTTTTAAATTTGTTTTTAGTAGAGATGGGGTTTCGCCATGTTGTCCAGGCTAGTCTTGAACTCCTGAACTCAGGTGATCCACCTGCCTCAGTCTCCAAAGTGCTGGGATTACAGATGTGAGCCAGCACACCCGGCCAGGGTTTCACCATCTTGACCAGGCAGGTCTTGCATCCCTGACCTTATGATCCACCCGCCTCGGCCTCCCGAAGTGCTGATATTGCAGGCGTGAGCCACTGCGCCTGGCCCAACTTTTTGTTGAAATGAGCTCTGAAGGATAAATAAGAATTAAAGTGGCAGAATGGAAGAGAACCAGTTAGAAGGTAATTGCAATAGTCCAGGGAAATGAAGATGGTAAATTGAGCCATCTTTTGAGCCAAAGGGTAATAAAGGCAGAAGTAGATGGATTTGAGGGATATTTAGGAGGTAAAGGTGGGAATTTAAAATATTGGGTACGGGTAGTAAGGTAGGTTTCTGTTCTGTGCAACCATGACTGGATAGGAGATGCTGGAGAATGATTACCAGTTTGTGTATGTGCACATGTGGTGGTGGGATGAGGATGGGGGAACTGGAGAGTCTACCAAGAAAAACTATGGAGTAAGCAGAGGGATATACAGATCTAAAGTTCAAAGGTGACATCTTGCCCAGAGATGTGAGAGACATAAGCATATAATTTATTGAAGAAAATAATAATAATTGAGGTGATGTATTGGAATTAGACATCCTTGAAAAGGAAGTATAGAATGAAAAGAAGGCCTAGGACCAAAGTGAACTTCAATTAAAGGGGTGATGTAGGAAAAAAGTAGCAAATAAATGGTTTAAAAAAAAAAACAGTGGTTACATAGATTGAAGAAAAACTTGAAAAGTGTGGTGTCCTGTAAGCCATGGGAAAAAAATACATTTGAGGGTGAGAGTAGTGTTTTTGCAATTTTTATGACCCTTCCTTGGATCCTTTAGAGTGTGAAGTCTCACCACTCAAAATTGGATACTAGTGACATAGAACATCTAAAACAGGCTTAGGCTGACCAAAGCCATTTAGTTGAACATGATCTTCAGACTCTAGCATCTAGAATGTAGCTATTCCTGTTCACCTTAAATTAGATTTAATATAAAGGGAGAGAGAGCTAGAGTGTGCACTCAAGCTCATAGGTATTAGCCATCTGAAGCTAAACTATTTTGGAGGCCATTCATCTAGGTAGTGATCCTCTCTCAGGCTGATTACTATATGCTAGGTACAGATATTGGCAAAAACAATTCCTTTTCCAATTTATCCAACAACATTTGTGGAGTACCTACTAGGACTTAGCAGTTATGTGTCAAATACTGTGCCTGTTGTTTCATTCATCCTCATAAATGTCCCTGTAACTTAATACTGTTATCCACTTTATGTAGAGGAATGAGCTAGACTCAGAAAAGTTAATTTTCTTGATGGGACAGAAATTTGAACCCAGGTCTCTTGGACTTCAAAGTTCATTATTCCATGTACAAATTTAAGTAAAATATAAAGTAAAAGATAATTATCCTAAAAGAGGACTACACATAATGCTATGAAAACTCACATGGACAGATTACTTCTGGTTTGATAGTGGAAAGTAGGTATCAGAAAGGCTTTCAATTATTACATCCAGTGGACATTTTAAAGTTCTTATATTGTTGGACATTTTTGCTTTGTTTGATGTAATTGATCACTCTTCCCCTGCAAATCTCTACTCTGTGCCTCTGTGACACTGCACTGTCTTGTTTCTCTAGCTGTTTTTTCCCTACCTGCTTAAGAAGGCATTATTCTGATTCTTAATTTCTGATGTTCTCCTGGGTTCCTCCTCAGCTTTTCTCAACCCACTAAAAATCTCAGTTGGGTCTCCAGCTAAGTGTTTTCTTTCTTTTTCTTTTTATTTATTTATTTATTTTTTTGAGACAGAGTCTCACACTGTCACCCAGGCTGGAGTGCAGTGGTGCAATCTCGACTCACTGCAAGCTCCACCTCCCGGGTTCACGCCATTCTCCTGCCTCAGCCTCCTGAGTAACTGGGACTACAGGCGCCTGCCACCACGCCTGGCTAATTTTTTCTATTTTTAGTAGAGATGGCGTTTCACTGTGTTAGCCAGGATGGTCTCAATCTCCTGACCTCATGATCCGCCCACCTCAGCCTCCCAAAGTGCTGGGATTACAGGCGTGAGCCACCACGCCCGCCCTAGCTAAGTGTTTTCTTTATCCTGCATAGTGTTTAGTTTTCTTTAAAAAATAGTTATTTACAGTCAAAACCTAAAAGATTTTACATAAAACTCTACATTTCTGGCTTTTGGAAAATCTGAAGTTTTCTTTCAACCTTGGATATGTGTTTCCATTTGGCAGGACTTAATTAGAGGTGAATTGCAGCTACATTCTTTGGAATGGATATGGGTTCTCCAGTTCTTCACAGACATTAACATTCTCCTGTCTCTCCCAACAGTATTTGTGCAGTTCTCTTTCTTTCTTCCTCTCTTTCCTTTCTCCCCTCTCCTCCCCTCCCTGCTCCTCTCCTCCCTTCTCCTCCCCTCTCTCTTCTCTCCTTTCTGATAGGGTCTCTGTCACCCAGGCTAGAATGCAGTGTCATGAACTTGGCTCACTGCAGCCTTAAGCAATCCTCCTGCCTTAGCCTCCCAAGTAGCTGAGACCACAGCATGTGCCACCATGCCTGGTTCATTTTTTTTTTTTAATTTTATTTCGAGACAGGGTCAGACTCTGTTGCCCAGGCTAAAGTACAGTGGCACAGTCTTGACTCACTGCAACCTCAGCTTCCTGGGCTCAGGCAATCCTCCTGCCTCACCCCTCAAAACAGCTGGGTCTATAGGCCTGTGTCACACGCCTGGCTAATTTTTGTATTTTTTGTAGAGACAGGGTTTCACCATGTTGCCCAGGCTGGTCTTGAACTCTTGGGCTTAAGCAATCCGCCTGCCTCCACCTCCCAGTGCTGGGATTACAGGCATGAGCCACTGCACCCGCCCTAATTAAATTTTTTGGATTTTTTTGTAGAAACAGTGTCCCTTTGTTACCCAGGCTGATCTCAAACTCCTGGGCTCAAGCAATTCTCCAGCCTTGGCCTCCCAGCCTTGCAGTTTTTCTTATCCTTGGTCTGCTCTTCACATTCCCTGGGTAATCTCCACTTTTACAGCTACCACTTAGTTGCAAATAACTATCAAAATCTATCTCCAAGCCGGACTTTTAGACTCATACATCAACCTCCTACTGAATGTCACTACTTAACATACTATAGGCAGCTCATTTTTGATATGGCTAAACTATTCCTCTTTCCCTCTGAACTCCAGGTTCTACTGATTTTTTATCCCCTAAGTGTTTCTGGCTCTGTCGTTTCCCTCCCGTTATGATTTTTAAAATTTGATCTTAGCAGAAGTCCAATAAAAAATTCCATCACTATCTTTTGAACCATATTGCTATAGTTTAGGCCCTAATCATTGTGTTAGGATTCTTGGTTGCAAACAACAGGAATCATCTTTTGGCTAACTTAAGCAGAAAGAAAATTTATTGGAAGGCTATTGAATGGCTCAAAAAAGTAATGGGAATGTTAGAGAACCGGGTTTAAAGAATGGTATGAAATCAAAGGAGGGAAGACCAAAGAGAAGGTCAAGGTCACACTGCTGACCAGTCTATATAGGATGCTACAGTTGGACTCTAGTGTCTGCCATTGCCAAATATTGTCTAACTGGTTGGTCCTGGGTCTTTGCATTACTCCTGCAAAGTCAAGACTTCCCCAGCAGGAGTATCCACTTAAAGTAGCCTAGGTAGTGTGCAGGCATACTTCTTCTTTGCTAGGAAGGGGAGGAGGTGATTGAGCCCTATCTCCCCAGGCTCCATATGGGGAGATAAGATCCAGCTTTCCGTGGAAAATATAGGAAGGGGCCTTTTGATTGCTGAGCAGAAAAAAAATACCCCAGCAAATATTCACCATACAACTCCTTTCTGGTCTCTTATAACAGCCTCCTAACTGCTTCTGTGTCCTGTTTCCTCTCACCCCCTAAAGCCAGAGTTAGCTAAACAACATGTAATTCTGATTACGTTATTCCATGTTTCAGTGGCTCCTAATCCACCTGTAAGAAAATGTCTTAATATGTTATTCAAGGCTCTCCACGCTCTGGCCCTTACCTATCCCTTCAACTTCGTCTCCATCCACTTCCTTCTTTGCGATTTACACTTTAGCAAGGCTGAACTACAGAACTAGAGTTTCCTCTACATGTCTCATGCTGTTTCTCATTGCTGTGCTTTGTTTTGCCTTCCCCTTACTGTCCCTGTTGCCTGAATATCCCTTTCTTACAGCCCACCTTTCCCTTCCACCTGGTAACCTTTCTTCATTGTTTAAGAAACTACTTCCTTGGCTGGACGCAGTGGCTCACGCCTGTAATCCCAATGCTTTGGGAGGCTGAGGCGGGTGGAACACCTGAGGTCAGGAGTTCAAGACCAGCCTGGCCAACATGGTAAAACCTCATCTCTACTAAAAATACAGAAATTAGCTGGGCATGGTGGTGGACACCTGTAATTCCAGCTACTCAGGAGGCTGAGGCAGGAGAATCGCTTGAACCCAAGAGGCAGAGGTTGCGGTGAGCCGAGATCGCACCACTGCACTCCAGCCTAGGCAACAGAGTGAGACCCCTTCCCAAGAAAAAAAACCGACAACATAAAAAAGAAACTACTAAGCCCCTGCTGGTTTTATTGAATGTATCACCTTGTATTATAATTGTTTTTATTTGTCACTATTGTCATACTGCCTACTCTTTACCCTCTTCCCACATACATACACAAATGCACTCTTACTTACTGTGAGTTGAGGGTAGGGATTATGTCTTATTTGTTTTTGGATCCCTAATACTAGCAGATTACTTGGCATGTTATGTACTCAATACATATTGAAGTAATAAATTAAGAGGCATTTGATGTTGAACTTAGAGGACAGTAAGTAAGATTTTGGTAATGCAAAGAAACAAAGATGTGTGTAATTTGAACGCAGCAATATTAGGCTCAGATTAGAAAAAATATGACAATAGTAATTTGTCATTTTTTTGGCTAGCATGTAGACAAATAGTGGAAAATAAGACTGGAAAGGTAAGATGTTGTCTTAAGTAATTGGGAGCCTTTGAAAATTTTCAAGCACGAGTCTGATTTGGCCATTCTGTATTTTAGGATATTAATCTGGTTGCAGAATGGATTAGTAGGGTGAGTGGAGAGATTATTTATGAGGCTTTTCTCGTATACAAGCGACTACATAAGTAAGGGAGATGGCAGTAGAAATAGGAGTCAGATGTATGAATCCTAACTTGCCACTTAGTTTCATAGTCAAACATTCAACTCTTTAAGCCTCAGTTTTCTCATTATACACTAAGAAGGTTGACAGAGTCTTTGGCAGCTCCAAAATCTTTGTTATATATTGTAAGAGAATAAGTGACACTTGGCAAATGATTGGATGGTGGCTACAGGGGCAAGTTTTAGAGACTGTTGAGGTTTTGAGCCACAGTGAATGGGAAAACAGTATTGCTGTTTACAGGAGTGGTAATTAGGTGTTTTTAGTGACAGTGGTAATGCTAGGATCTTTAAAAATAGGAGATCTAAAGCAAATTGATTTTCCTAATTTGTGTCCTTAGAGTATAAGAAAATAGGATTTCAATGTTGAGGATACTTTCAGAGGAAACTAATGATCAGGAGATAAGCTGCCCTTTTTTTTTTTCTTTTTTTTTTTTTCATTTTTGAGACATTGTCTCACTTTGTTGCTCAGGCTGGAGTGCATTGGCATGATCTTGGCTCACTGCTGTATTCAGGCAATCCTCGTGCCTCACTCTCCACAGTAGCTGGGACTACACGTGGGTGCCACCACTCCCAGCCAGTTTTTGTATTTTTAATAGAGATGGGGTTTCACTATGTTGGCCAAGCTGATCTCAAACTCCTAGCCTCGAGTGATCTGCCCAACTTGGCCTCCCAAAATGCTGAGACTACAGGTGTGAGCCACTGCACCTGGCCTTTTTTTGCTCTTTTTTTTTTTTTTGGAGACAGAGTCTTGCTCTGTCACCAGGCTGGAGTGCAGTGCATGATCTCGGCTCACTGCAACCTCTGCCTCCTGGGTTCAAGCGATTCTCCTGCCTCAGCTTCCCAAGCAGCTGGGACTACAGGCAAATGCCACCACACCCAGTAATTTTTGTATTTTTAGTAGAGACGGAGTTTCACCATGTTGACCAGGATGGTCTAGATCTCTTGATCTCGTGGTCTGCCCACCTCGCTTTCCCAAAGTGCTGGGATTACAAGTGTGAGCCACTGCGCCCGGCATCTTTCTTAATTTTTTTTTTTTTTTTTTAAGAGACTAGGTCTTACTATAATGCCCAGGCTGGTCTCAAACTCCTGGGTACCAGCAATCTGCCCACCTCGGCCTCCCAGAGTGCTGGGATTGCAGGCATGAGCCATCACCACACCTGGCCAAATTGCTCTTTTCAATAACAGTGTACTTACAGGGTGTGATGGCTCACACCTGTAATCCCAGCACTTGGGGAGGCCGGGGTGGGTGGATCACTTGAGGTCAGGAGTTCGAGACCAGCCTAGCCAACATAGTGAAACCCTGTCTCTACTGAAAATACAAAAATTAGCTGGGTGTGGTGGCAGGCACCTGTAATCCCAGCTACTCGGGAGGCTGAGGCAAGAGAATCGCTTGAACACAGGAGGTGAAGGTTGCAGTGAGCCAAGATTGCACCACTACACTCCAGCCTGGGCGACAGAGTGAGACTCTGTCTCAAAAAAGAAAAAAAAAAAAACTTTGGTGGATTTAAGCTTGCACACCATCATTCTGGGGTTGACTAGTCTCACTGGGAACTAGAGTGATTTCAAGTGACATCGCAAAGTGGACACTGATTAAAAGGTCAAATGGGCTGAGTTTCAAGAGATGGGAGAACAGGAAACCGAGTTTAGAGGGTAAGGAGTGTTTGTTTCGAGGGGGCTAAGGGTCGGGAATTGTTAGAGGGCCCCAGGAATTACTGTCTAAAAAGTCATATTGGTATCGAAGGGTCGGAGTGTCAAAAATGCGGCAGCCTTATGTGTTGTGGCAGAAAGAGTGCTTTAAAAGGCCCCATATTCCAACTGGGCTGACTCCCACGATGGAGGGAAGAAGATTTGGCCCCTTTTATTGGGTAGTGGGATACAGTGTGGTCACTACAGGAGAGGGGTTGACAGGGCTGCTAGAAGGCCGGGGATTCAGAGGGAGGCGGAGCTGGCCTAGCGCGGAACCCTCCCTCCCAAGTTTATACTCTTTAGGGTGAAGAATACAGTGTGGATGGTAGGGAATTTAATCCCCAGGACTGGTTTCGCGTACTATGAGACTGTTCCTCTGGCCAGCCCCCTTTTTTCAAGCAAGCTGCAGGCTTCGCCTCGGCCCTAGAAACCGGATAGGCCTCTCCGTGCGCTCTCAACCTAACCTGCGGGGGAGGGGGAAGGGAGCTCCTCATAGTCCCGCCCTTTGCGCTGTTTTGCGTCTTCTCGCTTTTGGTGACTGGCAGTGCGCTCTAGCCAATGATGGCGCGGGGCGGGCAGGAGCATCAGGTTAGGTTGCACAGGAGGAGGGGGAACTGGTGCTGGAGAGACAGGGAGAGGGGCGAACCGGCCCCCCACAGCCGCTGCAGGTAAAGCCACCTCTCTCCTCCACTGGGGTGAGGCACGGCTCCTTTTCTCCTTCAGGGCTTGTCGGGCTTCTCAGCCTGCAGCTTCCGCCCTAACATTTGCTCCTACCCCGGGCATCCACACCCCCCACCCCCCGCATCTTCCCGTCTTGGCCATCCCCACCCTGGAGGGCACCCCCGCTAGCTCCTTACCTCAAGTGCATGTATCTAATTTCCATTTTGGGGTCTCCAGTTACCAGAAATCTTCCGCCTCTGCTCTATGGACCTTACTGGCACCAACCCCGGCAGTATGAGCAGGTAATGTACCCGGGTCCCCCCCACCCCCACCCCAGTCGCGTTTTCCTCTCCATCAACCCCTCACTTCCTCACCTCGCCCTTTCCCTTTTTTCATTTGAGTACAAAATCTCTGTAGTTTCTTCTTTACCCCCTGAAAAGACATGTCTTTAGCTTTCATAGTTGTCTGTTTTGCTTTTCCGATTTATTCACAAGGTCTTACTTTACTAGCCTTATTTTCCCCCAAATGACCATACCCTTGATTGAGGTGTGAGTGCTTTCTCTTTAAGTAATTGGAAAACAAAAACAGAGTAGCCACACATTTGGCAGTGAGAATGGTGAAGATAGAGAAAATGGCCTAGGATCTTGATCTACTTAGGAAATCTGAGTGGCTCCAATTGGGTCCTATGTCTTTCCATCCTGATCCTTTGCTGACCCTAAATTGTGATTGCATTCACTTTGGGTGTTTATTTTTCATTTCTGTGTAAGATTTGAGACCCTTCGTGTCTCACAAATGTCTTCATGGTACAGTTTTAAAATACTTCTCTTTTAAAATTATGTTGGTGATTTTCATTTTAGCCCTTTGGATTATTTTATTTTCAAGATATTTCTCATTTAAATTAAGCTGCTTCTACCCATCTTATGTTTCAGTAACATGTACTTATGTCTCTCTGCAACTGATCTTCTTGAAAGGATACAGTTTCCAACAACAAGATTTATACTTTGAAGTAAATAAAATATTTTTTTCCGAACCTTTGAGCAGCTAGAGGTTAACTGGTCATGAGTGGTACTTTCTAAAAGTGCACATTACAGAAAGAGGTCAGCATTGGTCAATACTGCATTCGTTCATTGTCTTCTAAGAGGTTGTCACTACAGAGAAATCTATAAGTGGGCAATAGATATCTGTAGCTCATTTTACATAATTTTATCTATTAGATGACTGAACTAATCTCTTCTAGTGCTTCTCATCCCTCATAAACAGTAAATTATGATAAACTCCTTTTGAGAGGCTATAGGAAATCTTATCCCATCCCAAAGATATTGGTAACTCTGTCAAGCCAGGAATGTTTCTTTCTCTGCCCCCTACTCCTCACATGTGTCTTTTATAGATCTTCACTGGCCAAGAAGGCTTTGTCCAGTGTTAGTAAATATAAATAGCCTAAACAATGAGATGTAGTTTTTTCACTTGATAAATATAAAATTATAATACTGAATGCACCCTTAAGAACTGCACATTTATCTCCACCCTCAGTTCCCAGAAGTCCTTCTTAAGGGCCTTAGTCTGCATCCCCTGGTTGAGAATCACTGCTTTGTTGAAAGGTATGGACAGATCGAGATGGAAAAATATAAGGTAGAATTAAAACAAAATACTTTCTTATAGGACAGGCAGTTTATTATAGAAATGGGCAAGGTTGAGGAATAATGTAAAATAAGAATGAGAGACTTGGGACTCTGGATTTCCAAAAAAAATCAAGAACTGTATTAAAGGTGGTAAAGCTGCAGGAGAACATCAGTTTGTACCTGTCTTAAGGGGAAGCAGTAGTTTCACCTTTAAGAAGGAGATAAAGTGAAGGGCTATGCTGGCATATATGATAAAGTATTTTTCTACAGGTTATTGGATTGTTATTTGGCGATTCTAGATAGGTGGCCTTGGATTTTAACATTAACTGACTAGTTTGTTACTTTTCCCTTCCACTGCCATTCCTCACCCCCGACATGCCCTCCAAGATTTCTGTCATGATTCTGGTCATTAGTTTATAATTATGGAAAGTGACTAAGTACGACCACTAAATTTTGTCTTTTCTTTTGAGCACATACATGTGTTTCTCTTTTGGGGAATGGTGGGCCAAGACTGGCTTTTCATTCTTAATGTGATAAAAGTTGGTATGACTTATTTATCTAGGCAGTTACTTTGCCTTGAAACCCACTTAACATCTGTTCATTTTTGCTACTAGGGTTTGAATCAAGGAAAGAGAATTCATGAGATGGATGAGAGGATTCATGAGATGGATGAGCTTGGTAGAATAAATAAGCCATTTGTGGATATAGCCAGAGTAACCCACAAGTAGTAGTAGAAGGAGGGTTAAAAAAAAGTTAGATGTATGTTGAGAGAAGGTTTAATCTTGTAAGACTCAAGGACAGTTTAAAGATGAGAGCTAGAAAAGAAGTAGGAGACTAGGATAAAAATATGAGATGAATTGGGTCGGTATAGGTGAGATGATGGGACTGAGAAGTAATGATACTTGGTGGCAAGATTTTTAAATTATTAGGCATAGACCAAAGTAGGAGAAGCAGAAATTTGGTTCGAAAATTGGGAAGGGAGAGATAAATGATAATGCATTGATCTTTAAAAAGCTTATACTAAGTAATATGGGGGTAAGGAGATTCATCAGAGACCATTAGCCTTGTTTCTCCTATTTAAAAAAAAAATCTAGGCCTAAGATTGGATCATTATGGGGGAAAGGAAGAGCATTAGAATTAACAAATAGCAAGGAATCATGGAAGTAACAAAATACTCCATGGAAGAAGGAGCAGGCTATAAACTATTTGCAACATAAACTTCTATTTAGTAGAAACTTTCGGTGAGGTGGCTCAGGCCTATAATCCCAGCACTTTGGGATGCTGAGGTGGATGGATCACCTGAGGTCGGGAGTTTGAGACCAGCCTGACCAACATGGAGAAAATCCATCTCTACTAAAAATACAAAATTAGCCGAGCGTGGTGACGCAGGCCTGTAATCCCACCTATTCGGGAGGCTGAGGCAGGAGAATCGCTTGAACTCAGGAGGTGGAGGTTGTGGTGAACTGAGATCACACCATTGCATTCCATCCTGGGCAACAGGAGCGAAACTCGGTCTTGAAAAAAAAAAAAAAAGAAAAGAAACTTTCACTGTTGTTTTTATATTACTCCTAGCTGTAGATACTTTAACTTCTGATGGTGAATAGAGAATGAAAGATAATTGGTGCCAAAGTAGGAATACTGGAAAAAAGTTGATGATAATGGGGAGGAAATTTATTAATATCAAGTTATTGAGTAGGTTTTCATTAAATCAGGAAACATTCATAACTTTTCTGATTGCCATTTTGAGTAATTTGGAGGCACATATTAGATATGAAAGGCTGGAATGAGCTGGTGGAATAGCCTAGCCAGGAATGGGAGATGGTATGGATCTTGGGTTGAGATATGAAAAGTATACAATTACTAAAGCAAGGAAGATCTTGTTTAACATTGTTGGAGATACCATGTATACTTTGTAATTTTGACTCATGTGTTTATTCTTTGTCTGTGTTGGAGTATCTGATCTATTAACCCATATTATATTGTTTTATAATGATAAGTGAGATGGGTTGGGAAGGAAAAAAACATAGCATGGGGGGTTGTATGGAAAAGTCTCCTTCAGTCAGGACTGTGTCCCTGAAATTTCTTATCTGGTGTCTTCCAAAAGTTAGGAGAAATGGTCTTACCAAGCAAGACTTTCCTATATTGTCAAATATTATCATCATATACAAAGAACAGATATTTCTTTTTCATATATTTGGGTTATATGGTGACATACTTCCCTGTCTTTGATACCTTTTTTTCTTCCACTAGTTTCATGAACTTAAAACCCTAGGCATGGATTTTGTAAACCTACTTTCAGCCATTCATAAGACACGTTTTCAAGATAGGAAGCTTTTTACCATCTCATGTTAGACTCAAAGAATACCATTTAGTTTCTGTGAGGATCAAACGGTTTACTCCAGATAATGCAAGCAAGTATAATTCATTAACTGTTTTTTGATTAGCTACTATATGTGCCGTGTCCTGCTGGTTCTTTAGGGATCCACAGACAAATAAGACATAGTCCCCATCATCCAAGAACTTTCTCCTAGAGAAAGAGGAGCTGGGCCATGGTACAGGGTTGTGGAGAGTGTACATTGCATACATTCATAACCAACTTTTATATATTTAGTATGGCAATTTTCCAAGCATCTTGAGAAGTAGGCAACTTTTTACAATTTGCACAAAGTAACCATTTGGGCCTTCAGAAGATATAGACAGACTTAGGTCATTATAATAAAATATTAAATGTAAGTGCTTTAAATAAGGTATAAACAATGGTGTGGGTATTTAAAGGAGGTGGAGATCAAGTCATCACAAGTTGCTCAGTTGTTAAAGGGTCAGCGGTTCAGGGCTCACTTAATGGATTCGAAGACCTTTGAGGGTTGGTAGGATTTTAGCTGCGAAAGATTATTGGCATTGGGATGGAGAGGACGTGTTCCAGGCAGAAAATACAGCATCATAAGCAAAGTCACACAGGTAGGAATCGCATTAAGGGAATTGTGTAGTCTAGTTGGACTGGAATGTAAGATACATATAAGAGATGGTAAGAGAGGAAGTTGGGAATGTAAATTGGAAACAAAATGTTGACTCCTTTGCAATTGACATTTTTTATTTTAAATATGAGAAAGGTTTCTTGAGAGGGAACTTGAGAACAAAAACCCTATTATAGATTAATATGTTAACTACACTAAAGGTTGCAAAACTTCCTGGGTAAAATTGTATAATCAGCTTGGTGAGATTGTACTATGAGCCTTGGTTAAAGATGGTTATTTTTGCCAATAGTAAGTAAAAATATATAAAACACAAGAAATATTTATAAAATAGAATATATCCAGAAACCTTTATCTGTAGAGTCACTGTAATTCTTGTGGCATATTTTTGAGTTCTACTAACTTAAAAACTGAAAATAGAAGGTAAATGAATTTAAATTTTATCTTTACCAAAGAATAATAATTGTTAAACGGAGAGAGACAGCCAAATGCTCTTGACAGACAGAATCTTTAAAGTTTGTAGGTGTAAGTGCCCAAGAGGGGGTTGTTGTTATTTTTCTCTTTTAGTTTTAGTTTTGAAGCAGAAATATGAGTGTTCTTTCTGCTGTATGTCCGTCCTCAGATTTCCTCACATTTCCCTCTTATATTCATGCTATTTGATATTAAGAAAGTACCTTAGAAGGAAAAATTTTCTCTGAGATCACCAACTTTGCTTATTTTTCATTTGTATTTGTATTCCTACAACAGGAGTTCCACCATCTTCCTCTGAAGACCTAGCCATCTTGCTCCATGAAGGTCAGGACAATCTGACATGCACTTGTTTCTTGCCTCTATACTTGAAGAGTAGTCCTCTTACATTGTGTACATTTTTTTCTTAATAGGGGAGGGGAGGGGAGAGCCAGTACCCCCCCTCCCCTTCCCTCCCTAGACCTTGGAGAAATACCCTCCATTACTTTCCCAAGATGGCAGACCCCATCATGGATCTGTTTGATGACCCAAATTTATTTGGCCTGGACTCTTTGACTGATGACAGCTTTAACCAGGTCACACAAGACCCCATTGAGGAAGCCCTTGGACTGCCAAGCTCTCTGGACTCCTTGGATCAGATGAACCAGGATGGTGGAGGTGGTGATGTGGGGAATTCATCAGCAAGTGAACTGGTCCCTCCACCAGAGGAAACAGCTCCCACAGAACTTCCCAAAGAATCCACAGCTCCAGCTCCAGAATCCATAACCTTGCATGATTATACCACTCAGCCTGCCAGCCAGGAGCAGCCAGCCCAACCTGTCTTACAGACATCGACGCCAACATCAGGACTTTTGCAGGTCTCCAAGAGCCAGGAGATCCTGAGCCAAGGGAATCCTTTCATGGGTGTCTCTGCCACAGCTGTCTCCTCCAGTAGTGCTGGAGGGCAGCCACCTCAGTCAGCCCCTAAGATTGTTATCCTTAAGGCCCCACCAAGCTCCTCAGTCACTGGTGCCCATGTGGCACAAATTCAGGCCCAAGGTATCACCAGCACAGCTCAGCCCCTGGTGGCAGGCACAGCCAATGGTGGAAAAGTCACTTTTACCAAAGTGCTAACCGGCACACCCCTTCGACCAGGTGTTTCCATTGTCTCTGGTAATACAGTGTTGGCCGCCAAGGTCCCTGGGAACCAGGCTGCTGTTCAGCGCATTGTCCAGCCCAGCCGACCAGTAAAGCAGCTGGTCCTCCAGCCAGTTAAGGGTCCAGCTCCTGCTGGAAACCCTGGGGCCACAGGGCCCCCACTGAAGCCTGCAGTTACACTGACCTCTACACCTACCCAGGTGACTTGAGTGAAAGGGGGAGGTGAATTTTGGTTTGATAGAGGGCCCAGCAACTCTTTGAGAGAGAGCGAGCGCATGAGAGCTTTCTCTGGGAAAGCCTATTTAAATTCCATCTTTGCTTTTTATCAGTTAGTGTGACAGCCACGTACTTAGTACTTGCTAGGTGGAAGCAGTTAATGTTAACATATTTTTTGAGCTCTTACTACATGTTTACATTGTACCTAGCTGGTGCTAAATAAGACAAACACAGTCCCTGTCCTTACAGAGCTCACCATCTGCCAGGAAAGATATTAAGCAACAGTTCACAATAATTGTGTGATACAAAGTTTTATGAGAAATATGGGATGCTATGGGAACAAAGAAACATCTTTGAAGAATTATCTTTATATTTACAAGACTTGTAAGAGCTATTTATATCTTTCTTGTATTCTTATTACTAAGATTGTCCCCCTCCTACTTTGCTCAGTGAAAGTGTTAGTTTCTAGTGTAAGATGGTAGAGGCTCTAGCATCTGAATAAAGGGCCAAAAGAGTTGGTGGCGGTGGGGGCGCAGGATTGAGATAAGTAGGACTAGCCAGGCATAATATCTCTCACCTGTGATCCCAGCTACTCAGGAGGCTGAGGCAGGAGGATTGCTTGAGGCCAGGAGTTCAAGACCAGCCTGGGCCACAGAGTGAGACCCCGTCTTTAAAAAAAAGTAGGTCTAGTGGGAAGAAGCTACAAGGAGGCAGATTTCAATTCAATATAAGGAATTTTGTATTAATAGGTTTCCATAAATGAACTGCTGCATTAGAAGATAGCCTTCCATCAGGAGTTTTAAAAACATAGCTTGATACCTACTAAGCAGAAGCATTATAGAAAAGATTCTGTCAGGACAGCTGATAGTCCCAGCGCTTTGGGAGGCTGAGGCCAGAGGATCGCTTGAGGCCAGGAGTTCGAGACCAGCCTGGAAAACATAGACCTCATCTCTACAAAAAAAATAAATAAAAATTAGCTGGGCATGGTGCATGCACCTATAGTACCAGCTACTCAGGAGGCTGAAGTGGGAGGATCACTTGAGGCTAGGATTTCTGGGCTGTTGGTGTGCTATGCTAATCAGGCATCTGCACTAAGTTTGACATCAATATGGTGACCTCCCAGGAGCAAGGGACACCAGGTTGCCTAAGGAGGAATGAATTGGCCCATTTTGGAAACGAGCAGAGCAGCACTCCCTTGCCGATCAGCAGTAGGGTTGTGCCTGTAAATAGCCAGTGCACTCTAGCTTGGGCAATACCGTGAGACCCTGTCTCTAAAAATAACAAAAAAGATTCTATCAAGACAGATAGGGTGATGAACAAAGTGAATTGTACTGTGTCTTTTGACCCACAGTTTTTATGATTCTAGGATGAAGAAAACTGGTGTAAATATTTCAGAGTATACAATTCTTTAATGTTGTACTCCTCTTGCAATTTCCTTTCTTCACTTTAGGGTGAATCGAAACGCATCACCCTGGTCCTCCAGCAGCCACAGTCTGGAGGTCCCCAAGGACATCGGCATGTTGTGCTAGGGAGTCTACCAGGCAAGATAGTGTTACAGGGCAACCAGCTGGCAGCCCTGACTCAAGCCAAGAATGCCCAAGGGCAGCCTGCCAAGGTAGTAACTATCCAGCTGCAGGTGCAGCAACCACAGCAAAAAATCCAGATTGTACCACAACCACCATCATCGCAGCCACAGCCCCAGCAGCCACCCTCAACCCAGCCAGTGACTCTGTCCTCTGTACAGCAGGCTCAGATAATGGGACCAGGACAAAGCCCAGGACAAAGACTTTCAGTACCAGTCAAGGTGGTACTGCAGCCGCAGGTGAGAGACTTACATAGTAAGGAAAAGAAAGAAAACAAAACTTAGTCCATTGCTGTTGCCCTCGGTAACCACTCTAGTTTTGTATCTCTGAACTGAGATGCAGACTTAATTCTTTCATCCCTGGAAACCTTATTTTAATTATATTATTAAAAGGTTAGAGAGGGATTGTTGGGTTTGGGATATGAGGTTATTTAGTATGTATTTTTTAATTGTTCCATTTACAGTCTTTTCCTAATATTATTGTGAAATGAAAATGATTTGCGATATCCTTTAAATGATATTTCAGAAAGGATATAAAGAAATAAGTGATCAGTCCTCCTCTCACCCCCGCCACCCTGCCCTCCCCCCGCCCCCCAGGCAGATAAAAGGTAGGCCAAGCGTAGAATTTGAATTTTTTTACTGTTAGGTCAGAGCCCAATATTGGATATATTAGTTGTAATTTTTCTGAAGTAATGGAGATGTGTATTGATGGAAGCATAACGAAAAGATACTGAAGTTTATTTTGGCAGAATTCTTGCTTTTTCTCACCCTTCTCCCACCAAAAGAATACATTTTAAAAAATAGGTGTAGGTTCAGTAAGATTTAGTCTGAGCTTGGTTCTTGAGGGATTAAAGAACTAGTTTCTAGCCCCCCTGCTTCACAGCTGGATTTTATTTAGGCCATTTAACTACAAGCAAGTTGAAATTGTAGTGTCTTTATTTCTATAGGCTGGCTCTTCCCAAGGGGCCTCTTCTGGGCTCTCTGTAGTTAAAGTTCTAAGTGCCAGTGAAGTGGCAGCTTTGTCATCACCAGCAAGTTCTGCTCCTCATTCGGGGGGAAAGACAGGAATGGAGGAAAACCGCAGATTGGAACACCAGAAGAAACAAGAGAAAGCAAATCGGATTGTAGCAGAGGCCATTGCGAGGGCCCGTGCCCGCGGTGAGCAGAACATACCTCGAGTCTTAAATGAGGATGAGTTGCCCAGCGTTCGGCCAGAGGAGGAAGGTGAGAAGAAACGCAGGAAGAAGAGTGCTGGGGAGAGGCTGAAAGAGGAAAAGCCAAAGAAGAATAAAACATCTGGTACCTCCAAAACAAAGGGCAAGAGTAAGCTAAAGTGAGTACTCTTTGCCGTTTTGATGGGACATTTGAGGGCAGAGGACTCATTTCTAAAATGGGTTGAGGAACTTATATGTATTTACTAGCTACATAGTTCAAGATGATCTATTATAGAAAATAATAAGGCCTTTCTTTTTTCTGTCCTAATGCTTACAGGATTTGTTAAATGGAAAACTGAAATTAGCATATTTTAAGAGGAAAACACAAAGGCACAGGAAAGATAGTCACTGTGTTGGGAGTTACCTTTAAAAGCTGTGACTCTGCATTCATATATTTGTCCTGATTTTGTATTACTGTACTGTGAAAGAGATTTCCCACTACCTCCTACCACCCACATCAGTAAAAAGAGAACTACTGGAGGCATAGCTGTCCTGTTCTTGCATCTCATCTGTGAATTGGAGATTTCAGCATCTACCATTAACTTTAAGCAGTGTTGACAGAAAAGTGTGGCTTGCCACATAATCTTGTCATAACTGAGTGTCCTCTCTTTCCCTTCCATGTCTTGTATCTTCTCCTCTCTTACTGGCGTTTACTCTCTGGGATTCTTCAGGCTTTGGGGTGCAAATATAATAATGCTTTATATTTGTACCGGATTTTTCAGCTTTTAAAAGACAGTTTTATATTTCTTATTTGAGCCTCAGTAACTGTCAGGACAGGTATTATCTCTCTAATATTTACAAATAATGAAACTAATGCTCTTGTAGTGACAGAAGTGGAACTGCATCTTAATCTGGTATTTATTCTTCTATCTTGTGCTACCTTCCTTCAGATATTTGTGAACACAGTAATAACAAGGATTTGTCAAATATGGTGTGAGAGTCAGTCAGTGGTTTACAAATCCTAATATCTTCTTTTTTTCAAACACCCTATTTAATAGCTGTGTGTCCTATTGACTGTCTGGAAGTTTTGTATGTGATGGTTTAGATTAATTATGTTTTTTTACTGCTAAATTTTCTTTGCCTTCGCTGAAAATGAATTTGGTTTTTTCCTTTTTTAGCACCATCACTCCTGTAGTGGGTAAGAAGAGAAAACGTAATACCTCATCTGATAATTCAGATGTGGAAGTCATGCCTGCACAGTCACCTCGAGAAGATGAAGAAAGCAGCATTCAGGTAAAAGGATCCCAAAAGAATTTAGTAGAAAAAAAACCATGTTTAATTATGGCTAACCAAACCAAGAAGATATTGAGAGGTTATAAGTCTATACACATTTCTTTGGTTTTTCTAAACTGGACGTAGGCCTAAAAGGTCAATGGACCTGGTCAATGTCTTTTTTTCTGTTGTTGTTGTTGTTGTTGTTTTTCTTCTTGAGACAGAGTCTTGTTCTGTCGTCCAGGTCTGGAGTGCAGTGGCACGATCTCAGCTTACTTCAACCTCTGCCTCCCGGTTTCAAACAATTCTCCTGCCGTAGCCTCCCGAGTAACTAGAATTACAGGCATGCACCACCATGCCCAGCTAATTTTTGTATTTTTTTAGTAGAGACCAGGTTTTACCATGTTAGCCAAGCTGATCTCAAACTCCTGACCTCAAGTGATCTGCCTGCCTTGGCCTCTCACTGTGGGTCAGTGTCTTTAAATTATTTTTTTAGGCAAAGAGCATATTACTAAAAAAAAAAAAAAAATTATTTTTTTAGGCAAAGAGCATATTACTATACTATACTATAAAAAAAGAGCATACTACTATAAAAATAGTGATACTTGCCCGGACATAGTGGCTCACACCACTCACTCCCAGCACTTTGGGAGGCCGAGGCCGTGGATCACCTGAGGTCAGGAGTTGGAGACCAGCCTGGTCAACCAGGTGAAACCCCATCTCTACTAAAAATACAAAAATTAGCCGGGTGTGGTGGTGGGTGCCTATAATCCCAGCTACTCGGGAGTCTAAGGCAGGAGAATCACTCGAACCTGGGAGGTGGAGGTTGCAGTGAGCCGAGATCGTGCCATTGCACTCCAGCCTGGGCAACAGAGCGAGTCTCTGTCTCAGAGAAAAAAAGCAATACTCATTTTCTCAAATTCCAGTGTTTCAAATACTAAGCAAATCATATGAAATCATGCTGCATGATTGCCCTTCTGGCTGGGTCAAAACTTGACTCTCTCTTCGAACTCGCCAAGAATCCCTTTGGCTTACCTTTTCTACACTTCAGGATTCTGACTCTGTGAAGTCAGGGTAGCTAGGGACAAAGTTTCTTCCTATGTTTTGAAGATGAGAGACGTTGGAAGAGACCAAAAGAAACTAGACCAGAAGTGTAGGCTTCCATCTCTGATTTGTTGCCTTATGGCAGGCATCTCTGATTTGTAGGCTTCCATCTCTGATTTGTTGCCTTATGGCAGGTTCAAGCAGTTGTCCTACCTCAGCCTCCTGAGTAGCTGGGATTACAGGTGTGCGCCACCATGCCCAGCTAATTTTTGTAATTTTTAGTAGAGACAGGGTTTTGCCATGTTGGTCAGGTTGGTGTTCAACTCCTGGCCTCAAGCGATCCACCTGCCTCAGCCTCCAAAGTGCTGGGATTACAGGCAGGAGCCACTGCACCTGGCTACATTTCTTTTTTTATTAAAATAAATTACCCAATCCTGGGTACTCTGTTATAGCAACACAAAATGGATGTGATTTGTTAAAACAACTTGTTTTTTAAGTAAAGGTTAAATAAGGATTAGAGGATTATGCAAATAAAGTAATGAAGTATTTGTTAAACAAAAACAATGAAGGAAATTTTTAATAATACAGAATACACAGAGATTACTAAAATTTAGAAAGTGGTCTGTTAGTTTGCTAGGACCACCATAACAAAATACCGCAGACTAGGTGTCTTAAACTATGAACATTTCTTTTCTTTTTGTTTGTTTCTTTGTGTCTTTTTTTTTTGAGACAGGGTCTCGTTCTGTCACCCAGGCTAGAATGCAGTGGCGCAATCTCGGCTCACTGCAACCTCCACCTCCCAGGTTCAAGTGATTCTCCTGCCTCAGCCTCCTGAGTAGCTGGGATCGTAGGTGTGTGCCACCACGCCCAGCTAATTTTTGTATTTTTAGTAATACAAAATTTTGTATTCTAATTTTGTATTCACCATGTTGGCCAGGCTGGCCTCAATCTCTTGACCTCAGGTGATTCACCTGCCTTTTCCTCCCAAAGTGCTGGGATTACAGGTGTGAGCCACTGCACTCGGTGTGGACATTTATTTCCTTATAGTTCTGGAGGCTAGAAATCCAAGATCAAATGGTCTGCAAGTTTATTTTCTCCTGAGGGTTTTCTTGGCTTGCAGAAGGCCACCTTCTCATTGTGTCTTCACGTGGTCCTTCCTCTATTTGTACACATCCCTGGTGTCTTTTTGTGTATCCAGATTTCTTCCTTCTGTAAGGACGCTAGTCAGATTGGATTAGGGCTCATGCTGGTGGCCTTATTTTAACTTAGAAATAGGCCTTATTTTAACTTAGACCGTTTGAAAGCCCTATATTTCCAATTTCCCTAATACATTTGCATTCTGAGGTACTGGGGGTTAGCGGCTTCAACATGTGGATTTGGTGGGGGGATACAATTCAGTCTATGACAAGTGAGAATGACAATATTGGCAGTGAAGTTAAGGAGCAGACACTTAGACACAGTTGATGGGAATGTTAATTGGGACAATTTTTTTGGCAAGTTGGTGTTTCAATATATAGAAAAATTTAGAATGTTAATTTCATTTTACTCAATGATTCTGCACCTAGGAAATTACCTTATGAGTATGTTCTCAAAAGAATGCAGGGATATATGTATTGTAGCAATATTTGCAATAGCAAAAATGTCAAAAAAATTAGATGTCCATTGGTGGAGAAATAGTTAAGTAAAATTGGCAATATTCATGCAGTAGAATACTAGATGGCAGTTAAAAACAGTGAACTAGGTTGGGATGTGCTAATAAGGAAGACTTATTATTAATGAAAAAAGGCGTATGTAGTATCTCTTTTTAATGTTTAAAGTATGTATGTGTGTCTGTGTACATATATGTATATGCATCAATTTTTTTCTGGAAGGATATACAAGAAATGGATAAGAATATGTATCTTTGAAGAGAAGGGTTGAATGGTAAGTGGGTCATGATTATTGTACTTTAATTTTTTATCCTTTGGCCCTGTGTGAAATTTTTTTAACTTGACTGTTTAAAATAAAATACATATATGTATTTTATTTTTCAGTTTAAAAATACATATGTGAGGCCAGGTGCGGTGGCTTATGCCTGTAATCCCAGCACTTTGGGAGGCCAAGCAGGCAGATCCCCTGAGGTTGGGAGTTTGAGTCCAGCCTGACCAACATGGAGAAACCCTGTCTCCGCTAAAAATACAAAATTTGCTGGGCATGGTGGCACATGCCTGTAATCCCAGCTACTCTGGAGGCTGAGGGAGGAGAATCGCTTGAACCCAGGAGGCAGAGGTTGCAGTGAGCTGAGATCATGCCATTGTGCTCCAGCCTGGGCAACAAGAGCAAAACTCCATTTCAAAAAAAAAAGTGTGTGAGAAAAATTACAACAGTGCAATAAAGTAGACACTGTGAAAAGTTTCCTAGAACCCAGCCTCACAGTCTCCCAGTTCTCCCCAGAGGTAGCCTCTGTTACCAGTTTCTTGTATATCCTTCTGGAAATATTTCTTACTTTCATGAACACTCTACTTCTACTTCCACTAAATATTAGTATTCCATACCTACTCTTCTCTACTGTGTATTTTCCCTAATGATATGTCTTGGAGGTTGTTCTTTAGTGGAAAAGACAGACCTACCCATTCTCCTCCTCTACTGTCTTTTAGGAAAATTTTCAGACACACACAAAAGGAGATTTTTAATGAAGTCTCATGTTCCTATTCTCCCACTTTATTATTTATCAACAGATGACTCACTTCCCACTGTCCTTACTTCCACTCTAGTCCTGCCCGCCTTTTAGATTATTTTATTTTTTCAGACAGGGCCCAACTTTTGGCCCTATGGCGAACGAAAGTGGCTTTTATTTCCTCTCTTGTGGGAGGAGGGGGAAGGGAGCTTTCCCAGAAACATCAACCTAAAGAAGGGGTGGCTGCATCCCCAGAGCTCAGGGCTCAGGGCTAGAGGAGCCGATCATTGGATTATTTGGAAGGAAGGGCTCGTTCTTGTCCACTTCCTGGCACTCCTGGCACTCTGCTGCAGGGTGTACTATCTGGGGTCACTCCCCTTGGGGCAGCAGCTCCTGCATCAGCAGAGGCACTAGGTCACTAGGAGATAATCTGCTAGTTTTCACAAAGAGGAGGGGGCAGGTGCCCTGAGAGAGGGAGAGAAAGCTGGGGTGGCTGACCCCATGTCCCACGCTTGCCCAGTGTGATAACTTTCATAAGGCCTGGGTGGTGTGATCCCACCCAGGAAGGCCCGGAGGGGCCCATAGGCAATGCACGATCTGATGGCTGGTCCTTTAAATGTCCATCTCAAATAGCGATTCTTCATGGCCCGCCCACTTAACCCACTTATCTTCTGGGCTATTGCACAGGTGGTTCTGGCTGGCTTCCTTTGGGAGCTCATCACTGGCAGGGCTGGTGACCCCAGGAATGGTGGACAGATCCCTCGGGGGTATTTTGGTCATGGGTGAGTTCCGGCGCTCCAGGAATTTCTAGTTGTAGATGATCCTGGTACCTCCCGGGGTGGTGCTGAAGAGTGTGCCGCTGGGGGTTTGTGCTGTAGCTGCATGCCTTTGCCCAGCACTACCCAGCGAGTGGCAGGGATGGCCCGGCTCTGGGTCTGGCTGCAGCTGCCGTCTCCGGACATGATCTCCAGTGCACAGCACCCAGGATTTTTTTCTTTATTTTTATTTTTTGGAGACAGAGTCTCTCTCTCGCCCAGGCTGGAGTGCAGTGGCACGATATTGGCTCACTGCAACCGCTGCCTCCCGGGTTCAAGCAATTCTCCTGCCTCAGCCTCTGGAGTAGCTGAGACTACAGGCACATGCTGCCACGCCCAGGTAATTTTTTATATTTTTAGTAGAGACAGGGTTTCACCATGTTGCTCAGGGTGGTCTCGAACTCCTGAGCTCAGGCAATCCACCCGCCTCGGCCTCCCAAAGTGCTAGGATTACAGACATGAGCCACCACTCCTGGCCCACCCTGGATTATTTTAAAGCAAATCTAAGAACTTGTTTAAAGTATTTCCTAAATTTTTGTTTAAAAAAGGTCATTTTAAGAATACTATATGATGGATGTGATAAAAATCCGGTCATCCAGAAATATATAAAGTAAAAAGTAGAAAATATCTTCTAGAAATACTCTTAGAAATAATTTAGTTTATATATCCTCCCAGACTTTCTTAAATGAAGTAGAATATACATATCATAAAATATGCACAAATTTTATTTGTATAGTTTTGACAAATTTATCCAAGTCACTTCACCAAGTGAAGAAAATGTTTACATCATCACTGCAGTAAGTTCCCCTGTACTCCCTTGTAGTCAGTTCAGTTCCTCACTCCAGGGCATAGGCAACTAACTGCTCTTCTGCTCTCTCTTACCGTAGATTAACTTAGTCTATATTTTTTAACTTTATTTATTTATTTATTTATTTATTTTTTGAGACAGAGTCTCCCTCTGTTGCCCAGGCTGGACTGGAGTGCAGTGGCGCCATCTTGGCTCACTGCAAGCTCCACCTCCCGGGTTCACGCCATTCTCCTGCCTCAGCCTCCCGAGTAGCTGTAACTACAGGCACGCGCCACCATGCTCAGCTCATTTTTAAAAATTTTTAGTTGAGACAGGGTTTCACCATGTTACCCAGGATGGTCTTGATCTCCTGACCTCGTAATCCGCCCGCCTTGGCCTCCCAAAGTGCTAGGATTACAGGTGTGAGCCACCGTGCCCAGCTATTTTATTTATTTTTTGAGACAGGGTCTCACTCTCACCCAGGCTGAAGTGCAGTGGTGTGATCTCAGCTCACTGCAGCCTCCACCTCCTGCACTCAGGTGATCCTTGTGCCTCAGCCTCCCAAGTAGCTGAGATTACAGGTGTGTGCCTCCATGTCCAGCTCATTTTTTTGTATTTTTAGTAGAGACAATGTTTCACCATGTTGGGCAGGCTGGTCTCGAACTCCTGACCTCAAATGATCTGCCCACCTTAGCCTTCCAAAGTGCTGGGATTACAGGTGTGATCCACCATGCCTGGCCTTGAACTTTAAGTAGTATCATGCAGTATGTACTTTTGGGTCTCACTTCTTTCAGCATAGTTTTTTGCTGTTCTTTTTCTTATGCCCACACATCAGTGAGAAAGGCATAATGTTTTCAATAATTCATCCATGCTAAATAAATGAGTAGTTTATTTTTTTCTTCAGTAATATTTGACTTTATGAATATACAAACATGACTTTGTAGGACTCTAAGTTTTCCAAAGTGATTATGTCATTTTATACTTCACCAGTAGAGTTCCAGTTGATACACATCTTCAACATTTGGTATTATCAATCTACCCCATTCTTTTTTATTTATATATATACGTACATATGTGCGTGTGTGTATGTGTGTGTGTATATATATGTATATATACACCTTTTTTTTTTTTTTTTGAGACGGAGTCTCGCTCTGTTGCCTCGGCTGGAGTGCAGTGGCGCAATCTCGGCTCACTGCAAGCTCCGCCTCCTGGCTTCACGCCATTCTCCTGCTTCAGCCTCCCGAGTCCCTGGGACTATAGGCGCCCACCACCACACCTGACTAATTTTTTGTATTTTTTTTTTTTTTTTTTAGACGGAGTCTGGCTCTGTCGCCCAGGCTGGAGTGCAGTGGCCGGATCTCAGCTCACTGCAAGCTCCGCCTCCCAGGTTCACGTCATTCTCCTGCCTTAGCCTCCCGAATAGCTGGGACTACAGGCGCCCACCACCTCGCCCGGCTAGTTTTTTGTATTGTTTAGTAGAGACGAGGTTTCACCGTGTTAGCCAGGATGGTCTCGATCTCCTGACCTAGTGATCCGCCCGTCTCGGCCCCCCAAAGTGCTGGGATTACAGGCTTGAGCCACTGCGCCCGGCCAATTTTTTGTATTTTTAGTAGAGACGGGGTTTCACTGTGTTAGCCAGGATGGTCTTGATCTTCTGACCTTGTGATCTGCCAGCCTTGGCCTCCCAAAGTGCTGGGATTACAAGCGTGAGCCACTGCATCTAGCTATTTTTATATTTTTTATAAAATAGAGACAGGGTCTCACTATGTTGCCCAGGCTGGTCTTGAACTCCTGGGCTTGAGTGATCCTCCCACCTCAGTCTCCCAGAGTGCTAGGATTACAGGTGTGAGCCACTGCATCCAGCCTGCACTCTTTTTTAATAGTTCTATAGTATGATTCAGTTTTAAGGCTACAGCATAATTTATTGAACCAGTCCCCTGTTGATGGGCCTTCAGGTTTTTTCTGGTCTCCTACTCCCACAAGTAATGCTCTAGAGATTTGTGCATATATGCAAATTTAGAGGATAGTATCTTTGAGGTGGAATTGATAGGTCAAAGGGTGTTGCCAAATTTTTCTCCATGAAAGTCGTGCCTATGTGTACTCTTACCAAAAGTGTATGAATTCTTATTTAAAAATATTTTGATCAAACTTGCTGATTTTTGCCAGTCTCTTGGGTGAAACAAAAATATAAAATTTTTAAATATAAAATTATATTTGTATTGGTGTAAAATTAATTTTATACTAATCAGATTTGCTCACTGCAACCTCCACCCCCTGGGTTCAAGCAGTTCTCCTGCCTCAGCCTCCTGAGTAGCTGGGACTACAGGCATCTGCCACCATGCCCGTTGATTTTTGTATTTTTAACAGAGACGGGGTTTCACCATGTTGGCCAGGCTCGTCTGAAACTCCTGACCTCAGGTGATTCACCTGCCTCGGCCTCCCAAAGGGCTAGGATTACAGGGGTGAGCCACCACTCCCAGCCAATTTAGTTTTGTAGATAATTAATCTTTGTGTTTTCATAAATGGGATCTTTTATTATATTTTCTGGTTGGTTATATCTATACATAGAAATAATTTTTAAAAATTAGTTTTATACAAATCAAGTTTACTAGTTTCAGTAGTTCTTTTATTTGATTCTTTGAGGTTTTCCAGAGAGAGAATCATAATTGAAAAATAATTTTATCTCTTCTTTTTTCCCTTTTTTTTTTTTTTTTTTTTGAGACAGAGTCTTGGTCTGTCACCCAGGCTGGAGTGCAGTGGTGCAATCTTGGCTCACCACAACCTCCACCTCCTGGGTTCAAGCGAGTCTCCTGCCTCAGTCTACCGAGTAGCTGGGATTACAGGCATGTGCCACCACACCCGGCTAATTTTGTATTTTTATTAGAAATGGGGTTTCTCAGTGTTGGTCAGGCCAGTCTCAAACTCCCAACCTCAGGTGATCCGCCTGCCTCGGCCTCCCAGAGTGCTGGTTTTACAGGCATGAGCCACCACACCAGGCCTCCTTCCCAGTTTTTTATCATGAGCTGGAAGTGTTACTTAAATTACTTAATTAGAAAATGTTTAATTCAGCCACTTGAAAGAATAAGGTAAATCTAAAATGTATATGGAAAACATTTCCAGGAAATATCATTAAGTCAAAAAGTAAGTGGCAGAACAGTACATACAGTGGATTCTGTTTATTAAAACAAAAAAGCCTTTAGAACTAAGACAAAAAAGCAAAAAATGGAAAGAAAATATTCTTGCACCTTTGCACTTCTGGATTGCTTCTAGTGTGAGTTGTATTGCACCCTGCAGCCTGAGTATCCGGTTTTAATTTCCCAGAGCTTCTTGCCACTAGTGGACAGGTTTTTCTCAGTGGATTCTTGGCCTTTCATAATGCAGTTAAGCAAATTAATATATGATCAATACATAGACTAAATCACATTGTTTGACAAATAATCTCCTTATCATCTTTTGGTTTGATTTTTCATGAAAATTTTGGAGTAAAATCTAAGTATATGACCACCAGCAAATAATTTTAAAAGACTTCTCTGTGAGAGACCTAACCAGTCACTCTAACTACTTTGTGCTCTACAGAAGAGACGCTCAAACCGCCAAGTTAAGCGAAAAAAATATACAGAGGACCTGGATATAAAGATCACAGATGATGAAGAAGAAGAAGAGGTCGATGTAACTGGTCCCATAAAACCTGAGCCTATCCTCCCTGAACCAGTGCAAGAACCAGATGGCGAGACTTTGCCTTCCATGCAGTTCTTTGTGGTAAGCTGTAAACTCAAGTAATTTCAGAGGATTGCCTTGCTGATCACAATCATCTGTTGACTGACTGCATCTTTTGCTGCAGGAGAATCCCAGTGAAGAAGATGCAGCCATTGTAGACAAAGTGCTTTCTATGCGGATTGTGAAGAAGGAGGTGAAGGCTTTTTAATTTTTTTTTTTTTTTTTAATAGACAGATTCTCACTATGTTACCCAGGCTAAAGTGCAGTGGCTATTCATAGATATGATCGTAGCGTACTGTGAACATCTGGGCTTTAGCTATTTTTCTGCCTCAGCCTCCTGAGTATCTGGGACTACCATTGTGCACCACTGCGCCTGGCCCTTCTCTATGTTAATATTAACCCGTAATGCTATGTTCACAGGCTTTATTTAATGAGCACCTTTGGATGTCAGATATATTGCTAGGGTCTAGTTGTGAGAGATCATGGAGGAAAGTTAGCTAGAAAACAGGAACTGCTTTACTGGTACTTCTTTTATTTATCTGTTTAGAGTGGGTAAAGGCTTACTTTTTCCAGCTATCAGGCCTCTATTAATTGAAGTACCAGACTGGTTCCTTAATCTCTGAGTTATTAATATATTCAGGGATTATTGGTGTGAAGTTCTGCAAGGTGTGGTTAAAATTAAAAAGTTCATTATTTTACCAATAAGGGACTAGTAACTAATTTATTTCTTTTTTCTTAGCTTCCTTCTGGACAATATACTGAAGCAGAAGAATTCTTTGTCAAGTACAAGAACTAGTACGTTATCTGTGCAAAAAGCTTGTCACCCCAAATTCCACAGGGTGGTAAAAAGTTCTGGGTATCCTGGGTGGGAATGTGTCCCTTTTTTATAGTCTTGTAGCCCAGATTGCTATTTTTAATGGGGAAAAATGGCTATTCAGAGAGAAATTCAGAAATTGACATGACTCTTATTATTTCCTTGTAGGTAAGTGGAGTGAGGGTGGTTCCTGACAAAATGTCTTGTGATTCTCTTTACCTTAGTTTAGCACTAAGATCTTGCTACTCAAAATATGGTCTTCTGTGGATCAGCAGAATTAGCATTACTTGGGAGCTTTTTAGAAATGTGGGCTTTCAAGCACTGTGGTTTGTATACAAATTAGAGTTTCAGAAGCACTGACCTAAGAGACTCTTTCCCAATTTAAGCCTATATTTGTTATGTCTGCTTCCGACTAATCCCAAAATTAGCCTGCCACCTTCTTTTACTTGCACCATGACTGGATTTTTCCATCCCCCTTAGCTCCTATCTGCATTGTGAATGGGCTACTATCTCCCAACTAGAGAAGGATAAGAGGATCCATCAAAAATTAAAACGCTTCAAAACCAAAATGGCTCAGATGAGACACTTCTTCCATGAGGTAATTAGGAAGAGGTATTGCCTGTCATTTCTTTCATAGAAGCACAAATTACTGGGGTTGTCAGCCTTAGCTGATTCTTCAAAATACTTGTAATTGGTTTGTATATATGGGTGTAAACTTTTAATTTTGGTCATTTGACTTTCCTTACTTAACTGCCGTTGCATTGTTTTCTTAGGTTTAAATATGGTTCATTTATTAGTTATAGGGTATTTTGAAATTGACTTCCTCAATGCACATGAAGTATTTTCAAAACTGATGATACACTGACTGCTGGTCCACTTGAGGCATTCTTCCTCTAATGTCTATCTTTAGCTATTGATGGTTTCTGTAGACCTGTTATTAAGAGAGAACACTTATTTTCTCAAATTTCTAATCCAGTGTGATTAGAAATAGGGATAAAGGAGCTCTAATTTCCGATATCCAAATTTACTGATAAACACTGGAGCAAGATGAGTGAAGAAATATGTCTGTTGTATTTGCAGTGTTCATCCTTGATAAGAGTAGTTTTGGTTGTATGTTGCAAGTAGAAGAAAAAGCGGAATGGATGAACAAGTGAAAGAGATGAAGGAATGGAAATAGCATGTGTTTAAACCCTTGAAAAAGTTTAGGTATGGCGCTGGGTGCAGTGCCTCACGCCCGTAATCCCAGCACTTCAGGAGGCCAAGGCAGGCAGATCACTTGAGGTCAAGAGTTTGAGACTAGCATGGCCAACACAGTGAAACCCCATCTCTACTAAAAATACAAAAATTAGCTCGGCGTAGTGGCAGGCGCCTGTAATCCCAGCTACTTGGGAGGCTGAAGCAGGAGAATCACTTGAACCTAGGAGGTGGAGGTTGCAGTGAGCCAAGATTGCACTACTGCACTCCAGCCTGGGCGACAGAATAAGGCTTTACCTCAAAAAAAAAAAAAAAAAAAAAAAAAAAAAAAAGTTTAGGTATAAAGCAGAGTAGAAAAATCATTGCAGGAGATGTAGAATCAAAGGAGGTCTTATTTTAAAATTTGAAATGTGGAACATATACGTGTATTTATGGCAATGACTCAGAGGGATTCCTAAGAATACAAGAAGCAATGGACACCAGAGCATATATGGAGAGAATGACCTCTGTTAGAAAGAGACACTCACTGGTAACAGGTGAGAAGTTGGGTGTAGACTCTGGTAAATTCATAGGATTTGATGTTATGAGAAAGGGGAACGCCCATCAGATAGCTTCTAATTTCTTTAAAAATTTTGAAGTAGGATTCTCTGCTAAAGGTGAGGTAGAAGAGTGGGTTTGCTGGACAGTGATCTTTTGGTCTTATTGTTTGGTTTCATAACTCATCTAGGATGAAGAGCCCTTTAATCCAGATTACGTAGAGGTGGATAGGATATTGGATGAGTCTCACAGTATTGACAAGGACAATGGGGAGGTGAGTTGTTGAGGCATGGAGTAACGTGACCATCCTCTTATATTTCTGCTAGTGGGTTTGTCAGTCCTTTCTTTTTCAGGTGTGGCTGCAAAATCCCTTGGACTGAAAAGGTATTTCTAAATTTTTCTGTGGAATCCTTTGAAAGATAATGGGAGGTAAGGGAGTAGGGAGAGATGCTAAAAGGAAAGATTTCTGTAAAGTCAAACGTAGAAGCTAAGTACAGAAAAGTCATTCATCTTGGTCTCATTTTTCCTCGTATTTTAAATGGGAGACTCTTGACATACAGTTAGTTGGAGGTGGGGTGTGGGGCAGGGGAAGGGGATACTTCACAAATTCCTAAATTTATTAATATAAAGATACTTGTACAGGCTCACTCCTAGCTTTCTACAAATCATGTTCTTGAGAATGGGCTACTTCCTGAACTCACCATTAGTTAAATGTCTCTTCATTTGTCATTAAAACAGATCTGTTGGCCAGGTGCAGTGGCCCACACTTGTAATCCCAGCACTTTGGAAGGCCAAGGTGGGCAGATCATGAGGTCGGCAGTTCGAGACCAGCTTGGCCAACATAGTGAAACCCCGTCTCTACTAAAAATACAAAAATTAGCCGGGTGTGGTGGTGCACGCCTGTAATCCCAGCTACTCAGGAGGCTGAGGCAGGAGAATCTCTTGAACCCGGGAGGCAGAAGTTGTGGTGAGCTGAGATCATGCCACTGCACTCCAGCCTGGGCAAGAGTGAGACTCCATCTCAATTAAAAAACAACAACAAACAAAAAAAAACCAGATCTACATTTGAATCTGTATTGTAATTAGTTAATTTTTTTCTTTTTTCTTTTTCTTTTTTTTTTTTTTTTTTTTTCTTTTGAGACTGTCTTCACTCTGTCACCCAGGTTGGGTTGCAATGGTGTGATCTTGGCTCATCAATTGCAACCTCCGCCTCCCCGATTCAAGCAATTCTCGCGCCTCAGCCTCCTGAGTAGCTGGGACTACAAGTGTGTGTCATCATGCCCAGCTAGTTTTTATATTTTTAGTACAGACGGGGTTTCACCATGTTGGCCAGGCTGGTCTTGAACTCCTGACCTCAGGTGATCTTCCCTGCGTTGGCCTCCCAAAGTGCTGGGGTTACGGGCGTGAGCTACCACACCTGGCACCTTTTTCATTTTTAAATGGTCATCTAGGTCTTAGCCACCAGTGAATTCTTCTTTTAAATTTTTACTTCTAAATTTTTTTAGGCTATAAACCATCATTTTCTTAGAATTTGTCACTTTATTTTTACTTCTAGTAGGACTTTTTGGTTTAGCTTTAGCACAGGGTCATAAAGAAATTTTTTTATCACATCTGACACTTTACAGTGACCCAGTAGAGAACAGCAGAACCTTTTTAAGATGTTAGTGTTGAGTGGGTAAACTGGGCTTTTTCATGACTTTTTCAAGTGACTTGATCCTCCCATACATCATTCTAATAGGACCTCTGAGTTAAATTCCAAAGTTTATTCTACTTTATAAGTCTTCAGGTTCACTCAGGTAGTCAGAATCTTAGATATCCAGGACCCAGTATAATTCATTGTCTTTAAATCCTAACAAGCATGCTTCACATAACATATTCTGCTTTTGAAGTTGGAGTGGTAGTATTGTGTGTGTGTTTGTGTGAGTTGAGTGGAGAATGGGCTGGATTTTAGGGCAGGTTGTTAGCTATTTTTAAATTCTCATCATTTTTCAGGATCTCAGCCTTTCCAGCCTTGACAGTCTTATGCTTTTTATCATACCTACCCTTCTAAAAGCAATTGGCCTTTAGTTAGGCCCCTTTGGAATGTCTTGCAAATGACATAACAGATGATAATGTTTTCATACTCTAATACTCTAATTTATGCTCCCAGTTTTGGCTAATACTATTCTATATACCCATTTTCCCCACCTCTGCAAAATAAGTTTGTCATCCTTTTTATATTACCTAATAGTGGAAATAAACATTACAATAGATATTATGCTGGAAATGTGTGACCTGGACAAATGGCTTTATATAGAGAGTGACTTGAGTTACTATGTTAAAGAAAAAGGTAAAAGAGCAAGCAGCTGGATCAATTCCAGAGATTCAAGATCTGTGACTATGTTGAGGCACTTTCATATATTTTCTTGGCTATTTTAAGTTTTCTATGAATTGATAATTAGAGATTCTTGATTACACTAGGCCCAGTCTAATCCTTGCTTTATACTTTATAAGCCAAAAATGGAGATGCAGTAAGTGCAGTGATCATCTTGAATAGTGAAAATAGGAGCCATTTACCATTAGTCACTGCTCCTTCACTTTCAGTGGAATACCTACATAAACTAGTACTTACTGTAGTTGAACTTTTTAGCATTTTCTCTTCTTCTTTACTTTTATTACCTCTTTTTGGTGATAAACTCTTGTTAGCTCCTAGCTTCCTGGGGCTCACAAGGACATTTCGTTACCACCATATAAGTGCTCTTGAGGTGCATCTGCACTGAGCTCTAGGGGCCCAGAAGCCAGTATATGCTGATAGTCCTCATCCTAAAGGTAGCCTAGCTGCCACTGTGTCAAATTTGGCTCCAGGAGAATAGTATGGCACAGAAACATGTCTTTTAATTTCAACATGGTATAGGAAAAGATTAGCCTTTTTTTTTTTTAGTCTGTTTAGTTGATGAGGATAATGTTTTAGTGCTTAGTGTTCTAGAAACTAGTGGGTAGAAATTTCCTTTTAGAACAGATTCAGATAAATTGCTTTGAAGAATGATCAAAGCCATATAGTGTATCAGAAGGTGAACCTTTGGTCGGTGTGTTTGGCCTGACTTTTTCAACAGCTTTTAGGTACTGATACTTCGTGATCTGATTTTACAATCAAATTTTTATTTGTGAACCAGTGCAGAGAACACAGAATCAGTTTCTTAAGGCTTTGGTTTCTTCTCTCCTAGCCTGTTATTTACTACCTGGTGAAATGGTGCTCTCTGCCCTATGAGGATAGCACATGGGAGCTAAAAGAAGATGTTGATGAGGGCAAGATTCGAGAATTTAAACGGATTCAGTCAAGACATCCAGAACTCAAAAGGGTGGTAAGTATATTTGCACTGGAGTATAAAGACCTACATAGGAAATGGTTTAATTTTTTTCCCCTATGGAATTTTTTGTTGTTTTAGCTTTTTATTATGGAAATTTCAAACATATAAAAATTGAAGAAATGGTATAATGTACCCATCATCCACTTAACAATTATCAGTACACATCTAGTCTTGTGTCATATATTTTCCTACCCATTAATTCCCGTTTCCCAGGTTATTTTAAATCAAATCCCAGATTCATTTATTTCATCTGTAAATATTACAGTGTTTTTACTAAAAGAAATAATACCGTTATTGCACCTAAAAAAATTTAATCATTCTTTAATATCGTCAAGTCACTAGTACCAGTCATTGCATACATTTCCCTGATTGCCTTCTAATTTTTGTTAAATCATTTAAATTTGATTCTCAGTAAGGTCCATATATTGCTATCAGTTAATATGTCTCAAGTTTCTTGTAAGCTCCCCCTTGATCTCCTCCTCTCCCTCCATTATAATTTTCTCATGAAGAAATCAGGTGATTTGTTTTGTAGGATTTTCCATAGGCTGAAGTTTGCTAATTACATTACTCTTGGTACTTCTTTACATGTTCGCTGTCACTGATATTTCACATGAATGCTTAGGTTTAGATCAACACTGTCCAATAAAACATTTTAGAGCTGTGCTGTCTAATACAGTAGTCACTAGCCATGTGTTTTGTTTGTTTGTTTGTTTTCTAACATTGTAGAAAGCTCTGTTAGACATCACTGTTCTACAGGCTTGATCAGATGTGAGAGGGAAGCCAGTAACTGCTTCATAGATGGTGGTGTGTACTTCCATCAGGTTGTGTTTTGTGATGTTGTCAGCCATTTGTGATCATTATGGACCCATAAAGTAACGTTATGAACTCATGAATTTAAATATATTTGACATGTTTTAATCCAATGTTGTTTTGAATTGACTTTAACCATTAGAACTTACCTAGTTAAGTCTTACCTTTCGTTAGTGTCTCCACTCCATTTATTCAAACATCTTGTTTTTTTAGAATCGTCCGCAGGCAAGTGCCTGGAAGAAATTGGAGCTGTCACATGAATATAAAAACAGAAACCAGCTACGGGAATATCAGTTGGAAGGGGTCAATTGGCTGCTCTTTAATTGGTATAACAGGTAAAGGAAAGAATGGGCCCATAAGATGTAAGCTTAGTTCTGGGATTGTTTTTATTTGTTTTCTATTGAAACAATTTCTTCCTACATACTCTATTTTTTTAAAGATAGTATCTTTTAACATTTTTTTTTTCCCCCATGGTGAATCTGCAGGCAGAACTGCATCCTGGCTGATGAGATGGGATTGGGCAAAACTATTCAGTCCATTGCCTTCTTGCAGGAAGTATATAATGTGGGCATCCATGGTCCCTTCTTGGTCATTGCCCCACTGTCCACAATTACTAACTGGGAGCGAGAATTTAATACGTGGACAGAAATGAACACTATTGTGTACCATGGCAGTCTGGCTAGCAGGCAGATGATCCAACAGTATGAAATGTACTGCAAAGATTCACGGGTAAGTTGTATATCTTGGGAATACTATAGCTTAGAGAAAGTTAGCCAAGGTACCTGGTATTTTAGGGGCTATATATGAATAGAAGACTTATCGAAAGTCTTATATATGCCTGTGCAAAAATGTCTATGGTTTAAGGCATTTTTGTATAGCAGTGTGCAGGGCATTTTTTTGACTTTGCTATTTTTTTACCTAGTAGACATTTGATCCAGTAGAAATTCTGATTTTATTTGTGAACACACACATTTTAAGTAGAATTTTGTCAGCATCAGTGAATTTTAATCACAGTATTTTACAGAAATTAAATTCCTTTAGCCACTTAATCCGTGTGGTGGTGAGCTTATTTCTCTTCCCCTTTTTAGTCTCCTGAAATTTTCATCAAAATCAGTTTCTTTTTCTAAATGGTCTGGCGTGGTGGCTCATGCCTGTAATCCTAGCACTTTGGAAGGCCGAGGTGGGCTTATTACCTAAGGTCAGGAATTCGAGACTAGCCTGGCCAACATGGTGAAACCTATCTCTACTAAAGAGATAAAAATTAGCCAGTTGTGGTGGTGGGCACCTGTAATCCCAGCTACTCAGGAGGGTGAGGCAGGAGAATTGCTTGAACCCAGTAGGTGAAGGCTGCAGTGAGCCGAGATCGTGTCGCTGCACTCCATCCTGGGCGACAGAGTGAGACTGTGTCTCAAAAAAAGAAAAAGATCAGTTCCTTTTTCCGTGTAAATTTGAAAACAAAATTGGAATTACCTATCGTGTATTAACATGAATTTTATTGTTTTTCTACTATTAGTTTTCTTTTTTTTATTTCTACCAAGTCAAATCTTCTGGTCATATTTTGCAGCTTTTAATTTTGTTAAAATGATTTCGTTCTTTTGTCAATTTTTAGACATCAGCCAATATTATGTTCTGTATTAGCTATTTTCATTTTTATTATCTTGTATGTTTCAGCATTGTCCAGCAGTTGTGGATTTCATTGTTAATCAACAAAAGATCTAGGGCAGAGATACATGAGCTAGGCATACAGCAGAGTAAAAAATGTCTAGCCTCTCATTCAATGAGTCTGTCATTTTCCCAAGAAGCTGAATATGTTGAGGAAGCAATGTATCTTACATTCAGTGATATGGCACTATTTTTCAGGAAGATAAACAGCGGTGGAGGTGGGTGGTGGTGCAGTTTGTATTTCCTATTAAACATGCCTTAATATAGACAAGTAATTCAGAAGAGCTCCTCATTTAGGTACATTTTAGGTTTTTTCTGACTTTACTGCCTTCGTGCTTAGGGACGCCTCATCCCAGGTGCATACAAGTTTGACGCTCTGATCACCACTTTTGAGATGATCTTGTCAGATTGTCCTGAGCTTCGTGAAATTGAATGGCGTTGTGTTATCATTGATGAAGCCCATCGACTGAAAAACCGTAATTGCAAGCTGCTTGATAGTCTCAAGCACATGGACCTGGTGAGTTCCACACTGACTTGTGGGCAGAAACAACTGGAATTCACCTTAATTCCTTGTGGTATTAAAATAACCCTAGTTTAGCAGAGGAGAAGAAAAGTCTGAATCTTGGTATTGAACAGTGGGGATGACCTATGGGAATGGTAACCTGAAAGTCATGTAAAAGTCATAAATTTTAGAATTGGGAAGTTTAGTGATAACCAGAAGGAGAGGTAGGAAACTATATTGGTTACCTATTACTGCATAACAAAATACTCCAAAACTTAATGTCCTACAACAAGTACATTTTTCATGATCTTCTAGCTCAACCACTTAGGCTGAGTTCAGCTGGTTGGTTCTTAGGATGCTGTTGCCTGGAGTCAGTATTGCTGCAGCTGGCAGTTGATGGTGGTTCTTATCTGGAGCAACTGGGTTCCATATGGCCTCTCATCCTCCATAGGCCAGATTGAGCTTCTTTGTGTGGTAGTCTCAGGGCAGTATTCTGAAACTCACACAGTGTCACTTCTGCTACATTCTTGTTGTTGCAAGTAATAAGGCAAGCCTAGGGCTGAACCTTGATAGGAAGAGCAGCAAATTAATGACCATATTTAATCCAGCTCAGTTACATTCCCTAGAGGACAGCAGATTTTAGAATATCTGTGGAGAGTTGAATATGGAGAGACATATGTAATTGGAATAAACATGATCTGAATTACTGTTTTTAAATTTGCTTATGATTGTGTTATCTCAATACATTAATGTCAGCGGGATTTCTTGAATGCTTTGTGTTTATTGAAAGGGGAGAAATGGAAGAAAAGTTAATGGACCAGTGATCTGGTCCATTCTCATCATTTTATAGATGAAGAAATTAAAGGTTATATCTGTTAAAGATTATATACTTGGCAGGAAACCCCAGAAGTCCATCATGTTTTTTAATTTTATTCTTTTGTTTCCTCAATTTCTAGGAACACAAAGTGCTACTCACAGGAACACCATTGCAAAACACTGTAGAAGAACTGTTTAGCTTGCTTCATTTCTTGGAACCGTCACAATTTCCCTCAGAATCAGAGTTTCTCAAGGACTTTGGGGATCTCAAGACAGAGGAACAGGTAGGAAATCTATCTGATGAGGTACTAACTCAGGACAAAAAAGATGAAGTTTGTACAAGGCAGACATCTGTTGTCATGGGGATCTCAAGGGCCTTTCTGAACTCCTTATAACCTTGTGCCTACATCATTTGTGGCATCATCCAAAGTATACATTTCTTAGATAATGGAAAACTGTAATTTTTCCATGTTTCTACATAATGTGAGAATGTTTGCCCTCATATTATTGATTTCTTTTTTTGTCTGTAATGGACCACAGGTTCAAAAGCTACAGGCCATTCTTAAGCCAATGATGCTGAGAAGACTCAAAGAGGATGTTGAAAAAAACTTGGCACCCAAACAGGAAACTATTATTGAAGTAGAGCTGACTAATATCCAGAAGAAATACTATCGGGCTATTTTGGAGAAGAATTTCTCCTTCCTTTCCAAAGGGGCAGGTCATACCAACATGCCTAATCTACTTAACACAATGATGGAGTTGCGCAAGTGCTGCAACCACCCATATCTCATCAATGGTGAGGGAATTCTTGGTATATACCTGAACTTCTGAGTACCTGTGTTTACTCTCCAGATGATACTCCTTGGGGACAATGGATGCATTGACTCATCCAACCTAATTTGGGGTGGGGACTGAGGAATGGGAAATGGTTCTCCTTTTAAAAAAGAGATTCTAAGCCTGGGCAACATGATGAAACCCCACCTCTACAAAAAATACAAAAATTAGCCAGGTGTGATGGCAGGCATCTGTGGTTCCAGCTACTTAGGAGACTGAGCTTGGAGGATCGCTTGAACCCAGAAGGCAGAGGTTGTAGTGAGCTGAGATTGCACCACTGCACTCCAGCCTGGGTGACAGAGTGAGACCCTGTCTCCAAATAAAGTCAATAAAAACAGTTCTTACTTGGAATGTTTTTCCTCTAGTTCTTTCTACCCCTTTGATCCTGCATAATCTCCAAAATTAAATAGTATTTGCTGTTTAGAATTTCATGAATAAGAACTCAGGGTAGCCACATGGTGGCATATACCTATAGTCCCAGCTACTTAGGAGGCTGAGGCAGGAGGATTGCTTGAGCCCATGAGTTTGAAGCTAGCCCTGTCTCAAAAAAAACAAAATCTCAAGTTACTGTGTTCCTTGGATAAATGTCCTCATCAACCCTCCATTTTGCTGTTTCTGTCTCTTTTTTGGGTGCTGATAGTGTGTTCCATTTTAGTTCTTGTCCACATATTTACATCTTTTTTTACCCAATTATCGTAGGCCTGCCTTACTTGGCATATTTTGTATGACACAACGAAGGATGATTTAAATTTTTTTTTTTTTTTTTTTTTTTGAGATGGAGTTTCACTCTTGTCACCCAGGCTGGAGTACAGTGGTGTGATCTCGGCTCACTGCAACCTCTGCCTCCCGGGTTCAAGCAATTCTCCTGCCTCAGCCTCCCAAGTAACTGGGATTACAGGCGCCCACTACCACACCCAGCTAATTTTTTGTATATTTAGTAGAGACAGGGTTTCGCCACGTGGGGCAGGCTGGTCTTGAACTCCTGACCTCAGGTGATCTACCTACCTTGGCCTCCCAAAGTGCTGGGATTACAGGCGTGAACCACCGAGTCCAACCGATTTTTTTTTTTTTTTAAAGACAGAGTCTTGCTTTGTCGCCCAGGCTGGAGTGCAGTAGTGCGATCTAAGCTCACTGCAACCACCACCTCCCGGATTCAAGCGATTCTCCTGCCTCAGTCTCCTGAGTAGCTGGAACTACAGGCCTCTGCCACCACACCTAGCTAATTTTTGTACTTTTACTAGAGACGGGGTTTCACCATGTTGACCAGACTGGTCTCGAACTCCTGACCTCGAGTGATCCATCCACTTGCCTCGGCCTCCCAAAGTGTTGGGATTACAGGCGTGAGCCACCGTACCCAGCCGATTTTAAGATCTTTTGGTGCTGAAATTCTGTGTGTGAGAAATGTTGGTCTTAAGTTAAATTACATTTTTTTCCCTTTGCTTTCATGATTAGATAGACTACAACCTTAATATGGTTCACTGGATCTCAGTTTAACTTGATTTTTCTTTTGGCAGGTGCTGAAGAAAAAATCCTAACAGAATTCCGTGAAGCTTGCCATATTATACCTCATGACTTTCATCTGCAGGCCATGGTTCGTTCAGCTGGCAAACTGGTTCTTATTGACAAGTTACTTCCAAAACTTAAAGCTGGTGGCCATAAAGTTCTGATCTTCTCTCAGATGGTACGCTGCCTAGACATCCTAGAGGATTATTTAATCCAGAGGAGGTAAGAAAAGAGTCGTCCTAGCCTGTGGTTACTCTGTCCTCATAAAGCAGCAAAAAGTAGGAGGGCCTGAGTTTAATTAGAGTTGACGAATTGCAATAACAGGAGTTTTTAAGATTCTCACTCTCAACTTGGGTTTTTGACCAGCTTTGATATGGGAGTACTGGTATTGATCCTAGCCTGCTGTTTTGGTCTCCACTTCTGTTTAACCACTTATATTTTTTTTTCTGTGAACAGGTACTTATATGAACGCATTGATGGGCGAGTTAGAGGAAACCTTCGACAGGCTGCCATTGACCGCTTCAGCAAACCTGACTCAGACCGCTTTGTCTTCTTACTGTGTACCCGGGCTGGTGGACTTGGTATTAATCTTACAGCTGCTGATACCTGCATCATCTTTGATTCAGACTGGAATCCACAAAATGACCTGCAGGTAAAGGAATTCATTGTCTTAGGGAGTAACTACCTAACTTGGGAGATTTTTCAACAAGAATGGGATCTTTTAGAAAGGCCTTTCAGAGAGTTTGGAATTGTTTCCTTAGTTAAGGGTGGCAGTTAGGTCAGGGAATCAGCAAACGTTTTCTGTAAAGGACAAGATAGTAAATGTTTTAGGCTTTGTGAGCCATCAATTCTCTGTTGAAACTGCTCACCTCCAAATCCTGTAGCACAGAAACAGCCATAGATAATATGTAAATGAATGGGTGGTCCCACCTGTGTTGAACTTTATTTATAAAAACAGATGTCCACGCAGACTTTAGTGTGCTGACACCTGGTCTACATGATGGGGTGATAATTTCATCTTGAAATTTACTCTTGGTTTTGAGTTGATCTCATGGCTGCTCTATAGAGGTGAAAGCATCATAAATTGGTATTTTGTATCCTTTCCCCTGCTAATTTTATGATATCTTTCTTCTTTCCTTTTGTTTTTATTTTAAACCAGGCCCAGGCACGATGTCATCGAATTGGGCAGAGCAAAGCTGTGAAGGTGTACCGCCTCATCACTCGTAATTCCTACGAGAGAGAGATGTTTGATAAGGCTAGCCTCAAGTTGGGATTGGATAAAGCTGTGCTTCAATCGATGAGTGGTCGGGATGGCAACATTACTGGAGTGAGTCTTCTTAGTTTATAGATAAGTTTGTAGTGAGTCGTTGTGATAGAGGAAAACAAAAGCTATTTTTACACAGGGATTTGACTACCTTATTTGGATTCTCAATTATTATTTCTTAAAATGTAATAGATAAAATATTTTGACATGGTTAGATATTATTCTGTTGATAGTCTTTTCATCTTTCTATTGGTTTTTACAGATCCAACAGTTCTCTAAGAAGGAGATTGAAGATCTTTTAAGAAAAGGAGCATATGCAGCCATCATGGAGGAAGATGATGAAGGCTCCAAGTTTTGTGAAGAGGATATCGACCAGATCTTGTTAAGACGAACTACAACCATCACCATTGAATCTGAAGGAAAAGGTTCCACCTTTGCCAAGGCATGTTCTGTCTGTGCCAGAGGCTAGAAAGGCAGAGATAGAGACTGGAATCTCTGGGATTTAATTATGTTTTTATGCTGGGGACGGTGGCTCACGCCTATAATCCCAGCACTTTGGGAGGCTGAGGCGGGCAGATCACTTGAGGTCAGGAGTTTGAGACCCAGCCTGCCCAACATGGTGAAACCTTGTCTCTACCAAAAATACAAAAATCAGCCAGGAATG
>NC_045439.1:124914867-124915217 GCF_002776525.5 Piliocolobus tephrosceles
TGAGATCTGGCCACTGCACTCCAGCCCGGGCCACAGAGCGAGACTCCATCTCAAAAAAAACCAAAAAAACAAAAAAACAAAAAAAAATAGTTGCTGGCCGGGTGCGGTGGCTCAAGTCTGTAATCCCAGCACTTTGGGAGGCCGAGACGGGCGGATCACAAGGTCAGGAGATCGAGACCATCCTGGCTAACACGGTGAAACCCCGTCTCTGCTAAAATACAAAAAATTAGCCGGGCGTGTTGGCGGGCGCCTGTAGTCCCAGCTACTCGGGAGGCTGAGGCAGGAGAATGGCGTGAACCCGGGAGGCGGAGCTTGCAGTGAGCTGAGATCCGGCCACTGCACTCCAGCTT
>NC_045439.1:124915317-124969835 GCF_002776525.5 Piliocolobus tephrosceles
GAGGGCGGGGACCGGGGGGGGGGCTCGTGGGGAGCGGTGGGCCCCCGCCACCCCGCCGGAGCGGGAGAGGAGAGCGCCCAACAAAAAAAAAAAAAAAAAAAAAAAAAAATAGTTGCTGATTTTGCACCACTTAAAAAAAAAAGCTTTACCTCTACATGTGTTTTTCTCTAGGCAAGCTTTGTTGCTTCTGAAAATAGGACAGATATTTCTTTGGATGACCCCAACTTTTGGCAGAAATGGGCCAAAAAGGCTGACCTAGACATGGATCTGCTCAACAGCAAGGTGAGTTTCTTCTTCTTTTAGGGAGGAAGTATTGCAGAAGACTACACTTCTTTCAGGAGTGTTTACAGCTACTCTTGATTATTTGATGCTAATTGTTGTTTATGATAGTGTATTGTATACAAGGGCTGTTGTGGATACTTTCTACCTAGGAGGCCCCAGAAAAGTAGTTGCTTTCTGAATAATTTTGCTTTCTGTAGATTATTTTACATGTCATTTTAAAAAATCTCTGAGTATCTACACATGTTACATCCAAGGTTATTGTAGTCCACAATTGTCTTATTCTTTTCCCATGAGCAAATCAGGAAGAGAATTACTTCTCCTTCTGTTCTCTTCATAGAATAATTTGGTAATTGACACACCTAGAGTACGAAAACAGACGCGCCACTTCAGCACTCTGAAAGATGATGACCTGGTAGAATTCTCTGATTTGGAAAGTGAGGATGACGAGCGGCCTCGCTCCCGCAGACATGACCGTCATCATGCCTATGGGCGCACTGACTGCTTTCGGGTGGAAAAGCATCTCCTGGTATATGGGTAAGACCCCAACTTACCATTAGAGGCAGTGCATACTGCATCTCCATCCTGATACTCTCTGTTTGCCTTTCAAATTGGGCGCTCTGATTAGTGAAGGGATCATGGGAAAAAATATTTGCCTTGGAGGGAGTTTTTCCTGTTCATTCTGTTACTATGTTTTTTAAGATCTTTGTTTCACACCTTTTCAGAGACATGATTCTGAGGGGCAGGGGACTATAATTTCTCAGAAAAATGTTAATGTAGTTTTATGTTTTTTAGTTGGGGACGATGGCGAGATATTTTATCTCATGGACGCTTCAAGCGGCGTATGACTGAACGAGATGTGGAGACCATTTGTCGGGCCATTCTTGTGTACTGTCTTCTACACTACCGTGGGGATGAAAATATTAAAGGCTTCATCTGGGACTTGATTAGCCCAGCCGAAAATGGCAAGACAAAAGAATTGCAGAATCATTCAGGTAATTATCAACTCTTTACTTTATGTTTTTCTATAGGTTAATCTAATCCTTTTCAGGTCCAAGGGTTTTTCTCAATCCAAGTCTTTGATGTCTCCCCTTTCCCAGGTCTATCTATCCCTGTGCCTCGTGGACGCAAAGGTAAAAAAGTAAAGTCACAAAGCACTTTTGATATCCATAAAGCAGATTGGATCCGGAAATATAACCCTGACACTTTGTTCCAAGATGAAAGTTATAAGAAGCACTTGAAACATCAGTGTAACAAGTAAGCATAGAATTTAGCAGACATTTTCCACCTCAAACTTTCTACACTGTACTGAGCCAACTCTTCCTCTTTCCCTTCTAGGGTACTGTTGCGGGTACGAATGCTGTACTACCTGAGGCAGGAGGTTATTGGAGACCAAGCAGAAAAGGTGTTAGGGGGTGCCATTGCCAGGTAAAATTCTGCTATATTTTTTTGATTTATGCCTGCCTTATTTGAGGAAAGATTGGTTTGCTTATTTCATTTTATGCTATCTTTGGGATACCTGATAATTTAAATCTATGTATCAGGTCTTTAATCCTATACTTGACACTAGTGGGAGGAAATAGGGTAGGTGCATGAGTATTTAAATTCATGGATACAGGAAGATACCTATAATAACCTTTGCAAGGATTCTCATTTTAATTTCCTGCATTTCTGTGCTGACTCTGCCCTCTTATACCTTTAGTGAGATTGACATATGGTTCCCAGTAGTGGATCAATTGGAGGTTCCAACAACATGGTGGGACAGTGAGGCTGACAAGTCGCTGCTCATTGGAGTCTTTAAACATGGTATGTACCTTCTCCTGTTCTACTCCTTTCGTACTGAAGATTTATGTTCACAGATGGAACATTTATCAAAATGCTTCTGAGAAATAACTGAGTTATCTAATTGATCTTCAATAATTAGTTCTTAAATATCCAGAGCAGAGCAGTTAGTTCCTATAAATAGATGTTCAAGAAGGACCAGATGGATAGGTAAATCTCAAGGTAGGGAGCCTCCCATCTGTTCTCTAATCACTGTTAGCCGTGTGTTATTGCACTGTATGCTGTGGTAAGTTAGGGTCCCACAAATCAGGGCAAGTAATATACCCCAACTATTGTTAATAATAACCACACTTAATTTGTATGACTTTCTTCTGGATGCACGCTAGCATAACAATTGCAGCAGACGGTCTTGTCACAGTTGTATTTCTGGGCATGTAGGCAGAGGGACGGGTCAATAATGTCACCTCAGAGGCAAAGCACCACCTGCAGGGTGGACTCTTTCTGGATGTTATAATCTGAAAGAGTGTGGCCATCCTCCAACTGTTTGCCCACAAATATCAGATGCTGCTGGTCAGGTAGGATGCCGTCCTTGTCATGGATCTTGGCTTTGACATTTTCACCAGTGTCACTGGGCTGGACCTCAAAGGTGATGGTTCTTCCTGTGAGGGTCTTTACAGAGATCTGCATGTCTATGTCAGCTTGGCCACCTCACTGAAGAGAAAGAGCTGAAAATCTTCTAGTTTTGTAAATGTCCCATTTGTCTAAATGTTCAGTAGTCACTCTGATATAGGTATGAGCAGCAGTTTTTGAGTGAAATAAAAATAGAGTATAAGAAGGGAGACTGACTAGCCAAAACAGAAACAAGTAGGGCTAAGAATATTTCCTTACTCTCATAGCAGTTTTGCCTAATACCAAATCCCAGGCACTAAAATCAGTGAGCATTAACTTTCAGCCAAGTGACTTTGTGAATTAGAATGTCTTTTTTTTTAAAAGAATACTTTTGGGTTTTTTCCTACAAAATAAAAGTAATGGCACTTAATCTACATCTTTTTTGAGACATTTAATGGGATAAATAACACTGCAGGGGCCGGGCACAGTGGCTCACGCCTATAATCCCAGCACTTTGGGTGGCCGAGGCAGGCGGATCAGGAGATTGAGACCATCCCGGCTAACATGGTGAAACCCTGGCTCTACTAGAAATACAAAAAAATTAGCCGGGCGTGGTGGCTGGCACCTGTAGTCCCGCCTACTCAGGAAGCTGAGGCAGGAGAATGGCGTGAACCCGGAAGGCGGAGCTTGCAGTGAGCCGAGATCGCGCCACTGCACTCCAGCCTGGGCAACAGAGCAAGACTCTGTCTCAAAAAACAAATAAATAAAAATAAAATAAAAATAAATAAAACTGCAGGCAAGGCATGGTGGCTCACACCTGGAATCCCAACACTTTGGGAGCCTAAGGCTATCAATCACTAGTTAAAAACCCTTCATGATTCTAAATTGCTATAAAAATGTTAAATATAGTAATAAACCCAGTAGTTGTCCAAGATGACATTCTAACTGTATTTTCCATTATGAACAGTATAGAACATATTCTAATTATTCCAGCAGCATATAAAGTAAGCATAAAGGCAAAACAAATCTCTCATTTTCTTCAACTATGACCCTTTTTCTTCTAGGCTATGAGAAATATAATACTATGAGGGCAGACCCAGCCTTATGTTTCCTAGAAAAGGCTGGCCGACCAGATGACAAAGCAATTGCAGCAGAACATCGAGTGTTGGATAACTTCTCTGACATAGTAGAAGGGTAAGCATTAGTATTTATTCTTTTAAAACTCTAACTTATGCTGTGAGGTAACTCTAGCCTTGACTGAACCCAGTGGGATTCTTAATTGTAATTATACTCAAAAGTGATAGATCCTTAGCAAAAATAGGACGAGCATAAAGGACTCCATAAACTGCATAAACCACATGTTGCCATAAGATACATCTGAGGGTGAAAATGAATGTCACTTCTAAATGGCTTATTTGGTGTTCTATTTGGTTTGGTTTACAACACTTTTCTGTACAGCTGCAGTAGCTGAGAGAATAACTGGTCTCTTGAAAGATAACGGCCAGCAGCTCTTATAAGTTGCTTCTGTGGAAGAGCCTTAGGCACTTTCAGCCCTGGTTTATCATCTCCCACTGGTACCTGACACATAAAGGTACTTATTTTGCCTGAATACATGTCCCAATGATGAGTTGCCATGCTAATACTGAGCCACCAGGTAGGGCAGTGTTGCCCTGGTTTGGGTGCCAGTGAGTTTAACAAAACTTCTCACATGAAGATCTGAGGGGCATGTGAAACAGTTGGCTTAATTAATGAATACCTACCCATTCCATCATGACTTGAGAGATTTCTCTTTGATGATCACACCCTCAGTTTGCCTAGTGTAGGACCCTCAGAGGAAACTGGGTTATTTTTTCATTGCAAATCATTTATGCCACCTGTCTGTTCAGAAGAACAAAGTAATAAAAACAAAAAAGCATGAGCCATTCAAATGAAGTAATAAAAAGTAAATAGTTGGGTAGGAGGAAGAATTACATAATAAAAAGTCCTGTCAAGAAAAAGGAACTGTGTTGATCAAAGTGTTTCAAATTCAAGCAATTATGAATGGTAATTGTCAATTTGTTGTAATTATTTTTATTCCATTGGATGCTATACCAGACTGACCCAAAGTTTTGCACCTGGCCTGCCATTTCTGTGAACACGAAATTAAATACTAAGCCAGGCACTGTGGTTCATGCCTGTAATCCGAGCCCTTTGGGAGGCCACGGTGGGTGGATCAGAAGGTCAACAGTTCGAGACCAGCCTGGCCAATAAGGTGAAACCCTGTCTCTACTAAAAATACAAAAAAAATTAGCCAGGAGTGGTGGCACATGCCTGTAATCCCATCTACTCGGGAGGCTGAGGCAGGAGAAACACTTGAACCTGGGAAGCGGAGGTTGCAGTGAGCCGAGATGGCACTACTGCACTCCAGCCTGGGCGATGGAACAAGATTCCATTTCAAAAAATAAATAAATAGAATAAAATAAAATAAAATAAAGACTAGGCCAGGCTGGGATCAGACCAACCTGAGCAACATGGCGAAACCCCATCTCTACTAAAAATACAAAAATTGATCCCAGCTACTCAGGAGGCTGAGGCAGGAGAATTGCATGAACTTGGGAGGCATAGGTTGCAGTGAACTGAGATCGTGCCACTGGAATCCAGCCTGGACGACAGAGTGAGACTCCGTCTCAGGTTAGGCATGGTGGCTCACTCCTGTAATCCCAGCACTTTGGGAGGCCAAGTCGTGTGAATCACTTGAGCCCAGGAGTTTGAGATGAGCCTGGGCAATATGGCAAAACCCCACTTCTACAAAAAATATAAAAATTAGCCGGGTGTGGTGGCGCACACCGGTAGTCCCAGCTACTCAGGAGGCTGAGGGAGGAGGATCGCTTGAGTCCAGGAGGTTGAGGCTACATTTAGCTGTGATAGGGCCATGACACTCCAGCCTGGGCAACAAAGTGAGACCCTGTCTCAAAAATAATACTAATAAAGATTATTTCATGCTAGATATACGTGTGGCTAGGTCTTCATCCCAGGTCCCCTTAGTGATAGAAGATACATTATTAACATTTTCTTGTGCCTCTGCATAATTTTAGGGTTGACTTTGATAAAGATTGTGAAGATCCTGAATATAAACCACTCCAAGGTCCCCCAAAGGACCAAGATGATGAGGTAAGGAATTATCATTTGAGTCTCACTTTTCTCTCTTACTAGTTTTAAGTCTTCTCCCATTCTCTGAATCTTGAAGTATATTGGTTAATTTATAATACAAAGTGGAAAATGAATTATACCATTTGAGAATAGAAAGTATTAATGGAAAAGATTGTAATGCCAGTCGGGGGAGATCAGGGATAACTTTTTGGAGGAGCTGGACATTGAAGGATATTATTTGACTAATAAATTCCTGACTTCTATTATCTTCGAGTCATTAATAGGAACTGACCTTTCAGGTTCTACTTTCTTGTGCTTTTAGTTGGTTGTTACCAAGTTTTTGTGGGGTACATTTCTTTAGAAGTTTTTCTTGATCCCTTGGTGCCGTAGAAGGACACACACAAGAAAGTGATTTCAGAGTGCCAACTTCCCCCCCTTTCCCTCCCCACTCCATCCTATTGGGTGGATCTCCTTCTCTAGGGTGATCCCTTGATGATGATGGATGAGGAGATCTCAGTGATTGATGGAGATGAAGGTAAACTTCTAGGTCAACTAGTATAATTCTGTGTGGGATGGTGGGTTGGGGAATTATTCACTGAATTCTGTCCTATCCTGGGATTTCTAAGAGCTTTGCCTTTGGGTGGGTTAAAATACTAGTATTGCCTCTACTACCCTTGCTATACTTCCTATTCATTCTACTTTGTTTTCCACAGCCCAGGTGACCCAACAGCCAGGCCATTTATTCTGGCCTCCAGGCTCTGCCCTAACAGCTAGACTTCGGCGCCTAGTAACAGCATATCAGCGCAGCTACAAGAGAGAACAGATGAAGATAGAGGCTGCAGAACGTGGGGACCGGCGAAGGCGGCGTTGTGAAGCAGCCTTCAAGCTGAAAGAAATTGCACGGCGGGAGAAACAACAACGGTAAAATATAGCCGGGAACCTGTGCTGATCTGTGTCTTCAGTTATGGTCCCTATACTGAAAGCCATCTCAGGAAGGATTTATTTGGAATTCTCTACAGAGGGACCATTTTTTCTGCTTTGGTTGGTTAAACCTGTAGAAATTAAAACCTCATTTGTGTACAGTAATCATTAACTCTCAGGTAGGCCTCCTGTGTAGACATTCTCATTGATATTTGCCTGTGCCATTTTCCCCCTTGGCTCTGTAATTCTTACTCGTTACAGAGTACCTCTCACTGCTTCTTCTGGGCCTTTTTTTTTTTTTTTCTTTTTTTGCGTCTACTTTCAAATTTTGTGTTTTCAGATATTCTAAAACACATTTAAAAAATGACCAGTTGTCTTGTGTTCTTCTGATTATTGTTGCCCTACTTTTCCTTTTGTAGATGGACAAGGCGTGAACAAACAGATTTTTATCGAGTGGTGTCTACGTTTGGTGTGGAATATGACCCTGACACCATGCAGTTCCATTGGGATCGCTTCCGCACTTTTGCTCGACTAGACAAAAAAACAGATGAAAGCCTTACCAAGTACTTCCATGGCTTTGTGGCCATGTGCCGCCAAGTATGCCGCCTTCCCCCAGCAGCTGGAGATGGTAAGCAGGATTGCAGAGTGGGTGGGGATGGATGCCAACAGAAGCAACTCTGTTAATTTCTTCTTCTACTCCTGTCTCTTGCAGAACCCCCAGACCCTAATCTGTTCATTGAGCCCATCACTGAGGAGAGGGCCTCACGGACTCTTTACCGTATAGAATTGCTTCGGCGCTTACGGGAACAAGTTTTATGCCACCCCCTTTTGGAAGATCGACTGGCATTGTGTCAGCCTCCTGGTCCTGAATTGCCCAAATGGTGGGAGCCTGTTCGGCATGATGGGGAGCTTCTACGAGGGGCAGCCCGCCATGGGGTGAGCCAAACAGACTGCAACATCATGCAGGACCCAGACTTCTCTTTTCTGGCTGCCCGTATGAATTATATGCAGAACCATCAAGCAGGAGCACCAGCTCCATCCTTGTCACGCTGCTCTACTCCACTGCTACACCAGCAGTATACCTCACGCACTGCCTCACCATTGCCCCTGCGTCCAGATGCTCCTGTTGAAAAGTCACCCGAGGAGACAGCTGCCCAGGTCCCCAGTCTGGAGAGTCTAACTTTAAAGCTAGAGCATGAGGTGGTGGCCAGGAGCCGACCAACCCCACAAGACTATGAGATGCGAGTAGCCCCCTCTGATACTACCCCTCTGGTTTCTCGGAGTGTTCCACCCGTCAAACTGGAGGATGAGGATGATTCAGACTCTGAGCTGGATTTGAGCAAGCTGTCACCATCATCTTCTTCTTCCTCATCCTCATCCAGCTCCAGCTCCAGCACTGATGAGAGTGAGGACGAGAAGGAAGAGAAGCTAAGTGAGTGCATGCGACAGGCTGTTGGCCCTCTTCCTTGTTTCCCCCCTCTTCTCTTTCCCTTTTCTAAATGCATCCTCTTGAGAGAGATTTTTATTTTGATTTGATAAAATGTTAAAAGAGACCTGTTATTCTTTGGGCCTTTATTCAAAGCCCATATAATACCATTACCATATGACATTATTCTTCCATCTTTTCTCACACATTCTATGGGATCTCTTACCAGCTGACCAGTCCCGCTCAAAGCTCTATGATGAAGAGAGTCTCCTGTCCCTCACTATGTCCCAAGATGGGTTCCCAAATGAAGATGGAGAACAAATGACCCCTGAGCTTCTGCTACTGCAAGAAAGACAAAGAGCCTCTGAGTGGCCCAAGGTAACAAACAGCCTCATCTCTGGACATGTAGAGTCCAGAAATACAGTGTAACATTATATCCAGGAAACAAGGAACATATGGTTCTGGTTTTTTTGTTTGTTTTTTTTGTTTGTTTTTTTTTTTGTTTTGAGATAGAGTCTCGCTCTGTCGCCCGGGCTAGAGTACAGTGGCCGGATCTCAGCTCACTGTAAGCTCTGCCTCCTGGGTTTACGCCATTCTCCTGCCTCAGCCTCCCGAGTAGCTGGGACTACAGGTGCCCGCCACCTCGCCCGGCTAGCTTTTTGTATTTTTTAGTAGAGAGGGGGTTTCACCAAGTTAGCCAGGATGGTCTCGATCTCCTGACCTCGTGATCCGCCCGTCTCGGCCTCCCAAAGTTCTGAGATTACAGGCTTGAGCCACCGTGCCCGGCCCAGTTCTGGTTTTTTAAAATTGTGTTTATTGCTGCATTTTTTTTTTTCCAGGAAACTTCCCAGTCAACTTAGAAATCTTAATAGTATTAACTTCCTCCTTTCTGCCTTATGATTTTTACCCATCCTGGTAATGATGGCGCTATTGAGTATCACAGGATTACACAGCTAGTACTCAGACTCTTAAAATGGTATTTCTTTCTTTCCCCATTCAGGATCGTGTCCTGATAAACCGTATTGACCTCGTCTGCCAGGCCGTACTCTCAGGGAAGTGGCCTTCTAGCCGTAGGAGCCAGGAAATGGTAACAGGAGGAATTTTGGGGCCAGGCAACCACTTGCTAGACAGTCCCTCATTGACTCCTGGAGAATATGGTGACTCTCCAGTCCCCACACCACGAAGTAGTAGTGCAGCTTCCATGGCAGAGGAGGAAGCATCCGCAGTCACCACAGCGGCAGCCCAGTTCACCAAACTTCGCCGAGGCATCGATGAAAAGGAGTTTACAGTTCAAATCAAAGATGTAAGCTCAGCATATGGGCATTGGGAAGTGGGGAAGGATGCTGGAATCCTTGCTGTAACTAATTTTACTAATAGGTTACTAAAGTCATTTGGTTAGCTGATTTTAAAAATGAGAACACAGAGCTTACAAAGATCTATTTAGGAAGAGTCATTTTTCCTGGTTGTTTTCCTTATTTTTTTTTTTTTCTTTTTTCTTCTTTTTGAGACAGAGTCTCGCTCTGTCGCCCGGGCTGGAGTGCAGTGGCCGCATCTCAGCTCACTGCAAGCTCCGCCTCCCGGGTTCACGCCATTCTCCTGCCTCAGCCTCCGAGTAGCTGGGACTACAGGCACCCGCCACCTCGCCCGGCTAGTTTTTTGTATTTTTTAGTAGAGACAGGGTTTCACCGTGTTAGCCAGGATGGTCTCGATCTCCTGACCTTGTGATCCGCCCGTCTCGGCCTCCCAAAGTGCTGGGATTACAGGCTTGAGCCACCGCGCCCGGCCTGTTTTCCTTATTGAACCCTATTGATTATTAATCCTATTAATATTCAACAAAAAAAAGTTTCTTAAATTAGTATGTTTAGAAATAGCAGGATTTTGCCCCTGTGATGAGTTGCCATGCTAATACGGAGACACCAGGTAGGGAGTTTTACCCTGCATTGGGTGTTGTTGAAATAAACTCTTTCTCGTAAATGCTGAGGGGCACTAGGTGAAGAAGTGAAATTTTTCTAAGGAAAAAGTGTATATGTTTTCTTGTATTTCTAATTTTACCCTTTAGTCAGATGGCCTTCCTTCTCACCATCGTTGGGCAATAGGATTTATAGCCCACATCCCTCAAAGCTTAATCTTTACTTTCAAAAACATGTACCATATGATGTCTTGAGTGGGTGGCTTGTCTTCCTAGGAGGAAGGATTGAAGTTAACATTCCAGAAGCACAAGTTGATGGCGAATGGAGTAATGGGAGATGGACATCCACTGTTTCATAAGAAGAAGGGGAACAGAAAGAAGCTGGTAGAGGTGGGTGGTAGAGAAAGTCTTTAACCTGATGATTAGATTGTCCTTTTATTCCCAATAATTGATGAAGGCAGTGGGATTGTGGGAATGGAAAATACTAGAGTCATTTCATGACTACCATTGGCTCTGCTCCCCCTCCCTCCCTCCCCCAAAGAAGAGTATGTGCTCATGGGGGTGGATTCTGGGTTTGCAGCTGGAGGTGGAGTGCATGGAAGAGCCTAATCACCTTGATGTGGACCTGGAGACCCGGATCCCCGTCATCAATAAGGTGGATGGTACTTTGCTGGTGGGTGAGGATGCCCCTCGCCGGGCTGAACTGGAGATGTGGTTACAGGGTCATCCAGAGTTTGCTGTTGATCCCCGATTTCTAGCGGTGAGTGGCAGTCCCATCCAGCAAGATTTAAAGTCATTCCTTCGGTATTTAAGCTGCATGAGAAAGAGAAAGTATGACATACTATATCATCATTTCTGTATCTGCAAGATAAGGGTAATAATTAGTAATACCCAGTCTTCCAACCTCACAATTGTGATGCCCAAAATAAAATAATGTTGAAGTACCTTAAGTGCTAGGCAAATATTTACTATCGAACTATTATATAAACCATCTAATATTTTTTGGAGAGATCCCACTTAATGGCAGTTTTCCACTAGGATTAATCCTTTATCTATGTAATAAGCATTTATTACCAAACAAAAGACACCAGTACTTTAATAATTACTCCAGAGAAAATTTCGATTCCTATAGGATAACTGACTTTTTTCTATTGCAGTATATGGAAGATCGCAGAAAACAGAAGTGGCAAAGATGTAAAAAAAATAATAAGGCAGAATTGAACTGTTTGGGAATGGAACCAGTACAGACAGCTAACTCTAGAAATGGGAAAAAGGTGAGAGAAATTGCAGCATTACTACTCTGTTCCCACACTAGATGTGACATTAAAGGCTTTCAATGATGATTGTGATTAATGTTATTTATCTTTTTTCCTATGTATGTTTCTGTGAAAAATTATCTTGAGTTCACCAATAAGGAAACCAGTTTTTTTGTTTTTTGTTTTTTGTTTTTGTTTTTGTTTTTGTTTTGAGACAGAGTCTCACTCTGCTTTCGCCCAGGCTGGAGTGCAGTGGTGCAATCTCAGGTGCAATCTTGGGTTCAAGCATTCTCCTGCATCAGCCTCCTGAGTAGCTGAGATTACAGGCACCTGTCACTGCGCCTGGCTAATTTTTGTGTTTTTAGTAGAGATGGGGGTTTCACCATCTTGGCCAGGCTGGTCTTGAACTCCTGACCTCGTGATCCACCCACCTCGGCCTCCCAAAGTGTTGGGATTACAGGCTTGAGCCACTGCACACGGCCTTAAGTTTTCTAATTCTATATATTTTAGAAGTGTTTGGACAGGTCTACTAAGGAAAATAGTCATGAGATTTCCCAATATATAAAAGGTTGAGAATCACTAATAATATGTCAGTAATGGAAAAAGCAGAGGAAACTATATTTTATAATTCATAATAATAAATTTGGCCATTAAGTCATTCTATATTTTCAAATTTACTTATACTTTTATGATGGATAATAGGCCATTTGGTGGATTAAGTACCCATAGTTTCTTCTTTCCACCAAATTACAACTGCAGAAGTTTCTCTTGGCTATGCTTACCTTACTTTCTGCAATAGTTGTATTTTTTTTTTTAATTTTTTATTTTTTTGAGACAGAGTCTTGCCCTGTTGCCCAGGCTGGAGTGCAATGGCACAATCTCAGCTCATGGCAACTTCTGCATCCCCGGTTCAAGTCATTCTCTTGCCTCAGCCTCCGGAGTAGCTGGGACCACTGGTGCATGCTACCATGCCCAGCTAATTTTTGTATTTTTAATAGAAAGAAGGTTTGCCATGTTGGCCAGACTCTTCTCAAACTCCCAACCTCAGGTGATCCACCTGCCTCAGCCTCCCAAAGTACTGGGATTACAGGCATGAGCCACTGTGTCTGGTCAATAGTTGTAACTTTTTTTTTCTTTGAGACAGAGTCTCGCTCTGTTGCCCAGGCGGAGTGTAATGGACTGATCTCAGCTCACTGTAACCTCCACCTCCCAGGTTCAAGTAATTCTCCTGCCTCAGCCTCCCAAGTAGCTGGGATTACAGGTGCCTGCCACCACGCCCAGCTAATTTTTGTATTTTTAGTAGAGACGGGGTTTCACCATGTTGGTCAGGCTGGTCTCGAACTACTGACCTTGTGATCCGCCTCAGCCTCCCAAAGTGTTGGGATTACAGACGTGAGCCACAGCGCCTGGTCAATAGTTGTATTTTTAAAGCATACGTAAATCATTGTTTGGTAGAGTCATTTAAAATGGATTAGCACTTGCCTTATCTAATCATTCCCCCATTTGATCTTCTACAGAAATCTTTATACACATATAGTCATCCCTTGGTATCTGTGAGGGATTGGTTCCAGGACCCCTGCAGATACCAGAATCCGTGGATGCTGAAGTCCTTTATATATAAAATGGTGTAGGGGCAGGTGTGGTGGCTCTTACCTGTAATCCCAGCACTTTGGGACGCTGAGGCAAGAGGATCACTTGTACCCAGGAATTCAAGACCAGCCTGGGGACCCCACTGGGACCTTATCTCTACAAAAAATAAAAAAAATTAGCTGGGCCTGGTGGTGCAATCCTGTAGTCTCAGCTATGGGGGAGCTGAGGCAGGAGGATCACTTGAGCCCAGAGGCTGAGGCTGCAGTGAACCATGATGATGCCACTGCACTCCAGCCTGGGCAATAGAGTGTGAGACCCTGTCTCAAAAAAATAAGTAAATAAATAAATAAAAATAAAATAAAATCATGTAGTATTTCCATGTAACCTACACACTTCCTCTGATACACTTTAATCTCTTGATTACTTATAATACCTAACACAATATAAATGCTATGTAAATAGTTGTTACACTGTATTAAAATTTGTATTATTTTCTCTTTTTTTTAGTTTTTTGTTGTTTTCAAAGATTTTCTTTTTTTTTGTTTTGTTTTTGTTTTTGTTTTTGAGGCGGAGTCTTGCTCTGTCGCCCGGACTGGAGTGCAGTGGCCGGATCTCAGCTCACTGCAAGCTCCGCCTCCCGGGTTTACGCCATTCTCCTGCCTCAGCCTCCCGAGTAGCTGAGACTACAGGCGCCTGCCACCTCACCCAGCTAGTTTTTGTATTTTTAGTAGAGACGGGGTTTCACCGTGTTAGCCAGGATGGTCTTGATCTCCTGACCTCGTGATCCGCCCGTCTCAACCTCCCAAAGTGCTGGGATTACAGGCTTCGGCCACCGCGCCCGGGTGATTTTCAATCCACAGATGGTTGAATCCATGGATATGGAAGGCTGTGTGCATACACATACATTTATGTGTCTGTATAACCACATGGAATATCTTTTAACAAAATTAATTTTAAAGTAAACTATCAATATTTTGCATTTAACAAGTTTGAAACGCAAAATATATGTAGATTTATGAGGCTTATTTTTATATTGATGGAAGTGTTACCATGGAAGAATGTTTCAGTTTTCCCTGTTAGCCTTGATGAGAACAAGAGTGCAATAAATAGAATGGTTGACATGGGAAAGGCTGGTGGCTAGAAGGCTAATGCCATCTCTGTCTTCAATTTAACATTACAGAGCAGCCTGTAAGAAGGGCTTTTCCTTCACTGTTACCTATTTTTACCTCAAGTACTTCTGCTACTCCCTTATAGTCAATTGAAACTCTTAAGAAATATCATAGAAAATCACAGAAAATCCTAATGTGACTAGTACAGAATTTATTTATTTATTTATTTTTGTTTTGAGACAGAGTCTCGTTCTGTTACCCAGGCTGGAGTGCAGTGGCATGATCTCAGCTCACTGCAACCTCCGCCTCCTGGGTTTAAGCGATTCTCCTGCCTCAGCCTTCTGAGTAACTGGGATTGCAGCCATGCACCACCACACCCAGCTAATTTTTTTTTTTTTTTTTTTTTTTTGAGACAGAGTTTCGCTCTTGTTGCCCAGGCTGGAGTACAATGGCATGATCTCGGCTCACCGCGATTTCTGCCTCCTGGGTTCAAGCAATTTTCCTGCCTCAGCTTCCCCAGTAGCTGGGATTACAGGCATGTGGCACCATACCCAGTTAATTTTTTGTATTTTTATTAGAGATGGAGTTTCTCCATGTTGGTCAGGCTGGTCTCAAACTTCCGACCTCAGGTGATCTGCCTGCTTCAGCCTCCCAAAGTGCTAGGATTACAGGAGGGAGCCACCACACCTGGCTGCCACTCGGCTAATTTTGATATTTTTAGTAGAGACAGAGTTTCGCCATGTTGGCCAGGGTGGTCTCGGAACTCCTAACCTCAAGTGATCTGCCTGCCTCAGCCTCCCAAAGTGCTGGGATTACAGGCATGAGCCACCACGCCCGGCCCAGAATTCTTAATATAGAATTGACAGTGAATCTAGCACTACATTATTGCTGGGACCTGCAGGAATAACTTCTAGCTTCAATGAACTTAATCAGAATTTTTAGTCAGAACATCTAGAAGAAGCCACTTAAAATTCAGATATATGTTTTTTATCAAGGTGGAACAAAAATTATTTTACTAAATTTGGTGAGGAGTTTCTGACAGTTTTTTTGGTGTTCTAGACATGCAGAAGTCTTTATCTGACCTGTCTTGAATTTACCCTGCTTTGATGTGCTAATAGAGGATATTATTGTAAATGTCAATATAGTTGTGCTACACTTCACATAGTAAGAACAGGTGAACAACTTGCCATCAGGAGACATTTAAGCATTTTTTATGTGCATTTACTAATTCATTCATTGTCTTACCCACACCCCTTCTTAACAAAGGTAATTATTTGTGAAATGGTTGACTGAAGATACAATATAGTCATGGGGGAAAAAAGTAAAAGCTGGTTAATATGAGTTTCAGTATGAAATCATTGATGTTAACTTCAGTATCAGAATGTTTCAACCAGCTAAGTCCAGCATTTCCTCCTTCCCATTACCACCAATCAAGCCTAGTATGGCTATGCTTGTTTTGCCTCTTCTAAGGTACATTCAGTAAAAAAGCATTGTAAGCTAGGACTCTGTTGGCTTTGGTTTCTTTTCTTTTTTTCCCCATTCTTTCTTTTTATTATCTTCTATTCTCTCCTCCTAGGGTCATCACACTGAAACAGTGTTCAACCGGGTTTTGCCAGGGCCTATTGCACCAGAGAGCAGCAAGAAGCGGGCCCGTAGGATGCGACCAGACCTTTCTAAGATGATGGCCCTCATGCAGGGTGGAAGCACTGGGTCTCTATCTCTGCATAACACGTTCCAACACAGCAGTAGTGGCCTACAGTCTGTGTCATCTTTGGGTCACAGCAGTGCCACTTCTGCATCTTTGCCTTTTATGCCATTTGTGATGGGTGGTGCAGCATCATCCCCTCATGTAGACTCCAGCACCATGCTTCATCACCACCACCACCACCCCCACCCCCACCATCACCACCATCACCATCCAGGCTTGAGAGCCCCTGGCTACCCCTCTTCACCAGCGACTGCCGCCTCTGGTACTACCTTGCGGTTGCCACCACTGCAACCTGAGGAGGATGACGATGAGGATGAAGAAGATGATGATGATTTATCTCAGGGCTATGATAGCTCAGAAAGGGACTTCTCACTCATTGATGATCCTATGATGCCAGCTAACTCAGACTCCAGTGAAGATGCTGATGACTGAAGCCCCAGCATGGGCCCCATTGCTTGGGCGGCTGCTGTATTTTTCACTTACTCTGGCCCTTGGACTATGGAAACGTGGGAGGGGCAGGGGAGATGTGGGGAAGTCCAGGACTCCAGGAGGTGAAAAGGAAAAAAAAAAAAATGTACCTGATTGCTCCCAATTATGAGAGGATTGGGTGGGCAGGGGAACTCCTAAAATAATACATGACCACTTCCTCATTTCTGGGGAAGGAAAGGAGACTAGAGCAGCTGGTGCGCTCACCCCTCCCTAGTCACCTCCATTAACCACAGACTATGTAGCGCTGGCCCTAGCCTCTGGCAGAGCCTGTTCCTGGCCAAACTGTGGATACAGCTGGAGGGTCAGGAACTGTTACCTTCCTTCCCCTTGGCATTAATAAATTTAAGTTAATCCTTTTCCACTCTTCCTTGGTTCTATATTTGCTCAAACCCAATGTGAGCATTGATTTTGAGTTGTTCATAGTGGGTAATTTCAGCACCACTTTCCTTAAGTTCAATACTATTCATACTAAGTTACCTTGGATAGAGCAGACAAGTCATCTGTACTCCTCTAAAGGGTATATATAAATGTAGACTGTCCAGCTGGCTAAAGGCAAGGGAATTATTTAAGGTAAATGCTAGGTAGGCAAACTTCTGGATTCAAACTCCCAAGTTTTTAGAAGAGACAGGGAGCAAGAATGTCATCGGGAACCATTTACATTTTGTTTCTAATTAACTGAAGTAACGGTTATTTGGGGCAAGCCCTAGAATAGTGTCAGTTTTCATGAACTGCAGTAAGAGGACTGGCTCACTGGAAGGATGCTGCCACGACTGGCTCAGGCGTTGGGGTTGTGAGAAGGAACTAAAAGTTTGTGGAGCCCCTGAAGTCATTTGTTTCCTCTGACTTATACCATCCCACTGCTCAGTTACAGCTTGGACATATTATTTTCCTTTCGAAAGCTAGGTTCCTCCCCATAGCTTGGGTCGTAGTTTATCGCGAGGCTGGGCTCCATTTCCCTGGGTATGAGTTCTCTGTCCCCGCGGCTTGACCCAGCATCCTGGCACCAAGGATCCCTCCAGCTCTGGAGCAGCTAAAGGCTTTCGCATTCCCATCATTTCCAGGAGGGGCGCATGCCCAGTTACACTGTAGTAGTACCACTTTTATCCCACGCTAGATCCCGCTCTTTCCGCTCCCCTTCCTTTGCAGATGGGGTGGAGCTATTACACCCGCGCGCGGCAGCTCTTGTGGGGCGGGGCAGGCACCACCCCCTTCGCTTTGCCTAGTGGCTGCCGCCTCGGCAAAAAGTCTTGAGGTCCTGGAAACCGCGGCTGGGCTGAGTTAAGGGCGGAGGCAGAGCGTCACGTGACGACGTCGATTCGCGTGCGGCAGTGGCGAAGTTGACAAGAAAACCCCGCGAAAATCGACTCTTTGCCTCGCACATTTTGTTGATTTTCCCCCGTTTTTCCTTCTCTCTTTCCCCCGCCCATCCGAAAGAGGATTGGGGGAGAAAAAAAAAAGAAATCCCTAACGCTGTCGGGACCCGGAAGCGGAAAGGGCATTTTGAGGTCGATACTTCCGGGTCATTGGGAGAGTGCGGGATTCCTGGGCCGAGAGCGGGTGGCGGAGCCGGGACCTCGCGTGATTCTCGGAACCCGAGGAGAAGCGGCGTCTGGGGCTATGGCTGTGACTCTGGACAAAGACGCTTATTATCGGCGAGTGAAGAGACTGTACAGCAATTGGCGGGTGAGGAAGATCCTGTAATTTTTCCTAGGGAGCCCCTTCAGCCATCCCATAATAACCCTGTTTCTCGGCGCCCTTTTTTCTCTTTCGGTCAGGAATTCCCGGGTTCAGTGCCTCACCCTTTTCGTTGCTCCCGAATCGTTCACCGGAGGCGGCCACGAACGCTGCCCCTTAACAGGGAATCCCTCGCATTCACCCTGTCCTGCGGCCATCACCATCTTCCCCGCGTGCCAGCCTTGGTCATGCATAACAGCACCTCTCGTAGTCTCTTCCCGCCCTAGAAGAGGCAACATCCTTCCCTCCTGCTCAGTGGTCACGTCTTGTTGCCCCTTCCTGCCGTGTTCTCACGCACCCACGCACTCGCTCTGTCCCTCCAAAACCACAAATTCCAGCCCTGGTCCCGCCAGGGTTATAACCGTCTTCGTAAAGAAGAGATGGAAGGGCAAGAAGGATGTCAATCGGGCTCTTAGCGTTTATCGTTTGCGGGGCATTTCCTGGAGTTAAAAAAAGAAATACTGCTCACGCGCAACCGCCTCATGTTCTAGGCCCTGCTATGGGTTACAGAGAGAGACCTAACGCTGAAAGCCTGCAGACGTTAGTAATACCAAAACAAAACAAGACGATGCCTAAAACCTTATTAGTTCCTTGCTAGCGTATCCGGGGCACATGTTCATTAAAAGAGCTGTGGCAGTTCCCAGTTTTTTAAAGATTCGGCAGTTTTGCTGCTTTAAAATCGTCCACAGTTAAAACTTATTTTTATGATGTTAACTTACTAATTGAGCAAACATTTGGTTGCATTCTGTGATGTAGTGTGAGTTGGCTAGCTTAAGTCTTGCCCCTGAACCCTGTCATCAAGGGAAGATACAACTAATAAAGATTTTTTTTTAACCTGAAAAACGTTTTGAGAAAAATGATCAGTTCTCATTTCAGCATTGTAAATATTATCTTTCAAACTGATCATCTACTAAAACCAAGCCATTAAAATTGGTTGTTTCCTTGCCATTCATATTAAAGGTGCCCGTGCATGTTTCATCTTTTGAGGCTAAATACATTAAATAATTGAAAATAAAATTGATTCGGTTGCATTTTATGAAAAGAAATAAGAACTAAATGCTAGATGAATGCTGAACATTTTATTTTTTTAAATTTTTGGTTAATTTCTACCAAATGATTTTTTGCACCTTCTCTCAGTGTCATATTATTATTTGAACATAATCTATGTTAGAAAAACATTTTAAAACCTTGATACTTTCTGATGATCAGTAAGTACTAAAAATCCGAAACCCTCTCTTCTGCCCATAAACCCTGAAACTATAAACCTTTGATCGAAAATTGTTTCTAGTTTCAGTGATTCAGATTCATCAAATCATTTCATTCTCTCTATACCATTCATGAAAACTAATCTGTAGCTCTAAATTCCCTTTCATTACAAATTAACTGTGGCCTGAAGACAGGTTGGCAAACCTAATATAAAATAATGGTCTGTAAATCCATGAAAGTTATTTCCCACCCACCGTTTTTTTTTGTTTCTCAAAAATCCTGAAGTTTATCTTGGTCCTCTTACTACCTTAATGACATCATCTTGGGAGAATGTTAGACATTGACAAGACACTGATGGTGTAAATAAAGTTATGCGCCAAGTCTATGTAAAAATGTACCAATTAACAAAACCTGTGGATGAAAAACTTACTTGAATAAGACTTTTTATTAACACAAAAGACTGCTTTTGTGTTAATATGTCCAGAACCCACCTGTAGAAGTTCTTTGTGTATGCAGTCTTTTCAGCCTACAGTGCTTCCATTCTGATATACTTAATTAGAGATAGTAGTTTCCTGGGTTAAAGCTGGTTATTTATCCTCTTGGATATAGCAGAAAGATAGTGGGATATATAGGTGTGTTGTATAACTTTTTCTCTTTTACACTTTTTCTTTTTTAATGAGAAAACTGGGATTGAAATAGAATAAATTGAAGTTAATGGTAAAAATTCCAATCCTGGCTGGGCACCGTGGCTCATGCCTGTAATCCCAGCACTAGGCCAGGAGTTGAAGACCAGCCTGGGCAAGATAATGAGGCCGCCGTCTCTACAAAAAAAGAAGCAGCAAATAAATTAGCCAGGCGTGGTGGCGTGTTCCTGTAGTCCCAGCTACTTGGGATGCTGAGGCGGAAGGATTCCTTGAGCCCAGGAGTTTGAGGCTGCAGTGAGCTGTGATCGCGGGACTGCACTCCACCCTGGATGAGACCCCGTCTTTAAAAAATAAATAAATAAATAATAAATAAAGAGAGAAATCCCAAGCCTTTTGCTTTCAGCTTCCATCTGGGGAAAAAAAAAAAAAAAACCACTCAGTTGTGACTGAAATTAACTAAAAAATGATTTGGGCTCCACACCCACTTTTTAATTTTAAATACTCTCGATTATAAGCTCTTAAAAGCTGTAGTGGTTGAACCTGGTAGTTCCATCACTCCAAATCCAAGTACACAGGATTGTGGAGAACTGATAAGCTACTAACCTTTTTCTTTCCTTTTTTAAAAATAAGAGTAGGAACTAACCTTACCTATCTGCAAGTTAATTTTCAGTTAGGTACCTATTTTGAGGCTATTGCAAATAAAATATACTATTTATTAATTATAACTTTCATAACTTACGTCCTAAAAACAATTACAGTTATCACGTACTTTTAACTGAATAGAAATTTCAAAAGTATTAAGCCTTGTATCTAAGTAAATCATGTCATTTTAGAGATGGGAAAATGGAGTTAGTCAAAAATCAACAAGAGACCTTTCACAGTGACTAGAACGTACTACTGTTTTATGACTCCTGGAGGTTTGAGTCTAGATCCAGTCTTGCCTCTTATTTTTTAAGTGAGAGCTGCTAAGAGCAGAAAGGATTTGCAGCACTTTCTCTGTATTATTAGAATATCCCAAGTGGTAGTGGTGGATCATGGAAATGGGCTGCATGCTTCTTTGTCCTCTTATGCTTACTAGATCCTTATTCAGAGATTGCCAGCCTTTTCATGATTATGATTATTTTTAACCAAGTAATATGATTAGTGCTGCTCATTGGGAGAAACAAAAGAGGTTATCTACCATCCTAGGGTTCCAGCTGCTTTGAGGACTGAGGGGCACAATTTCCAGGCGTATCTGTTTATCATTTGAGACCTACCTGTTGGGACATTCTGCTATGAGTGGACCTTGACTTCATTCATCTGCCTTTTATCTCAAAGAATTCCATAAAATGTCAAAAAGATTTGTTTTCAGAAGGAATACTCACATTCATGTGAGCCTACACCAACGGTCAGGATTGGGGTGGTGGAAGACTGACCCCAAAGAAACTTCGTGCTTTTGAAGAAGCTAATGAATTAAAGTATCATTGCTTCTCTTGAGTGGAGCTTTCTGGCTCTTTGCACATTTTTATGGTAGCTTAGTTTCTTGTTCTGGGTTGTTCTCTTAAGATTCAACAGCTATCTTCTGTGGCTCAGGAAGGATTTTAAAAAAATATGTAGTAGCTTATACCTGTATAAGACCAGCCTGGGCAACATAGTGAGAGCCCAGTTAAAAAAAAAAAAAAAAAAAAAAAAAAAAAAAAAAGGGCGGGCGCGGTGGCTCAAGCCTGTAATCCCAGCACTTTGGGAGGCCGAGACGGGCGGATCACGAGGTCAGGAGATCGAGACCATCCTGGCTAACACGGTAAAACCCCGTCTCTACTAAAAAAAAATACAAAAAACTAGCCGGGCGAGGTGGCGGGTGCCTGTAGTCCCAGCCACTCCGGAGGCTGAGGCAGGAGAATGGCGTGAACCCGGGAGGCGGAGCTTGCAGTGAGCTGAGATCTGGCCACTGCACTCCAGCCCGGCCGACAGAGTGAGACTCCGTCTCAAAAAAAAAAAAAAAATTCAGTCTTCCATCAGTATCTATTGGGGGTTGGTTCCAGGGCATACCTAGATACCTAAATCAAAGGATGCTCAAGTCCCTGATACAAAATGGCATCATATTTGCATAGTCTATGTATATCCTCTCATTATTTTTGATTTCTAGATTGCTTTAATACCTAATACAGTGTAAGTGCTGTGTAAATAATAGTTATACTTAGTTTTTAGGGGGTAATGACATAGAAAAATGTTTGGCCATTTTAATTTTCAGTACACAGTTGAATCCACAGATAAGGAGAGCTAGCTGTATAGGCATTTCCTGTTATTTCAGTCCCGCGGAGGATTACTTTCACTCACACTCACCTCTTAACAGCTCCTTTATCTCTGGAGTGGGATAGAGAGGTTTTTTTGTTTGTTTTTGTTTTTATTTTTAAGAGTTTCACTCTGGCTGAGGCTGGATTGCCATGGCACAGTAACGGCTCACTGCAGCCTCAACCAACCCAGCCTCAGGTGATCTTCCACCTCAGCCTCCTGAGTAGCTAGGACCACAGGTGCAAGCCACAACAGTTGGCCTTTTTTTTTTTGAATTTTTTATGGAGACAGGGTTCCACCATGTTGTCCCAGGCTGATCTCAAACTCATGGGCTCAAGCGATAAGCCTACCTCAGCATTCCAAAGTGCTGAGAATACAGGTGTAAAGTCACTGCACTTGGCCAAGAAACTTTTTAATAATCCTGACTAAAGAGGGTTAGATGGAAATAAATGCCCAGATGGATTGAGATTTTTTTTTTTTAATGTTGCTTACTCAGCTTTTATAATCTAGTTCTCTACTTTTTTTTTTTTTATTGAGACAGTCTGACTGTGTCACCAAGGCTGGAATGCAGTGATGCATTCTCAGCTCACTGCAACCTCTGCCTCCCGGGTTCAAGTGATTCTCATGTCTCAGCCTCCTGAGTAGTTGAGATTACAGGTGTGTGCCACCATGGTTGGCTAATTGTATTTTTAGTAGAGATGGAATTTCACCATATTGGTCAGGCTAGTCTCTAACTCCTGGCCTCAAGCAATCCACCCGCCTCAGCCTCCCAAAGTGTTGGGATTACAGGTGTGAGCCTCCACACGCAGCCCTAGATCTCTGCTTTTGTATTTACTTTTTATCCCTGTTAACAACTACAGTGCCTGGCATGTAGTAGTCACTCAGTGAACAGTGGTAACTGATTATATGGGTATTTAGCTATAACCAGACTGCAAAAATATTTTCTTTTTTTAAGGCAGTATCCCATTTGGTTCAAAGGAAGATAAATTGTTCTTCTGCTGCACTACCTTTCTCCAACTTTTGTCATCCAGATACCACCTTCACAATTTTTGCAGATTCTTTGCCATCTGTTTTATATTTTATTTAACTCTCACTTTAAAAATTATTTTAATCAGTAATATAGTTTTTTAAAACTCATAGTTCAGGCCGGGCGCGGTGGCTCAAGCCTGTAATCCTAGCACTTTGGGAGGCCCAGACGGGTACGAGGTCAGGAGATCGAGACCATCCTGGCTAACACGGTGAAACCCCGTCTCTACTAAAAAATACAAAAAACTAGCCGGGCGACGTGGCGGGCGCCTGTAGTGCCAGCTACTCGGGAGGCTGAGGCAGAAGAATGGCGTGAACCCGGGAGGCGGAGCTTGCAGTGAGCTGAGATCCGGCCACTGCACTCCAGCCTGGGTGGCAGAGCGAGACTCCATCTCAAAAAAAAAAAAAAATCATAGTTCTAATAAAAGCCTTAAAACAAAAAGTCACCTGTCCCAGAGGCAACCACTTCGAGTTTTTTGTTTCTTTCATATTTCTATTTTTTTTTTTTTGAGACGGAGTCTCGCTCTGTCGCCCGGGCTGGAGTGCAGTGGCCGGACCTCAGCTCACTGCAAACTCCGCCTCCCGGGTTCACGCCATTCTCCTGCCTCAGCCTCCTGAGTAGCTGGGACTACAGGCGCCCGCCACCTCGCCCGGCTAGTTTTTTGTATTTTTTAGTAGAGACGGGGTTTCACGGTGTTAGCCAGGATGGTCTCGATCTCCTGACCTCCTGATCCGCCCGTCTCAGCCTCCCAAAGTGCTGGGATTACAGGCTTGAGCCACCGTGCCTGGCCGATATGAAAAATTTTAAAGACAAACAAGTTTAGTTTTAAGTACACCCTATATACCCACCACCCACACAGTTAACATTTTGTCATACTTGCTTTATCACACATCCGTCCTTCTTAATAATTTTTCCCCACAAGTTTTAGTAAAATCAGTAGTTACTATTTACATTGTTTTTTTGTTTGTTTGTTTTTTGTTTTTTTTTTTTTTGAGACGGAGTCTCACTCCGTAGCCCAGGCTGGAGTGCAGTGGCCGGATCTCAGCTCACTGCAAGCTCCGCCTCCCGGGTTCACGCCGTTCTCCTGCCTCAGCCTCCTGAGTGGCTGGGACTACAGGCGCCGGCCACCTCGCCCAGCTAGTTTTTATTTTGTATTTTTAGTAGAGACGGGGTTTCACCGTGTTAGCCAGGATGGTCTCGATCTCCTGACCTCGTGATCCGCCCCTCTCGGCCTCCCAAAGTGCTGGGATTACAGGCTTGAGCCACCGCGCCCGGCCTCATCAAGGACATTCTTAAGTGAAACTGGCCTTTTTTCCTGAGTGTGTGGTAATAGAGAAGTAGTTTGGTGCTACTACCTTGATTCATACAAAGGGACTAGCAGTTTTAACTACAATTAGTATTTCACTGTCAGTGAAAACTAATGATAAAACTTCTTACCAAGCTGAAGGAAAACATTTCTTACTGAAGTCAATGGGGAAAGGCATGTAATTTCTGGGTAGTGACTTGTTTGCATAATATATTTTGTCATGGTAGAGAAATACAACAGAACACTCAGTTGCTGTCATATATCCTTATTGACAAGCAGAAGCCCAAAAATGTGGAAGAGTCTTATGTAAGCATTTATCTTGACTTTATAGGGGAAGTCAGAATTATAACCCAGAATGACCAGTCTTTTGGCTTTATAGAGCTATTGAAGAGTATCAGATGGTTGGAGAACTCACACGTCTTGATGTCAAAACTTACTACAAAGCTATAGTAATCAAAACATCATGGTATTGGCATAAGGATAGGCATATAGAAGAGTGGAATAAGCCTGAAAATTCAGAAATAAATCCTCACATTTATGGTCATTTTATTTTTGACAGGGATGTCAAGACAATTCAGTGAGAAATGAATAGTCTTTTCAACAGATGGTGTAACAACTAGATATTCAGTGTAAAAGAAGGAAGTTGGGTTAGTCCACAGACCATACAAAAAAATTAATTGAAAACAAATCATAGACCTAACTGTGACAGCTAAAGCTATGAAACCCTTGTAGAAGAAGTACGTAGTAAATCTGAGTGACCTTGAATTAGGCAGAACCCTCTTAGATATGACACCAAAAGCACAAGAAAATAGATAGGCCAGGCACAATGGCTCACACCTGTGATCCTAGCATTATGGGAGGCCAAGGCAGGCAGATCACTCTAAGTTAGGAGTTCAAGACCAGCCTGGCCAACATGGCAAAACCTCATCTCTACTAAAAATACAAAAATTAGCCAGGCATGGTGGCAGATGGCTGGAGTCCCAACTACTTGGGATGGTGAAGCATGAGAATTGCTTGAACCCAGGAGGCGGAGGTTGCAGTGAGCCAAGATCGTGCAAGTGCACTCCAGCCTGCGGAATGGAGTGAGACTCTGACTCTGAAATAAAAAAGAAAATAGATAAATTGTACTACTTCAAAATTAGAAACTTTGGTGCTTCAAAGGATACCATCAAGAAAGTGAAAATAAAATGCACAGAATAGGAGAAAATGTCTGCAGATCCTGATAAGGGACTTGTATCTAGAATATAAAAACTCTTACAGCTCAATAATAAAGGAGTAACTCAGCTACAAAATGGCAGAGGATCTGAACAGGCGTTTCTCCAAGATGTATACAAATTGTCAGTGAACATATGAAATGATGCTCAACATCATTAGCCATTAGAGAAATGCAAATCAAAACTACAGTGAGGGCCAGACATGGTGGCTCGTGCCTATAATCCCAGCACTTCAGGAGGCCAAGTGGGGTAAGATCACTTGAGGTCAGGAGTTCGAGACCAGCCTGGCCAACATGACGAAACCCCTATCTCTACTAAAAAATACAAAAATTAGCTGGTCATGGTGGTGCATACCTGTAGTCCCAGCTACTTGGGAGGCTGAGGAAGTGTCCTGCAACTGATGAATGGATAGATAAAATGTGGTATATCTACAGAATGAAATATTCAGCAGTAGAAAGGAATGAAGTATTGACGCGGGCCACAACACAGATGAACCTTGAAAACAAGTGAAAGAAGCCAGACACAAAGGCCACGTTTTATTTGATTCCATGTATATGAATTGTCCAGAGTAGACAAATCCATAGAGACAGATTAGTGGTTGTCTAGGGCTGAGATGGAGGTAGGGGGAGTTGGGGAATGATTGTGCTGAAGGACACAGCGTTTGTTTTTGGAGAGATTAAAATGTTCCAAAATTGTGATGGTTGCATAATTCTGCTAAAAATCATTACATTGTATACTTTTGAACTTTATGTGAATTCTATCTTAAAGCTTTTTAAAAAAAATAAGAACTGCCGTTTCTCCATCAGCCAGGAAGGACATTGGTGTTGAGGTTGACAAAAACTATAAGGATGAAAACTACCATGGCTTCCAGTGCTGTCATGAAACCTCAGATATGTGGCCTTCTGGCCAGGCATCTGTGATTTCATGTTGTTGAAGTGTTCATTTGACCACGGAGTTACATCTCTTTATTAAAACTGCTGTGACCGAACCAAAAAAGAAGGCATATATAGATTTCTGCATAAATTATAACTCCTTGAAAGGTTCTGAGATGAAGGTGGCCTATCTTTGAGAGTGCAAGATGATTTTAGAATATAAAAAATTACTTTGGGCCAGGCACGGTGGCTTATGCCTGTAATTCCAGCACTTTGGGAGGCCAAAGCGTGTGGATCACCTGAAGTCGGGAGTTCAGGACCAGCCTGGCCAACGTAATAAAATCCTGTCTCTACTAAAAATACAAAAAATTAGCCTGGCGTGGTGGCGGGCGCCTGTAAACTCAGCTACTGGGGAGGCTGAGGCAGGAGAATTGCTTGAACCCAGGAGGCGGAGGTTGCGGTGAGCCGAAATTGCACCATTGCACTCCAGCCTGGGCAACAAGAGCGAAACTCCGTCTCAAAAATAAATAAATAGGCCGGGCACGGTGGCTCAAGCCTGTAATCCCAGTACTTTGGGAGGCCGAGACGGGCGGATCACGAGGTCAGGAGTTCGAGACCATCCTGGCTAACACGGTGAAACCCCGTCTCTACTAAAAAATACAAAAAGCTAGCCGGGCAAGGTGGCTGGTGCCTGTAGTCCCAGCTACTCCGGAGGCTGAGGCAGGAGAATGGCGTAAACCCGGGAGGCGGAGCTTGCAGTGAGCTGAGATCCGGCCACTGCACTCCAGCCCGGGTGACAGAGAGAGACTCCGTCTCATAAATAAATAAATAAATAAATAAATAAATAAATAAATAAATAAATAATAAAATTTTTAAAAATAAAATATGTCTTTGAATTACATAGGACATTTGTCACTGATCTGTATTCCTGAACTATGAAGCATAGATCTGGGGACTAAGGAATAATTTCTCTTGTTATTTATCAACAATTAACAAGTACTGTAAAAACAAAAAATAGAATAGCTATAAGACTGCCAAGCAGGCATGTACCTTAAACTTGACATTTCTTTCAGGAAAAGATTATGCATATCCTAAGTAAATATTGAAGTCTCTATTCCTGTTTTGCTAGTGTGAAAATTAATTGACAATGACCCACTCTTTTCAGAAAGGAGAAGATGAGTATGCCAACGTTGATGCCATTGTTGTATCAGTGGGTGTTGATGAAGAAATTGTTTATGCCAAATCAACTGCCTTACAGGTGAGAGATTTACAGCAATTTTTAGCCCTTAGAGTTGTTGGATTATCTACTTCACTGTTGAGTATGGTAGCCACATTAAAAATTAAATTCCTGGCTGGGTGCGGTGGATCATGCCTGTGATTCCAGCACTTTGGGAGGCCGAGGTAGGTGGATTACTTGAGCCCAGGAGTTCAAGACCAGCCTGGGCAACATGGCAAAACCTTGTCTTTACAAGAAATACAAAAAAATTAACCAGGTGTGGGGGTGTGCACCTATAGTCCCAGCTACTCAGGAGTCTGAGATCGGGGGATAGCAAGAGCCCAGGAGATAGAGGTTGCAGTAAGCCAAGATTGTACCATTGCACTCCAGCCTGGGCAACTCAGTGAGACCCTGTCTCTTATTTTAAAAAATTTCTCTTATTTTAAAAAATTTCAATTTCTCAAGTCTCATCAGCTGTTTCTGGTATTCGGTAGTGGCTACCATATTGGCCAGAGCAAATAAATGGTATTTTCACCATCACATAAAGTTCAATTGGATTTAGCAGTGGTTTAGGACATAAGGAAAAAGAAGTATTAGTATCAATTAATATGGATTTAGCTGCTATAACACAAAAACCTAAGTAACAGCGAGTTAAACAAAATATTCCTTTCCTTATGTATAGTCTTCAGGGACCCAGGCTTTTTCCAGTTCTCTGTTCTGCCACCCAAAGAACATAGCCCTCTTGCACATGGTACAGAATGGCTTCTAGAACTCCAGGTGTTTCATCTACATTCCAAGCAAAAAGAGACAGGGAAGAAAATGGAAGGCCACCTTTTCTTTTTAAGAAGACTTTGCTGAAGCTGCACACAGTACTTCCATTTATTGGCCAAAATTTGATCTTAATGACCATACTTACCTGAAAGGAAGGATGAGAAATAAGAGTTTTCATGCTGGACAGTATCCCCAGTTAAAAATGTCAGTTCTTTGAGAAGAAGAAATGAATAATTGGTAGGCAACTGGTAATTGAGTAGGTAGTAACAAACGGTTCTATATCACTTTGTCCCTTGTTTTAACCATTTCTGTTTTGCTAAATATTGATATAGTTCCTGTAAACACAAATTGTTCAACTGATTTGATGGCTTTAATTATAGATAGTTCAAGCATATAAACGTAGAGAAAATAATACATTGAACCCCGTTGTCCTGTTCTGATAAATTGTCAGCTCTTGGCCAGTCTTGCTTAATTTGTGTCCACTGCAGACTCCCCAGCCTGATTACCTTGGAGTTAATCTCAGACATGTTATTTTTGTATATAAGTATTTCTATATATCTGTATGAGTGCATTAATTTTTCTATCTGTAAATGCTGTTGTCACTGTTGTCTTTTTCCATAGACATGGCTCTTTGGTTACGAACTAACTGATACTATCATGGTCTTTTGTGATGACAAAATCATCTTTATGGCCAGCAAGAAAAAAGTGGAGTTCTTGAAACAGATTGCCAACACTAAGGGCAATGAGAATGCTAATGGAGCCCCTGCCATCACACTGCTAATACGAGAAAAGGTCAGGATTAATAATGTGTTATAAATGTGGAAGAATCTTCAAAAGGGATGAACGGAAATGCCTTATAGGAGTTTGAAAGAATGCGCAGGGGAAATTATAGGTGGCTGTTGTTGTAATTACAAAGTTCTGTCACGTCTTCATTGTTAGGAAGAAAAGAATTCAGTAATCCTATCAGTACTGCAGCAAAACAAATGGGCTGTGAAATTCTGGTGAACACTGACTTTATGTCTCCATTCTTGAGGACACTTAGCTTGTTTTCATCTGTGTGCCTTAATTAGAGCAAATAATCTTAAATATCCTTAAGGAAACTTAGATACAAATCATTTCCAGTTTTTATCAAACGTGATTTTTTTTTTGTCATACTGCCCACCTAACATTGGATGTTTTCTCAGAATATTGTTCACTTATGTGTTTGAGTTTCTTAACTTCCTGAAGAAAAAGTATAGTTGTATCAGGCATGGTGGCACACACCTGTAGTCCTAGCTACTCAGGAGTCTGAGATGGGAGGATTGCTTGAGTGAGCCCAGGTGTTTGAGACCAGCCTGGGCAATGTGAGACCCCTTCTCTTAAAAAAAGGAATAGTCTGGTCAACTTATGGCAGCACTTTCACCTGAGTATATAAAAATATTTAAAGAAATGTTTTGCTCACTTTTGGTGTATTACAATCTTCCTTAAAGATGGGAAGGCATCAGCCAGGTGCGGTGGCTCACGCCTGTAATCCCAGCACTTTGGGAGGCCGACGTGGGCGGATTATGAGGTCAGGAGATCAAGACCATCCTGACTAATGCGGTGAAACCCCGTCTCTACTAAAAATACAAAAAAAGGAGCCGGGCTTGGTGGCGGGCACCTGTAGTCCCAGCTGCTCTGGAGGCTGAGGTGGGAGAATGGCGTGAACCCAGGAGGGCGGAGCTTGCAGCGAGCAGTTCGCGCCACTGCACTCCAGCCTGGGCAACAGAACGAGACTCCGTCTCCCAAAAAGGAAAAAAAAAAAAAGATGGGAAGGCATCTTACAGGTGGGCCAGGCATGGTGGCTCATGGCTGTAATCCCAATACTTTGAGAGGCCAAAGCAAGCAGATCACTTGAGCACAGGAGTTCCAGATGAGCCTGGGCAACATGACAAAACCCTATCTCTACGAAAAACACAAAAATTATTCAGGAAGACTGGGTGCAGTGGATCACTTGAGGTCAGGAGTTCAAGACAGCCTGGGCAAGATATCAAAACCCCATCTCTACTAAAAATATAAAAAGTTAGCCGGGCATGTTGTCACACACCTGTAATCCCAGCTACTTGGGAGGCTGAGGCATGAGAGTCACTTGAATCCAGGAGGCTGAGGTTGCAGTGAGTGTAGACTGCGCCACTGCACTCCAGCCTGGCAACAGGGCGAGAGTCTGTCTCAAAAAAAAAATTTATCCAGGCATGGTGGCATGAACCTGTAGTCCCAGCTGCTTGGGAGGCTGAGGCAGGAGGACTGCTTGAACCTGGGAGTTCGAGGTTGCAGTGAGCTGTGATCACACCACTGTGCTCTGCCCTGGGTAGTAGAGCAAGACCTTGTCTCTTTACAAAGTAGGTAGGGATGGGAGGAGAATTTATTTTTTCCATAGTTTAGAATATTCCTCTACCTGTTACTGGTAAAACATTCGTGTCTAATTAACAGACCCCTTTTCTTCCCTGTGACACTGACAGAATGAAAGTAATAAGAGTAGCTTTGACAAAATGATTGAAGCCATTAAAGAAAGCAAGAATGGAAAGAAGATTGGAGTGTTCAGCAAAGACAAGTTCCCTGGAGAGTTCATGAAGAGCTGGAATGACTGCCTCAACAAAGAAGGCTTTGACAAAGTAAGATACTACTGGAAAGTAGCAAATCAAGAGTTGAGAAGACAGAAATGTGATGGGCTTCCATAACAGATAGTGCAGGACGTTTGTTTTGGGAAACCTGTATGTTTGTTCACATTTTATCCCCTTTGAGCAGTATGCCAGTTTTACTTTTCAGCCAGTAGATGGGACTTTCAGGAGATAGTCCAGCCACTTTAGAGTTGGAAACAAAATTTCTTTTCCCTGCCTTTCTTCCATCTACCTTTACAAAAACATCTAGAGAGGGCAGTTTACATTTTAAGTAGTACATTAGTTTAACACCTCTTGTAATACACACAGTGACCTGGCAAAGAGCTATTTCAAATGTTTAATTCAGTTCAAGAAGAGAATATTTGAATATTCTGCAAACCAGTGATAAATGGTTTGCTAAGTAACAGAAATATCACTGATAATATTCAAATTGGAGAGATGCATTTATTTTGTAATTCTGTATTTGCATATTAGAAGCTCTTGTCACTTTGACTGCAGATAGATATCAGTGCAGTTGTGGCATATACCATCGCTGTAAAGGAGGACGGGGAGCTCAACCTAATGAAGAAAGCAGCCAGCATCACTTCTGAAGTCTTCAACAAATTCTTCAAGGAAAGAGTCATGGAAATAGTTGATGCAGATGAGGTAAATGGAGATGAGAGGGTCTTTTTAGTGTTTTAATGAAGCAATAATAAGTCTTATCACGCAAATCTGTTGGTGTGTTCTTTCACTTCCTTTGAAATTAAGACTAACACTTAAGTTGGTGGTAATTATGTCATCTCTCTTTCAAAATAATGGTAAGCCTGCATTATGTTTTCTTGAGGTAACCCATTATTTTACTTGAGAATCCTAGGAATAGCTGTAGGTCCTACATATTGTTCTCCAAAATGTGTTTTGCCCGCATACCAATATATTGCCTGGTGCATAAACCCTTTCATAAGACCTTTTTTATATCATCCTTATACAAGGATATATTTTGTCTTCATAGTGTCCACATACCCCGCTTTGCTACCCTCTAGTAAGTGTTACTTTATTTCTGGATGCTCTTACAGAAAGTTCGACACAGCAAACTGGCTGAGTCTGTGGAAAAGGCCATTGAAGAGAAAAAATACCTTGCTGGGGCAGACCCTTCTACTGTGGAAATGTGTTACCCTCCTATCATTCAGAGTGGTGGCAACTATAATCTCAAGTTCAGTGTGGTGAGGTAAGTATATGAAGACTTCATAGTGTAGCGCTTTGACTTTAGCCTATTTTTTCTTTTTTTAAAATCTACAAATTTATGGGGTACATTGAAATTTGGCTACAAGTACATAATGTATAGTGTCACCAAGTCATTATTTTGGGTGTCCATCACGCAGGTGCAATACATTTTTGTTAAGTATAGTCACCCTACTCTGCTGTCAAACATTGAATTTATTCCTTCTATCTTACTTTATGTTTGTACTACCTTGTAATCCACTTCTTTTCATCCTCGCCTGCCCCCCCCCCACACACTTACCCTTTCCAGTCTCTGTTATCTATATTTAAGACTAACTGCAACTCACAATTCATAGAGGACTAGTGGGTAAGTGACTCCTTACAACCCCACAATTAGACTATAATGGATACAATTCAGTATATCTTTTGCATTTTTATAATCCAGTACTCACTTTTTCACTGAATTTTTATCCTAAAAGTTTTGGTCACTGACTTCTACTCCAGAGCCTTTATTAAACTGGCTTGTTTATTTAAAACAAAACACAAAAAAAGTTTAGGTCCTTATTCAGCCACAGCTTTAGGATATGGCAGGGAAAAGTAATGATTATTGATACTGTATCCCATTGATACCAAAGACTTCGCTAGTTTTGGTAATGAAATGTTTTCTTTCTTTGTTGGTCTCTAGTGACAAGAATCATATGCATTTTGGGGCTATCACTTGTGCCATGGGTATTCGCTTCAAGTCTTACTGCTCCAACCTTGTTCGCACTTTGATGGTTGATCCTTCTCAGGAAGTTCAAGAAAATTACAACTTTTTACTCCAGCTTCAAGAGGAGCTGCTGAAGGAATTAAGACATGGTGAGATGCCTTAGAAAAGGAGGTTTGGAAGTTACGTAACAAAAATGTCATTGGCCAGGAGCTGTGGCTCACACCTGTAATCGCAACATTGGGAGGCCGAGGCAGGAGGATTGCTTGAATCCAGGAGTCCGAGACCATCCTGGGCAACGCAATGAGGCCCCCATCTCTGTAAGAAATTAAAAATGAAAAAATTAGTTGGGCATAGTGGTGCACACCTGTGGTCCCAGCTACTCAGGAGACTGAGGTTGGATAGGATCACTTGAGCCTGAGTGATCAAGGCTGCGGTGAGTTGTGACTATACCTCAGCAGTGAGCCATGTTTGCGCCACAGCATTTCAGCCTGGGCAATAGAGTTGAGACCTTGTCTCAAAAAAGAAATGTCATTAGTGTTATGTTTATGTCTCTGAGGCTGTCATATTAAAAACAGAATAAGATTTACAAATGTTGTATCATCCTAGCATGTACGTCTTGAATCTACATTTCTTTGAGGCATGAGTGATCATTGTGGTTTACATTGATGTTTATAGAAACCTCTCTGACTTGTTAGGCCCTCTATGTCCAGATCTTCACAAAATACCTTAGCCTTATTACTATTCCTTAGTTATAGAAAGTTCTGAGAACTAGTATCTCTACCAACAGGATATATAATGTTAATCCTACATCAAAACAATACGAAGGGTGCTGAGCTTCCAGACACCATTCTTCCACATTATCTCTAAGTCGGTCTTAAGAAGTCCTGTTGGAAATCATAGCCATAGATAGTTTAGTGAAGATAAAGATCTCTCTGAGGCCACCATATCTAGACTACTTTTTAGCTTGACATACCCATTCATAGTCTAGATCCTGAAAAATTAAGGCCACAGCCCTCATAACAGTAATTCACCCATTTAGTGATAAATAGAACAGGTTCACCACAAGGATCTGTTTTTGAAAATGTATAATAACTTTAATGTGATACCGTTTATCAACTCTTAAAGTATTAAGACCAACTGGTATTCCAGTGTCCTCCTGGATCAGCGATTCTCAAATAGTATGATTAAGAATGGGGCCGGGGCTGGGTGCGGTGGCTCAAGCCTATAATCCCAGCACTTTGGGAAGCCAAGGCAGGTGGATCACGAGGTCAGAACCATCCTTGCTAACACGATGAAACCCCATCTCTACTAAAAATACAAAAAAAAAAAAAAGCCAGGCATGGTGGTGGGCGCCTGTAGTCCCAGCTACTGGGGAGGCTGAGGCAGGAGAACATCGTGAACCCGGGAGGCGGAGCTTGCAGTGAAGCAAGATTGCACCACTGCACTCCACTCTAGCCTGGACAACAGAGCGAGACTCTGTCTCAAAAAAAAAAAGAAGGGGGCCAAGTGGAGTGATTCGCACCTATAATTCCTGCACTTTGGGAGGCCAAGGTGGGAGGATTGCTTGAGCCCAGTTTGAGACCAGCCTGGGCAACATGGCAGACCATGTCTCTACAAAAAGTAATTAGCTGGGCATAGTGGCATGTGCCTGTAGTCCCAGTTGGGAGGCTGAGGTGGGAGGATCATTGAGTCTGGGAGGTCAGGGCTTCAGTGAGCCGTAATCATGCCACTGCACTCCAGCCTGGGTGACAGAATGAGACCTTGTCTCTAATATTAAAAAAAAAAAAAAAGAGTGAGTGGACTGTTTAGTTCACACTTTGAGAAACACTGCTTTAGGGGACGTAAATTTTGATTTCAAAATGTTACTGAGTGTTTTTTCTAAAAGATACTTTAATATCTCCTTTCTGTCTTATTATTAGGTGTGAAGATATGTGACGTGTATAACGCTGTCATGGACGTGGTTAAAAAGCAGAAGCCCGAGCTGCTGAACAAAATTACCAAAAACCTAGGGTATGCTATGATGTGTATTGTCATTCTTGAGTCAGTTTTCAATTAGACTGTCAATGGTCAGTCTGATTTCTTTAGGCTAATTGATTGATTCAACCAACATTTATGGACTAGCAAACTATACTATGTGCCAGGCACATGATGTTATCGGAGAAAGTGAGACAGATTTAAGTTCTCCCAAGTGTGTAAGAGAGATTTTTCTAGACCAGTGTGGTGTTCCAGCCCACAGGTGTTCCAGGATCTAATTACAGGTGTTTAGGAAATATTAATACATACTGTATTTCCTCTCTCCATGCACATTTGCAACTTACGTACTCTGAGATACCCTAATATTTTATTTAGAGACAGGGTCTCACTCTGTCCAGGCTGGAGTGCTGTGACGCAGTCATGCCTCACTGCATCTAGATCTTCTGGGCTCCAGCAATCCTCCCATCTCAGCACCCTCAATAACTGGGACCAACGCACGTGCCACCACACCGAACTCGTTTTTATATTTTTTGTAGAAACAAGGTCTTGCTATGTTGCCCAGGCTGGTCTTAAACTCCTGGGCTCAAGCAGTCCTCCCGCCTTGATCTCCCAAAGTGCTGGGATTACAGATGTGAGCCACTGTGCCTGGGTGTTTTTTTTTTATTATTATTGTTTTTGGGTTGGTGGGGAGTTTGTTTATTCAATCCTGTGGGGAAAAGAAAGAGAGATCAGCCTGTTACTGTGTCTGTATAGAAAGAAGTAGACATAAGAGACTCCATTTTGTTCTGTATTTGAGATGCTGTTAATCTGTGACCCTACCCCCAACCTTGTCCTTGCAAGAGACATGTGCTGTGGTGACTCAAGGTTTAAAGGATTTTGGGCTGTGCAGGGTGTGCTTTGTTAAACAAGTGCGTGAAGGCAGCTTGCTGGTTAAAAGTCATCACCATTCTCTTAATCTCAAGTACCCAGGGACACGCACACTGCCAAAGGTCAGGTCGCAGGGACCTCTGCCTAGGAAAGCTAGGTATTGTCCAAGGTTTCTCCCCATGTGATAGTCTGAAATATGGCCTCGTGGGAAGGGAAAGACCTGATCGTCCCCCAGCCTTACACCCATGAAGGGTCTGTGCTGAGGAGGACTAGTACAAGAGGAAAGAAGGCCTCTTGGTGGTTGTTGGCAGTTGAGATAGAGAAAAGCATCTGTCTCCTGCCCGTCCCTGGGCAATGGAACATCTCGATATAAAACCCAATTGTATGTTCTGTTTACTGAGAAAGGAGAAAACCGCCTTAGGGCGAAAGGCGGGACTTGCTAGCGCAATGCTGCTCTTTATGCACTAAAAAGGTTTATGGAGATGTTTACATATGCATATCAAGGCACAGCACTTTTCCTTAAACTTATTCATGTCACAGAACTTTATTCATATGTCTTACTGCTGACTTTCTCCCTATAATGATCCTGTTATCCTGCCACTTCCTTTTCTTTAAAATGGTCAAGATAATTATCAATGAATACTAAGGGAACTCAGAGACCCGAGCCGGCGTGGGTCCTGTGTATGCTGAGCGCTGGTCCCCTGGGCCCACTTTTTCTATCTCTATACTTTGTGTCTGTGCCTCATTTCTTTTCTCAAGTCTTTCCACCTAACGAGAAACACCCACAGGTGTGGAGGGGCAGGCCACCCCTTCAAATCCAGTATATTTCTCAAATGTATTTTATCACTGAACACCTAGAAATATCTAATAACGTGTTATGGAACAAAGGACATATTTGGAAACAAAGCTTTATGTAGGCACTCTCTTTAGATGAAAACTAGTCTGTGGTATATAGTTTCTAGACTTCTCTCATGGAGAAGAGGAAATATATACCTATATGCCAAGTCTTATGAATCTGGTTACCAGTGTTCCACTAAAAATTGCCCCTTTTAATCTGGTTATTACTGTCTTAGTAATGTACCCCTTAATAGTTTCTATGTTGTTTACAGGAATACTACTGACTTGATTTTATGGTAGAAGGTTAAAGTTTAAATGTGGGCAAATAAGCTAAAATTTAAAAGGCTTGATATAATCAATTAGGAAATTATTTTTCTCTATGGGATTATACAGCATATTTAGAGGCCAAAGACTGTCTTTGAATCCTCTTTTCTAACTGAGCAGTCAGCAGGGGTAAATCATTTCAAACATGTTTGCCTGTCTTACTGTGAAAGTTGAAATGAACATATTATACTTGATCCATGTTAGAGATCTTTAGCCTTTTGCTGATTTTTATCTGTTTCTTTTCAGATTTGGGATGGGAATTGAATTCCGTGAAGGCTCCCTAGTAATCAATAGTAAAAATCAATACAAACTGAAGAAAGGTAAGTTTCACATACAATAGGAAAATACTTTTGTGAGTTATTTCCTTTAGCTTTTTCTTCTTTTAAGCATATGTCTTACACCTCTCCACATTGTCACAGCCACAGACCGATCCTTGTTTTACTGTTTTAGGAATGGTTTTCAGCATCAATTTAGGATTCTCAGACCTGACTAACAAGGAGGGGAAAAAGCCAGAAGAGAAAACCTATGCCCTGTTTATTGGTGACACAGTGCTTGTGGATGAGGTGTGTATTGTCTCTAAACTTTGGAGTCTTCATGAGTTAACTTTTGAGGCACGTTTGTGGACCCTGTGGTTTTTTTCTTGCTTTGTTAAATGCTAGCTAAAGGGAAGAATCCATGTGACAGCCTAACCTAATGCAGCTAGGAATAGAGACTGTAGCCCAGGTACAGGGAATGATTTAAACCATTAAATCATATTGTCATATTGTGGCTTGAACCTTGATAATGATAATATCAAGAACTAATACTAATAAACTGATTATTCTTTTTTTCTTTTTAAAAACAGCTTTATTGAGCTACAATTCACATACTGTACAATTCACTGACTTAATATGTACAATTTAGTGATTTTTTGTATATTCACATTTGTGTAACCATCACTACAATCTAATTTGAAAATACTTTCATCACCTTAGGAAAAAACCCTGAACCTATTAGCAGTCACTCCCTATCCCCCTTCCCTTCCCCTACTGGTTCTTCAGGCCTAGGCAGTGACTAAACTACATTCTCTCTAAGGATTTGCTAAATATCTGGGCAGTTGATATAAATTCAGTCATACCCTGTGTGGTCTTTTGTGACTGACTTCTTTCAGCAGGAACTGATTTTTAATAATAATGAGCACAGGTAGTTCAGTGTTTTTATCATAAGCTAAGCAGTTTACATTAATTCATTGAAATAGTACCTTGTGAAGTAGATACTCTTATTACCTCCATTTACTAAATAAATTGAAGGCACAGACAAGTTTAAGTAACTTGCCAAATGTCACTGAGCTAGAAAGCAACTGAGCCAGCCTTCATATCAAACCTGTATTAACGATTACCCAATGTTGCCTCCCAAATGATAGCTTCTGGCCAGGTGCAGTGGCTCACGCATGTAATCCCAGCACTTCCAGAGGCCGAGGCAGGTGGATCACCTGAGGTCAGGAGTTTGAGACCAGCCTGACCAACATGGTGAATCCCCAGCTCTACTAAAAATACAAAAATTAGCCAGGCATGGTGGTACACGTCTGTAATTCCAGCTACTCAGGAAGCTGAGGCAGGAGAATTGCTTGAACCCGGGAGGTGCAGGTTGTAGTGAGCTGAGATCACGCCACTGCACTCCAGCCTGGTTGACAAGAGTGAAACTCTGCTCAAAAAAAAAAAAAAAGAAAGAAAAAACAAATTGTAGCTCCTGACAAGAGGTTAGAGGTTAGAAGGATAAAAACTGTATTTATTCCATTGTCAAACATTTTAGTGTCCAAAAGATTCAAAGCATTGCCCAGCGATTTACTAGGTTAGAAAATGAAATTGCCTCTTTTAAATTATGTGTCTTCATTCTCCTTTTAATTCTAGGATGGCCCAGCTACTGTTCTCACTTCTGTGAAGAAGAAAGTGAAGAATGTGGGGATTTTCCTAAAGGTAGGAAGAAGATAGATAAGTAGTATAGGAAGTTTAGGATATAAAGAAGTTAAATAATATTGGCTAAAATAATTAAAATTTCATTTTTTGATTATGACTTTTTCCATAGAATGAAGATGAGGAAGAGGAGGAGGAGGAGAAAGATGAGGCAGAGGACCTTTTGGGAAGAGGTTCTCGGGCAGCATTACTTACAGAAAGGACAAGAGTAAGTTTACTGTTTTGAATTACGTTGATCTCACCTATCATATGGCTCACATGTTGTGATAAATTGGATTTTCCATTCACCAGAATGAAATGACTGCAGAAGAGAAGCGAAGAGCACATCAAAAAGAACTAGCGGCTCAACTCAATGAAGAAGCAAAGAGACGACTGACTGAACAAAAGGGAGAACAGCAGATTCAGAAGTAAGAGTTTTCATTGAGCAGTGAGATTATCTGAGGGTTCTGTGTGACTGCAGAAATTTCTCAGTTGTTTTTTATCCCACTCCAGAGCTCGCAAATCTAATGTGTCCTATAAAAACCCATCTCTGATGCCTAAGGAACCACATATTCGGGAAATGAAGATCTACATCGATAAGAAATATGAGACTGTAATAATGCCCGTGTTTGGCATTGCAACACCTTTTCACATTGCCACAATCAAGGTACTAACATTCAATGCATCAGGTTTCATCCAAACTGTTTCTTAAAATAGTAGTTGTATTTGCCATAAATAATCTGCATTCATCATGTCTCCCACTCCTTCAGACTCTGTTCACTTTACTGACATCCCTCTTGTCCTGTCATTCTCCTTCCTCTTCCAGTTTTTTTCACTTAATAGAAAGCTAAACTAGTCTGGAAACATAATTTGCCTATCTTTTTTTCAACTTCATTTAAGCATTGTTTAGCTTGTAGTTGTATTCATGGTACAAGGTACTTTGAGAATTCAGAGATTTTTGGGGGGAAAAGATACTTCGTTATTAAAAAGATATGTGTAAGTTGATTAGATTTAGATTGAGGTTAAGAGCAGTCAACTTTTAACTCCTAACTTAATTTTAACATTGCTGTAACTACTAATCTCTAGGAAAGAAATCTGTTTACTTTTTATGCTTTTCCTTTGAACAGAATATAAGTATGTCCGTGGAAGGAGATTATACTTACTTGCGAATCAACTTTTATTGCCCAGGCAGTGCTCTGGGCAGGAATGAAGGCAACATCTTTCCTAACCCTGAAGCGACTTTTGTCAAGGAAATGTGAGTCCCCAAGATAGTCATACCCAGATTCATCTTGTCTGGAGTGGTACTCTCAGAAACATTTCATTCTCTGTGCTGCATTTTCCCTACCTAGTAAATGTCAAAGCCTTCCTCATTAGGACTTATTTCAGATTGCCTTCTTGACTTTGTACTGTTTTCAGAATGGATCCCAATTTAGAATCTTCTTGAAGATATTGTATATTTACTAAACATACTTTGAGCCTGGGTAATATAGTGAGACCTTGTCTCTACTAAAAAACAAAAAGTTGGCCGGGCGCGGTGGCTCAAGCCTGTAATCCCAGCACTTTGGGAGGCCGAGACGGGCGGATCACGAGGTCAGGAGATCGAGACCATCCTGGCTAATACGGTGAAACCCCGTCTCTAATAGAAAATACAAAAAACTAGCCGGGCAACGAGGCGGGCGCCTGTAGTCCCAGCTACTCGGGAGGCTGAGACAGGAGAATGGCGTGAACCCGGGAGGCAGAGCTTGCAGTGAGCTGAGATCCGGCCACTGCACTCCAGCCTGGGCGGCAGGGCAAGACTCCGTCTCAACAAAAAAAAAAAAAAAAAAAAAAATTAACCAGGCGTGGTGGTGTGCGCCCGTCACCCAGCTACTCTGGAGGCTGAGGTGGGAGGATCCCTTGAGCCTGGGAGATTGAGGCTGCAGGGAGCCCTGATCTTGCCTATACTCCATCCAGCCTGAGCGACAGAACAAGACCTTATCTCAGAAAACATAATTATTATGCAAATAAGTGTTAAAAATAATAAACATATTTTACAGTTGAATCCTCAAGAAAATTGGTGCCACATTGGATTCTATGATTTCATGATGTGAAGTGGAATAATTTGGGGATGTTATGCCAGATTTGAAAAATGAAAATGTGATTTCCCCCACTTCAGTGAACTAGCTGTTTGTAGTATACTCCATTTAAGAAAAAGAAGGAATGGGCATGCATGGTGGCTCACACCTGTAATCCCAGCACTTTGGGAGGCAGAGGCAGGCGGATTACATGAGGCCAGGAGTTCAAAACCAGCCTGGTCAACATGGCAAAACCCTGTATCTGCTAAAAAAAAAAAAAAAAGCTGGGCATAGTGGTGTGTGCCTGTAATCCCAGGTACTTGGAAGGTTGAGGTGGGAGGATGGCTTGAACCCAAGAGGTGAAGGTTACAGTGAGCTAAGATCGGGCCACTGCATTCCAGCTTAGGTGACAGAGCCAGACCCTGTCTCAAAAAAAAAAAAAAGTAGAGATTAAGCTGGCTGTAAGATAAATCAGTACAATTTCCCTGGCCTGAAAAATAAATGACTATAAATGCTGCTGCTTTTCTACAGTACATACCGAGCATCAAATATTAAGGCACCTGGGGAACAGACAGTACCAGCCTTGAACCTTCAGAATGCTTTCCGAATTATTAAAGAAGTACAGAAACGTTATAAAACTCGAGAAGCTGAAGAGAAAGAGAAGGAGGTGAGCCTGAACACAGACAAAACATTCTTACACAAAGAAGGACATGTATTTTTTGGAGACTTGTAAGGATATGTGACAATTCACATTAATTTTCTTCTTGCTTAGGGCATTGTAAAACAAGACTCACTGGTGATCAATCTAAACCGGAGTAATCCCAAACTGAAAGATCTATACATTCGCCCAAATATCGCCCAAAAGAGGATGCAAGGCTCACTGGAGGCCCATGTCAATGGTATTGATGATCTCTCCTATACGTAGGCTTTGTCTTCAGGGGCACATTTGTAGGAATGACAGATCAGATAATAAAGTTTGACAAAGAGCCATCGGCGGTTAGCTCAGTTGGTTAGAGCATGGCGTTAATAAAGTATGACAAGGAAATGCTGGGAGGAATCTCCTTTACCGCTGTGTGGCCAGAAGGAAAGGAAAGCTCTGTACAGTTGTTGGCGTTTCCTCTGACCCTGTGCAAATCAGCCAGAAGAGTTGCAGTGCCTTTTGGCCTAACCTAATTATACTGCTTGACATTTCTTCATTCTTTTCCCCAGGCTTCCGCTTCACATCTGTTCGAGGAGACAAGGTGGATATTTTGTACAATAATATTAAGCATGCTTTGTTCCAGCCCTGCGATGGAGAAATGATTATTGTCTTGCACTTTCATCTCAAGGTACACCTTTCTACATAACTAACTGAGCTCTGGGGCAAGACACTTCATTTCGCTCAGCTTCTTTCCTAGAAAATAGTGATGAAAAAAATCACCTTTCACATAAGAACATTAAGAGGATTAAATAAAATAATGCCTCTCAAGGCCACAAGGCCTGGCATCTAGAAGGTGCTCATAAGCATGATTGTTCCTTTGGTGTGTTATATAATGGCCAGCAAAACATACAAGATCTCCAGATTTCTTTTTCTAAAGTAAAAAGGTTTTGCTTTAGATAAGATTTGTTAGCAACATAATTTCCAAAGTTCCTATAGTAAGTAGGAGCCCAGGACTTTTTCTTTTTTTTTTGAGATGGAGTCTCGCTCAAAAAGGCTGGAGTGCAGTGGCCGGATCTCGGCTCACTGCAAGCTCCGTCTCCCGGGTTAACGCCATTCTCCCGCCTCAGCCTCCCCAGTAGCTGGGACTACAGGCACCCGCCACCTCGCCCGGCTAGTTTTTTGGTATTTTTTAGTAGAGACGGGGTTTCACCGGTTTAGCCAGGATGGTCTCGATCTCCTGACCTCGTGATCCGCCCGTCTCGGCCTCCCAAAGTGCTGGGATTACAGGCTTGAGCCACCGCGCCCGGCCTGGACTTTTTCAAATGTACACTGTTTCACATTCCCAAGCATCATTATTTATGATAACACCAGGGATGGTTTAATTATTTTTGCATGCATGCTGTGGAGGCCCAAGTTTGGATCACTGCCATTTCCATCACAGGTACCTTGGTGTTTCTGATTTCTGTCTTCTTGCCGTTTTATGCCAACAGAATGCCATCATGTTTGGGAAGAAGCGGCACACGGATGTGCAGTTCTACACAGAAGTTGGAGAGATAACCACGGACTTGGGGAAACATCAGCATATGCATGACCGAGATGACCTCTATGCTGAGCAGGTTTGTGAAGTTTAGTATTGTATTTGCAGGATAGGGAGGATGAGGCCAAATCCAAGCTCAGGGATTGTATTTTGTAAACAACCTGGGCCGATGCAGTGACTCACATCTGTAATCCCAGCACTTCGGGAGGCCAACATGGGCGGATCACCTGAGGGTCAGGAGTTCAAGAACAGCCTGGCCAACGTGGTGAAATCCCGTCTCTACTAAAAATATAAAAATTGGCTAGGTGTGGTGGTGCGCACCTGTAGTCCCAGCTAGTCGGGAGGCTGAGGCAGGATAATCACTTGAACCCAAGAGGCAGAGGTTGCAGTGAACCAAGGCAGCATCACTGCACTCCAGCCTGGGCGACAGAGTGAGACTCCATCTCAAAAAATAAATAAACAACCCTGAATCTGTGCAGAACAACTCAAGTATCTGCTGAGATGGTGTATTACAATAGTTTAGGCTTAGGTTGCAGACTCAGCTTGACAGTTAATGGCATGGTGGCCTTAAATAAGGTATATGTACATGTTAGTTTCATAGTTGAGAATGAAGGATTACAGAAGCACTTCAGGGATGATCTGTGCAGCAAACCACCATGGCACATGTTTACCTGTGTAACAAACCTGCCCATCCTGCACATGTACTCCTGAACTTAAAGGCTGAAATTTTTTTTTTAAGCACAAAAGCACTTCAGACTTTTTGAGGAGGGGTACTATTAACAAATGTGATGGCTATATTTGATTTTTTTTTTTTTTCTACAGATGGAACGAGAAATGAGGCACAAACTGAAAACAGCCTTTAAAAATTTCATTGAGAAAGTAGAGGCTCTAACTAAGGAGGAACTGGAATTTGAAGTGCCTTTTAGGGACTTGGGGTAACATATCTCATCTTCTTTTTGGTCTGAAGTTTCACTGGTCTGCCTTTCAGTACAATAAATTGTTCTTCCTTTAATAATAATTTAACATGTCATATCCTTTTTTCCTATGACTAATAATCTTTGAGACATCCATTTCTTCTTCAAAATGTTTAAGGGTTTAGGTGAGTGGCTAACTCTAAGAGGCTTCCTCTGGAGATGAGTCTCCAGTGAGTATGCTGGAGCTGTTTGGAATCGGGAGAGGGAAGAAGTTTGTCTGTTGTGGCAGCAGCAATCTCTCTTGTGATGAGCTCAGTCTCAAAAGTTTCTCTCTTCCAGATTTAACGGAGCTCCCTATAGGAGTACCTGCCTCCTTCAGCCCACTAGTAGTGCGCTGGTAAATGCTACGGAATGGGTGAGTGTTTCTTACCCTTTTTTAGTAAAAACATTGTTAGAGAAAATAAAGGAGGATAGGTGTTCTTTATCCTAATTATTGTGATTTTCATTTTTGATATTTACTTAGACTTAAAACTCATTGAACAAATGATACTTTTATTTAAAGTCTCTTTAGGGCAGACATGATGGCTCACCCCTGTAATCCCAGCACTTTGAGAGGCCAAGGTGGGAGGAACACTTGAGGCCAGGAACTCAAGACCAGTCTGGGCAACAAAGCAAGAACCTCTTTTTTTTTCCCCCTTTCTTTTTTTAAGATAATGTCTATTTAAATAGTTTTTCACATAGTTTCCTTGAGGGATGATTTTTGATCTTGCAGATCGTTTTTCTGTGGCTTCAGTATGTTGTACTGCTTCAGTCTTTCAATAAAACCCAAAAAACAGCTTACTTATCTTTTATGTAGTGATTTAGATCATGAAAGTTACTTGAAATATTATTGCTTTGGGGAAAATATTTATATGCTAATGTTTCAGTTTCTCCCTGACAGCCACCTTTTGTGGTGACATTGGATGAAGTAGAGCTGATTCACTTTGAGCGGGTCCAGTTTCACCTGAAGAACTTTGATATGGTGATTGTCTACAAGGACTACAGCAAGAAAGTGACCATGATCAATGCCATTCCTGTAGCCTCTCTTGACCCCATCAAGGAATGGTTGAAGTAAGTAAATCTGCCATCAGTCAGTCTCCTATTTATCCCATGAACCCTGTATTACAGAATTTAAATGTGGTGTGTTGTGCATAAAATCTACTGATATACTTAAGGTGAGACTGCCTTTTGGTTGTTACAGACCAGGACTTGAAAACTTGAGATCTATTAGATAACGGAGCTGTTCACTTTCTCTTGAATTCCCAACAATAGTTTATCCATACTTAACACAAAGAAAATCAAAATCTTAAGATCTTTTTTTTTTTTCAGTGTTGCCCAGGCTGGTCTCAAACTCCTGAGCTCAAGCAGTCCTCCCACTTCGGTCTCCCATTGTACTGGGGTTACAGGCACAAGCCATTGCACCCAGTCAATATAGAGCATATTTACAATAGCTTTTTAAGTATGCTTTTCTGCTGCTTTCACCCATCATCTTTATGTTTTCTACATATTTTGTGGTGGTGGTGGTGGTGGTGATTTGAGACAGGGTCTTACTCTGTTGCCCAGGCTCAAGTGTAGTGGTACAACCCCAGCTCACTGCAACCTCAAACTCTTGGATTCAGGTAACCTTCCTGCATCAGCATCCCAGGTAGCTGGGACTACAGGTATGTGCTACCACACCCAGCTCATTTTTTTACTAGAGACGAGGTTATTCTGGGATGCAGTCAAGTTAGTTAGATTCTGTTTGATCTTTCTTTTTTGTTTGTTTTTTTGGGTTTTTTTTTTTTTTTTTGAGTTGGAGTCTCGCTCTGTTGCCCAGGCTGGAGCACAGTGGTGTGATCTTGGCTCGCTACACACTCTACCTCCCGGGTTCACACCATTCTCCTGCCTCAGCCTCCCGAGTAGCTGGGACTGCGGGCGCCTGCCACCATGCCTGGCTAATTTTTTGTATTTTTAATAGAGATGGGGTTTTACTGTGTTAGCCAGGATGGTCTCGATCTCCTGACCTTGTGATCCACCTTGGCCTCCCAAAGTGCTGGGATTACAGGCGTGAGCCACCACGTCCGGCCCGGGGATTCTGTTTGATCTTTCAAAGCTTGTTCTCAAATGTCTGTTGGTGTGGATTTAGAACAGCCTTCAAAAGTTTCACTCAAAAATTTCTGAGTAATTGGCCTTACTACGAGGCAATACTCTTCAGAGTCTGCCTGATGCCCTGTGGATTATGAGGTCTCTGCTGAAGCTGGTGGAAAGGTGGTGGAAATAAATCCACTGGAACAGGATTTACTTCTAGTTCTGAGACTGGGAATTGTCTGGCCTACTGCCATCCAATACTGCTTTATGCAGTTCCAGTTTTCTCATGAATGTGTAGATCATCCCTCCACCAAAGACTTGAGAGGGACCCCTCTGCCGATTTCTGGAACTTTCTCTCTGGGAAATTCTTTTTTCCTGTACTCTTCTCCACAAATTCTAGCTGTCTCAACCTTCCCAAATCCTACTTTGTCTCAGTTCCTGGAGACCATCAGGTTCTGGTTGGGTTCTCTCTCCCTGCATGGCAGACTAGGAATTGCCTCTAGACAGAAAACTAGGGCAAATGTTCAATTAACCCTTGTTTCCTCCTTTCAGGGATTATGGTCTTGTGCTGCTTTTTATCCGATGTCTGAAAACTGTTGTTTCATATTTTGTTTTGTAGTTGTTTAAGGTGGGAAGGTAAATCTAGTGGTTGTTACTCCATCATGGCTGGAAGCAGAAGTTTCTGTGTATATTGTCTAAAGTGGATTTATGCCAGTGGTTCTCAGGCAGATTGTATGGTTGGTGGTTGTTATCCTTACTACTGTCATTTCTTTTGTTTTTTTCTTCTTACCCATTCTTAACTGATTGAGCTCTCCTCAACAGAAATGAGTAAGAGAAAGTCATTTGAGCATTGTCTAAATACAGGGCACTTTAGGCACCAGGGAAAAAAAAATTATTCCTACCTTTATACCAATCTTGCATCAAAAAAACAACACATAAGAAAGCACTGGAAGGTTGAAGAAGAAAGGCTAGGGCCATTGAAAATCGTCCCTGTTTCTTTTTTATTTATTTTTATTATTATTACTATTTTTGAGATGGAGTCTGGCTCTGTTGCCCAAGCTGGAGTGCAGTGGCGTGATCTCAGCTCACTGCAACCTCCATCTCCCAGGTTCAGGCGATTCTCCTGCTTCAGCCTCCCAAGTAGCTGGGACTACAGGTGCGTGCCACCATGCCCAGCTAATTTTTTGTATTTTTAATAGAGATGGGGTTTCACTGTGTTAGCCAGGATAGTCTCGATCTCCTGACCTCATGATCTGCCTGCCTTGGCCTCCCAAAGTGCTGGGATTACAGGCTTGAGCCACCACACGTGGCTGACAATTGTCCCTGTTTCTTAACTATAGTAGTGAAAAACAGAATCGCAGAAGTGGTTATAACTACTTGGAAATAAGAATGGAGTCAGTGACAGAGAGAGAAAAGGATGGGTGAATAGAAGACTAAGTGAAGAATAGGGAAATTGGTATTGAAGAAAGAATGGGAGAGGATGAGCTCAGACTCCGAGAAAGCTTGTTGCAGTTGGAATGCTGGTCTGTTGTGAGGGCTAGTGCTGTAGGAGATCAAATAGCAGCCACTGGGACATGCTCTAGTGGCATAGTGCAAAGAATATCTGCTCCCAGGCCGGGCGCAGTGGCTCACACCTGTAATCCCAGCACTTTGGGAGGCTGAGGCAGGTGATTCACCTGAAGTCAGGAGTTCTAGAGGAGCCTGACCAACATGGCAAAACGCCGTCTCTACTAAAAATACAAAAATGAGCCGGGCGTGGTGGCACACGCCTGTAATCCCAGGTATTCGGGAGACTGAGGCAGGAGAATCACTTGAAGCCGGGAGGCAGAGGTTGCAGTGAGCCAAGATTGCGCCACTGCACTCCAGCCTGGGAGACAGAGCGAGACTGTGTCTCAAAAAAAAAAAGAATATCTGCTCCCAGAAAATACAGAAGATTGATTTTACTTTGTCATTTTTCTTAGTTCCTGTGACCTGAAGTACACAGAAGGAGTACAGTCCCTCAACTGGACTAAAATCATGAAGACCATTGTTGATGACCCTGAGGGCTTCTTCGAACAAGGTGGCTGGTCCTTCCTGGAGCCTGAGGGTGAGGTGCGTGAGTGTGGGGTTTCTTTCCTGGTACATAGTGTTGCCCACTATCATTCGTTCAGTTAGAATGGATTATAAGTAGCACATAAGGAACTAGGCCATCTGGGAGAAGCTCTGAACACCACTTGATGTTATTGTTTCTTCAAATTCGTTTTACAGGTAAATGATAAGTTGATTGGACAGTGGTAACTAACTCCTGACAAGATTTCTTAGAAACTACAAAAACTTTTCCTTGATGAATTTCTTAGCATTTAAGCAAAAAATCCTCCAGGGCATTTTGCAAAACTTATTTTTTAAAAAATGGTCCACTTAACGTTTGTGTGATACATTAATACAGAAAGTCTTTCTGTTGTTAATTTCCCTGGGTGAGGAAGGCTAACGTGAATTTTTCAGAAATGTAATAATACATAATAATAGTAAAATAACAATTGCACCTGACCACTGATTTTAAACAAGTCATTTTGTCTCTTAATCACTCAGATTTTTTTGCTCTTGTTTTCTTCATGTAAATACTGGTATACTATGTGGGCTGAATTCATTCATTAATAAGGTAAATGTCAAAAAAAATCAGTATGATGCTCTAACTCACCAGGGGAGTGATGCTGAAGAAGGGGACTCAGAGTCTGAAATTGAAGATGAGACTTTTAATCCTTCAGAAGATGACTATGAAGAGGAAGAGGAGGACAGTGATGAAGATTATTCATCAGAAGCAGAAGAGTCAGGTTAGTCTTATAGAGAAAAGTTCGTCCTGGCATCCTCATCTAATGTCGTTTCTGAAAACTACTTTTTTTAGACTAATAACTCTGTCATTCCATTCTGTTCTCGCATGATGACTAATGCTTAATTTTCTTCCAGACTATTCTAAGGAGTCATTGGGTAGTGAAGAAGAGAGTGGAAAGGATTGGGATGAACTGGAGGAAGAAGCCCGAAAAGGTTTTTAAAAATTTGTTGTTTTTCTATTTATTCATGTGTCTACGCACAAATTTCTAACACATTTCAATATCTTGAGGTGTTAGTATGGATGGTGTAATGAAAGTAACAAAAGAACGCTATAAAACTGATTTGGAGCCACAGATACAACTTCATTGACTGAAGGAGAAAATGAGGTGTGGAATGTGTCCATACTTTCTAGTGGGCAGTGCTCTGCCTAACTGCATGCTGTTTTCATCTGCGCAAGCCCCCATCTTTCCTATAGCAGTGATAGCCACATATTCATGTAATACTCAAGAATTGGCCTACTCAGTTTCCAAACCTAAATGCTGTAATACTTTAATTTTTCTAGACTTCTTCCAGATTAGGCATGTCTTTATAATGCTAATCTAGTTACTCTGAAGCCAAACGCCAAACAAACGTTTAAAGCTTAAAAGAAAAATATTAACTGCTATGTTCCAATCATTGGGAATAGGTACTTTTCATAGGTTACCTTATTTAACCCTTAAATAATTCTCCCTTTTGTAAATAAACCAAGGTTCAGAAAGTACTTGTCCAATATTAAAACTTGGGTCTGATTCTAAAGTTTATTCTCTGTGCTATCTCATGCTCTCCAGTGATATTAGGTACCTAAAGCCTACCTATCTCTAACTAATAATGCCTCTTCTATTTAGCGGACCGAGAAAGTCGTTACGAGGAAGAAGAAGAACAGAGTCGAAGTATGAGCCGGAAGAGGAAGGCATCTGTGCACAGTTCAGGCCGTGGCTCTAACCGTGGTTCCAGACACAGCTCTGCACCCCCCAAGAAAAAGAGGAAGTAACTTCTGAACTTTGGCCCTGAGCTCCATTCTTCCTCCAGCCAACCCCTGAAAATTTTACATGACATAGAAACTGTATTTTTCCTTTTGTTTTCATTTGAAGTTTTGCCATTTGTGTTTATGGGTTTAGGGGGCCATTTGTGTGGACCAATCTACTCGGGGAATTCCAGGCCCACCAGGACACGTGCCAATGGCCCCATTCAGATGGCAAGGGAGGAGGTGTTCTTGAAGACAGGAGGAGGCTCCCGCTGTTAATAAATATTGTTTCATTCTTCTCTCTTCCTGTCACCTTCTGCCAGGACATCGATGGCTTCTGACATCTTACTATTCGGTGTCTCAAAGCTGTATTTACAAGACAGTGGTACAAGGTGACCTTTAATTACCCGTATCATGGTTCTTGACCAGCACATTCAATCCTCCAACCTACCCTACTGCCATGACCTTCCCCACATCTCTTTTAAGTTTTATCTTTGCAATACTCCAGGTTCTTGGAAATTTCCTGATGGTTGTGATAAATCATACAACTTGAGCTAGTGAGGCAGATTGGGCTGGTGCCTTCATCTGAGTTTTCCTGCTTTCTTGCCTCATGCAGATTCTGAGGTATATCTGCTGCCTTGGAAGACATAAGAAGCAGTGATACTCCCTGGCTCGGTTATTTTCTCCATACGAATGCACACATGGTACAATGATAGAAGGCAAAATTGCCACTGGTTTTCTGATATATATCCAAGGAAGATATATCAGGTTGTGCCTCATGTACTGCTTCTAGTGAAATCTAGAGGAAGGCTCAAAGGAGTCAACATTTAGATCTGGAAGGGACAAGTCATGCCTTGGGCCTAGAATACCCTGACAAGAAAAGAGAAGAGGAAGGGAGGCCATATCTACAACACAGCCTCTCAGCACTGCTGCTCCTTATTTTAACTTTGTCTTGCATTGTCCTGTATTTATCACAGTTTCTGTTGAACAGCTTTTCAAGTATTTGGGGAGTTTATCTTGCCATCCTCCCCTTCTGGTTCTCTGCACCCACCTGTCCCACTGCAGTTCCTTCCGTGCTCTGTGACTTTAAGAGAAGAAGGGGGGAGGGGTCCCGGATTTTATGTTTGTTTGTTTTTTCTCCTTAGCAGTAGGACTTGATATTTTCAATTTTGGAAGAACTAAAAGATGAATAAACTGTGGGTTTTTTTGTTGTTGTTTGTTTTTGTAAATTCACCTGTGACCGTTTTTCAGTTCCTGAAAGCACGCCTGCTTCCTGCCTGGGAAAGTGCTAAGGCATTGGAGAAAAATGCTTTTATCTAGCTAGTGTTACAAATGAAACTTTCATCATTCTAAACTTTCATCATTAGATTGAGAGACACTAGACATCACAGTAAACCAAATTCATGTTATAGCAAGTTAACTTTATAAGAGACTTTTTTACTGTGGTTCCCTCAGAGACTTTTAGATTGGAATAGCACTTATTCCTTCATGAAAACTAATCTTCAGTCATCTCCTTGTAAATAGCATGGAGGACAGCAGCTGCTTGAAGGGAAACCTTCAGCCTTCCTATTGGGGTAGCCAGATCTTCAGGGCTAACAACTGTTGGGAAAGGGAAAAAAATAGCATCACTCAGTTACTATTTGATATTTGTCAGGTTAAGTACTGGGGACACTGAATGAATTTACCAGCCCATTTCATGAGAGGACTCAGTCTAGTGAAGGAGAAAGGAAAACGAGGTCATTGCGATATAATAAATGAAAGCACAAGTTGCTTTGGGAACACATAAAGAGGCACCTGCACCAGAATGGACAAACTGGAAAAGGATTTCTGGAGATAATTCGTGAGCTAAGTCTTTAGAGAGTAAAAGATGCTTAATGTATCAAGACGAGAATAATATGAGTTTGGCAAACTGCAAGGAGTAGCAGGAATGAGCCTGCATAGGCCACATTATAAACAGCCTTGTTTGTCTTACAAGGTATGTGGTTTCCACTGAAGATGTAAGTGATTGTTCTTATGTGGGATCTTGGAAGATAACACTTATTTGGATAATGCACTCAAGGACGACACAAGTTAAACCGGAGAGAGTAGTTAGGAGATTGTAGTAATTCGGGAAGAGGGGAGTAATGAATGAAGGTCTGAAGTATAATGGAGTGGAGAGGTGGGGACATACTCAAAATGTTAAGAAATGTGAACAATTTTTGTGATTAGAAAGGAATGTGGAATCAAGGATGGCCATTCTAAATTGCATAACAAGATGGTGGGTAAGAGGGAACACGAGGTACAAAGTTGCAGTCAAGGGAGTTTGAGGTACCAAGGTGACATATGAGATACAAGTGGTGATATCTATGAGTCTGCTCTAAGTCTAGATTGTATTTAGAATCTGGTCTAGAAACCTAGATCTGAGATGATTTCTAGACTGTAAAACTCAGAGTTCATGTAATCAGGAAGAGGGCATATGTGGAGGAAAAAAGACCAAGGATTCAACAGACAATCCAAAATTTCAAGAATAGACAAGAAAGAAACCTCCAAAGGAAACAGAACACCTAGAGAATGATAAGGAGTCAAAATGTCCAACTGGGCATGGTGGCTCACACCTGTAATCCCAGCCCTTCGGGAGACTGAGGCAGGGAGATCACCTGAGGTCAGGAGTTCAAGAGCAGCCTGGACAACATGGCAAAACCCCATTTCTACTAAAAAATGCAAAAATTAGCTGGGTGTGGTGGCATGTGCCTGTAATCCCAGCTACTAGGGAGGCTGAGGCAGGGAGAATTGCTTGAGCCTAGGAGGCGGAGATTGCAGTAAGCCGAGATTGCACCACTGCACCCCAGCCTGGGCGACAGTGAGACTCTCAAAAAAAAAAGATGAGTAATAAAACCAGTTGGATTTGTCAATTAGGAAAACTGGTAAAAACATGGAGTAAAGTGGAATGGAGATGCGGAAGTAGAAAAATACAGACAGGGCTGGGCACGGTGGCTCACACCTGTAATCCCAGCACTTTGGGAGGCCGAGGCAGGCGGATCACCTGAGGTCAGGAGTTCGAGACCAGCCTGACCAACATGGAGAAACCCGGTCTCTACTAAAAATACAAAATTAGCTAGGTGTGGTGGTGCATGCCTGTAATTCCAGCTACTTGGGAGGCTGAGGCAGGAGAATCAGTTGAACCCAGGAAGCAGAGTTTGCAGTGAGCTGAGATCGTTCCATTGCACTCCAGCCTGGGCAACAGAACAAAACTCTGTCTCAAAACAAAATTAGCTGGCCGGGCACGGTGGCTCAAGCCTGTAATCCCAGCACTTTGGGAGGCCGAGACGGGCGGATCATGAGGTCAGGAGATCGAGACCATCCTGGCTAACACGGTGAAACCCCGTCTCTACTAAAAAAAATACAAAAATCTAGCCGGGCGAGGTGGCGGGCGCCTGTAGTCCCAGCTACTCCGGAGGCTGAGGCAGGAGTATGGCATAAACCCGGGAGGCGGAGCTTGCAGTGAGCTGAGATCCGGCCACTGCACTCCAGCCCCGGCGACAGAGTGAGACTCCGTCTCAAAAAAAAAAAAAAGAAAGAAAAGAAAAACATTAGTCTAGTGGATAATCTTAAGTGTCTAAAGGTCCTAGCAGATAAGATAGGTGACATCCCAGGTATGTAAGGTAATGGGAGCAGTGAAGACTGGACAGCGCAGTCCCAACTAAAGGAATTCAAATACAAATGTTTTTAAAACATGCTGATCTATAGCAAACTGTAAAAGGATTTAAGAAGAAGGCAGTGATCAAATTTATTATGTAGAAACACTTACTATAGTAGATGGAAATGAGGTGGAAGAAACCAGTGGCAGGAAGACCAGTTTAGAAATTATATGGCCTGGCGCAGTGGCTCATGCCTGTAATCCCAGCACTTTGGGAAGCTGAGGGGGGCAAATCGCCTGAGGTTGGGAGTTCAAGACCAGCCTGACAAACATGAAGAAACCCCGTCTCTACTAAAAATACAAAATTAGCCGAGTGTGGTGGTGCATGCCTGTAATCCCAGTTACTAGGGAGGCTGAGGCAGGAGAATCGCTTGAACCCGGGAGACAGAGGTTATGATGAGATGAGATCGGTCCATTGCACTCCAGCCTGGGCAACAAGAGCAAGAAGACTCCGTCTCAAAAAAAAAAAAAAAAAAAAGAAAGTATAGTAATTATAGTAAGGGGGTCGGGCGCAGTGGTTTATGCCTGTAATGCCAACACTTTGGGAGGCCAAGGAGGGTGGATTGCTTGAGTCCAAGAGTTTGAGACCAGCTTAGGCAACACGGTGAAACCCCATCTCTACTAAAAATACAAAAATTAGCTGGCCTGGTGGCAGGTGCCTGTAGTCCCAGCTACTTGGGAGGTTGAGGCAGGAGAATCGCTTTAACTTGGGAGGTGGAGGTTGCAGTGAGCCGAGATCGCACCACTGCACTCCAGCCTGGGCAACAGAATGAGACTCTGTCTAAAAAAGAAAGAAAGGAAAGAAAGAAAAAGAAAGAAAGAAAGAAAGAGAGAGAG
>NC_045439.1:124969935-124988180 GCF_002776525.5 Piliocolobus tephrosceles
AAAAAAAAAAAAAAAGAAAAAAAAAAAAAAAAAACCACTGCACTCCAGCCTGGGCAACAGGAGGGGGCGGGGGGGAGAGAGGAAGGAAGGGAAAGAAAGAAAGAGAAAGAAAGAAAGAATGATTATAGTCAGGAGAGCATAGTCAATTCACAAGTAAAATGGATAAGACTTAATGACCAGTGAATGTGAGGAAAGAGAGAGTTGATGTCTTTTTAAGAGACAAGATGGGGCCGTGCATGGTGGCTCACGCCTGTAATCCCAGCACTTTGGGAGGCCAAGGTGGGCAGATCACGAGGTCAGGAGATGGAGACCATCCTGGCTAATATGGTGGCTCTACCGAAAATACAAAAAATTAGCCGGGCGAGGTGGCGGGCGCCTGTAGTCCCAGCTACTCGGGAGGCTGAGGCAGGAGAATGGCGTGAACCCAGGAGGCAGAGCTTGCATGAGCCGAGATCACGCCACGGCACTCCAGCCTGGGCGACAGGGCAAGACTCCATCTCAAAAAAAAAAAAAAAAGAGACAAGATGGGCCAGGTTTGCAGTGGCTCACGCCTGCAATCTCAGCACTTTGGGAGGCCAAGGCAGGCAGATCTCTTGAGGTCAGGAGTTCGAGACCAGTCTGGCCAACATGGTGAAACACGGTCTCTACAAAAAATACAAAAATTAGCCAGGCATGGTGGCACAGGCCTGTAATCCCAGCTACACAGGAAGCTGAGGCAGGAGAATGACTTGAACCTGGGAGGCGGAGGTTGCAGTGAGCTGAGATCACACCACTGCACTCTAGCCTGGGCAAGAGTGAAGCTTCATCTCAAAAAAAAAAAAAAAGAAAGACTGGATACATGATAACACAAAGAATGGGTATCAGCTGCCTATACAAACATGCTCAAGAGAGGTCCCAAAATTCTGATGTATAAATTTGAAATGAAAATATCGTTTTAAAAATCCCCTTTTCAGACCGGGCGCGGTGGCTCAAGCCTGTAATCCCAGCACTTTGGGAGGCCGAGACGGGCAGATCACGAGGTCAGGAGATCGAGACCATCCTGGCTAACACGGTGAAACCCCATCTCTACTAAAAAAAAAAATACAAAAAACTAGCCGGGCGAGATGGCGGGTGCCTGTAGTCTCAGCTACTCGGGAGGCTGAGGCAGGAGAATGGCGTGAACCCGGGAGGCGGAGCTTGCAGTGAGCTGAGATCCCGCCACTGCACTCCAGCCTGGGCGACAGAGCGAGACTCCGTCTCAAAAAAAAAAAAAAAAAAAAAATCCCCTTTTCAAACACTGTAGATTCAAAATCAATTCTAGTTTTAATCTGGTATATGGGGGTTAAAATATACAACTGACTACTTTAATGCGGGATCCAGAAATAAATACAGTTGTAGCGATAAGATTTCAATCAAGTTTGTGTCTTGTCAACTTCATAGTGATAATTATGTATTGAAGATAAAATACATTCACTATTAGGATGATTTCCTTAGAAACAATTAGAACTGAAAAAAAAAAATACTCACTGTCTAGCTGTTGCTCTAGAATATCTCTTCCTGACTCCAGGATCTGCCACAGTTTAAGATATGCATATCCTACTTCTTCACATTCTTTCTTTTCTTCATCCAGAGGATCACTTACCACTGTAAACTTTAAACTAAAAAGAAATTGCATTTAATTCAGCACTGTTGATACTCTTAATGCTTCAAAAATAAAATAAGGATAGAAGTAATCATAAACAATACAACGTCTTCTCTGAATCGCTTTTCCCTTGCCTCCATTTTACAAACTGACAGTAAGCAAAAAAGTCAGGAATTGGTATAAGTTAAGCAGTAACAGTCCTTTTAGAAGAGGGAACATCATGGGATGTACCCATGAGTTCAAGACCAGCCTGGGTAACATAGGGACACCCTGTCTCTAATAGAAAATAAAAATAAAACTTAGCCGGGCATAGTGGCACGCACCTATAGTCCCAGCTACTTGGAAGGCTGAGGTGAGAAGATCACTTGAGCCCAGGAGGTTGAGGATGCAGTGAGCTGTGATCATGCCACTGCACTTCAACCTGGGTGACAGAGCAAGACCCCGTCTTTAAAAGAAAAATGTAAAAGGAAAAGAAACCCTGTACTGATTAAGCAGTCACTCTCCATTCCCCTTCCCTAGCTCCTGGGAATCACTAATCTACTTTCTATCCCTCTGGATTTGTCTATTCTTGACTTTTCATATTTTTATTAATTTTTAAAAGCAAATATTGGTAGCTAATACAGAGTGCCAGGAATAGGACTAAAAATTCAAGCTCTTAAAAAGCACAGCTAAATATGATTAACCTGAAACAAAGGAATTACTTTAAAGGGATCCATTCTCAGCCCATTAGGCAATATTCATTTGTAACTATGTTTCTATGCCATTATTGAGAACTTCAACAATGCAGAGGGATAATGCTGACTCCCTCATCCCAATTTTCATAGGAAAGGGTTGATGACTAGCATTCTGATGTGCCAGGCACAATACCAAGTGCTTTACGTAAACTATATTATCTCAGTTTTATTCTCACAAGAGCCTGCAAATTAAGTAATGTCAAAAAGATCAAAGAGCTAGTAAGTCAAAGAGTCTGGAATAAAAACAAGGTTGGTGTGATTACAAAACCTGTTCTGTCTGCTAGACCATACTGGCAAAAAGAAAGCCACAGGTAATACCAATCGAATCTAAAATTGAGTAGAAAATGATTATCACTGTAAGGGAATAAAGGAAGAGAGAGTTCTGGAAATGCTGGGACCAAAAAAAAAGCAAAAGCTAAATTTAACATTAGCACAGAAAGGAAAGGACCAAATCACTTTCCATTTCCAAAAGTTCTCTGTAAGCTTAAGTCTGTTTAAGCCCACAGTGATACTGAACTCAGATTCACTGTTTATTTCATCTGGCTCCTTTTTCAGTTCTTTCTGTGACCAACCAAAGACAAAGTAAAAGCAGATTAAACAAATGTATTGGGCCTTTCAAAAAGTGCTTAAAACACTGGGCTGGGCACAGTGGCTCACGTCTGTAATCCCAGCACTTTGGGAGGCAGGGCAGGAGGACTGCTTCAGCCCAGGAGCTGAAAGACCAGCCTGGGCAACATGGTGAGATCCTGTCTCTAAAACAAACAAACAAAAAATTTAAAAGTAAGATAAAATACCAGCTCCATATTATTTCTTATGCACACACATGCAGAGGCGGTATGTATGCCAGATTTCAAAAACCAAAACCATATGCCTATTTAAATTTGAATTTCAGCTAAACAACAAATAACTTTTTTTTTTTAGAGGCAGAGTCTTGCTTTGTCACCCAGGTTGGAGTGCAGTGGCACGATCTTAGCTCACTGCAACCTCTGCCTCCCAGATTCAAATGATTCTTATGCCTCAGCCTCCTGAGTAGCTAGAATTACCAGCATGTGCCACCAAGCCCAGCTGATTTTTTTTGTTTTTTCAGTAGAGACAGGGTTTCACCATGTTGGCCAGGCTGGTCTCTAACTCCTGGCCTCAAGTGATCCGCCTGCCTTGGCCTCCCAAATTGCTGGGATGTGAGCCACCGCACCCGACCAAATAATTTTTTTTAGGATAAGTATGTCCCACATTTTATCTGGAAACTCTAAAAGGAGGCCTTCTTCAGATTATTGGAATAATAAGGACAACCGGCTTTCCTAAAACTTTAAAGGAGATCTAAAATTTACTTAGTTATGTCAATATCCAAAAATTCCTGTTGGCCAGGCGTGGTTGCTCACACCTGTAATCCCAACACTTTGGGAGGCTGAGGCAGAAGGAACACCTGAGGTTGGGAGTTCAAGACCAGCCTGGCCAACGTGGCAAAACCCTGTCTCTACTAAAAGAACAAAAATTAGCCAGGCATGGTGGCGCACACCTGTAATCCCAGCTACTTGGAAGGCTGAGGGAGGAGAATCACTTGAACCCAGGAGGCGGAGGTTGCAGTGAGCCAAGATTGCACCACTGCACTCCAGCCTGGGCAACAGAGCGAGACTCCATCTCAAAAAAAAAAAAAAAAAAAAAAGAATGTCAACACTTTTTGCTCATTCCATTTGGGCATTGTCAGTATTCAAGTAAACTGTGCCACAAAAAAAGGGCCCATCAGGCTGGCATGGGTGAGAAATGAACTAAACCTATAAGATTATGGGCTGGGCACAGTGGCTCACGCCTGTAATCCCAGCACTCTGGGAGGCTAAGGAGGGCAGATCGCTTGAGCTCAGGAGTTCGAGACCAGACCGTGGGCAACATGGCAAAACCCTATCTCTACTACAAACACAAAAAATTAGCCAGGCATGGTGGCACATGCCTATAACCCTAGCTACTTGGGAGGCGGAAGCACAAGAATCCCTTGAGTCTGAGGAGGCAGAGGTTGCAGTGAGCTAAGATGGCGCCACTGCACTCTAGCCTGGACGACAGAGTGAGACCCTGTCTCAAAAATAAATAAATAAATAACCTATAAGATTACATACTTGATTAGGTAGTCAAAAACATAAATTATACTCAAGGACATACGAAATTCATTAAGAGTAAATTAACTCAAAAAAAGTCATTAAAATATTCAGCATCAGCACAAAATCAAACTCAAACTTTTGAATTTCTGTCTCAATATCTCCTTTGTTTCAAAGTGGAAAGCAGATGCTTACTGTCCTTGATCAGGATCTTGTCCATTCAGCATGTCGAACAGAAACTGCCTTCGGTCTTGCTGCTCCTGTGGGTCCAGGTCTATTACTGTATTAAGGGTCAGAGAAAAAAGCAAAAAATCATATACTATTGCAGTGTGAGCCTCAAGACTTTCATAAGTGGTATTCATGGTAGTTTTCATGAAAAGATTAGACTCCTTGCCTGGATCTAGAATAACATGGACCAACTGCTTTGAAAATCATTTGTGTGTGTGTGTGTGTGTGTGTGTGTGTGTGTGTGTGTGTGTGATAGATTCTTACTGTGTCAGGCTGGAATGCAGTGGCGTGATCTCAGTTCACTGCAGTCTCCACCTCCCAAGTTCAAGTGATTCTCCTGCCTCAGCCTCCCGAGTAGTTGGGATTACAGGTGTACCCCACCACGCCCAGCTAATTTTTGTATTTTCAGTACAGACAGGGTTTCGCCATGTTGGCCAGGCTGGTCTCCAACTCCTGACCTCAAGTAATCTGCCCGCCTTGGCTTCCCAAAGTGCTGGGATTACAGGCATGAGCCACTGCACCCAGGCTCCTTTGAAATTCTGAATGAAAAAGATTTCCACACTTGAATCAAATATGAGGGTAGGAAAAAAAGATTTCATGCATGACTTTCTCAAATTTTCACTTATGATATGCTCTTTCTTTAAAAACTGCTGAAAATATGATCCATTAAAATAAGAAAATAAATCAGAGGATGACCAGGAGATAGTAAATCTGGTATAGGAGAGAATTTGATCATATTCTCCATGAGCAGCAGTAATAACGGAACAGTGGGCTAGAGCAGAACAAGAGGATAGAGAGAGGTCTTCAGGGAAAAAATGGATGATTGAGTAGATAATGTGACAGGTTTATTTGAAAATGTAGGAAAGCTGTTGGAGGACAGGAAAATAATTACAATATGTATAATGAAAATCAGGCAAATGAAAAATTGCCTCAAAAAATAAGTGAAAAGAAATATAATCATTGCATACTACTTGGTTCTACAAGACTTAATATTTACATATCCATAATAACAGAACCAATTTAAATTGATTTAAATGAAAATTATGATACAATTATATGGGAAGGAAGGGACATGAGTGTAGTGCAAAAGAGCTAACTTTTAAGGTCCAAGATAGGAAGTCTAAAGCCAGTGAATCAGGAAATTGTAATAGAAATGTTACTCAGAAGCCAGGTATGGTGGCTCATGCCTGTAATTCCAGCTACTCAGGAAGCTGAGGCAGGAGGATCATTTGAGTCCAGGAGTTTGAAACCAGCCTTAGCAACATGTTCAGACTCCATCTCAAAAAAAAAACAAAAAACAAAAAAAAAAGAGGAAAAGAGGGAGAACAAAAATCAATACTCAGAAATATGATGGAGGTAAATAACAGAAGAAATGGCTGAGATAGGATGGGCTTGGTGGCTCACGCCTATAATCCCAGCACTTCAGGAGTCCAAGGCAGGCAGATCACTTGAGGTCAGGAGTTTGAGACCAGGCTGGTCAAAATGGTGAAACCCTGCCTCTACTAAAAATACAAAAAATTAGCCAGGCACAGTGGTGTGCACCTGTAATCCCAGCTACTTGGGAGACTGAGGCACGTGAATCGCTTGAACCTGGGAGTCAGAGGTGGCAGTGAGCCAAGATCACATCACTGTATTCTAGCCTGGGCAACAGACAGAGACTCCATCTCAAAAAGTAAAAATAAATATAGCTGAAATATGGAAAGCAGTGGATTGAGGAAGGGTGGGAACAGGGGAAGTGATTTGTGAAGAGGTGGAATAAAGGACTGCTAACTGTAAAATGTTTAGCCCCATTTGATGTTTTTAAACCATATGCACACAGTACTTTGAAAAATAAAATAATAAAATGAAATGGTTGGATTCACCCCACAAAAATCCAGAGTAATTCTGACCCTCAGTCTCAATGTTCATCAGACTTCCTCACCCCAATAACCACACAGGATGCCTCACCCTTGCTAAAGTGAAAGTAGATTTCTTCTCCTGCCCTAGGCTTCCTTAGGGATACTGGAGTCTCTGTCTCCGACAAGGGTAGGTCGTAGAATTTGTACTCCACGTACACCTGTTTTATGTTCTCATCAGACATTACTTCTGCCTCTGGGTAGAAGGCCAGGGAGACAATTTCAATGCACATCTTCTCTGAATCCTGATAAGGAAAATTTAGTTTATTTAGTTCCTAAAGATTAGTGAGGCTCCAAGTGCTTATACTCCATCCAATTAACACAGTACCGTACTCTCTAGAAATCAACCATAGGCATAATCTATGTACTATATTATTCCCTGAGAATCCTTTTATAGGTAAAACTGGCATCAAAAGACAACTTGACTTAATTGCCATAGCTAATCGATAGGAAATTTATAAAGAGAACCCAGTTCTTCTCTCTCACAGTCCAATGGATCATTTCTCCAGGCCAGTCTTTCTCAGTCATCTCCACATATAGAAAGAATGTATAAAATGTCTGATTTGGAGGGGTGGGGAGGGTGGATAATGGGAGGTTTTCTGGTAGGAACAATGTGCATTGCTCCAGGCTTCACCACAGTAGAATATATCAATGCAGCAACATTGCACTTGTACCCAATGATTATGTACAAATAATACATTTCTAAACAGATAGCTATTTTTCAACTTTATTTTTCTTCTTCTTCTTTTTTTTGAGATAGAGTTTTGCTTTGTTGCCCAGGCTGGAGGGCCTTGGTGTGATCACGGCTCACTGCAGCTTTGACATCCCGAGCTCAAGCAGTCTTCCCACCTTAGTCACCCAAGCAGCTAGGACCACAGGTACACCACCACATGGGGACAATTATTTTCATTTTTTTAATAGAGATACGGTCTTGCTATGTTGCCCAAGATGGTCTAGAACTCCTGGACTCAAGCAATCTGTCCACCTCGGCCTCCCAAAGTGGCTGGGATTAGAGGCATGAGCCACTGCAACTGGCCACAATTTTCTTAATGAAAACCAATCTAGGCCGGGCACGGTGGCTCACGCCTGTAATTCCAGCACTTTGGGAGGCCGAGGTGGGCAGATCACGAGGTCAGGAGATCAAGACCATCATTACTAACACAGTGAAACCCCACCTGTACTAAAAATACAAAAAACTAGCCGGGCGTGGTGGCGGGCGCCTGTAGTCCCAGCTACTCGGGAGGCTGAGGCAGGAGAATGGCGTGAAACCAGGAGGCAGAGCTTGCAGTGAGCTGAGATCGGGCCACTGCACTCCAGCCTGGGTGACAGGGCGAGACACCATCTCAAAAAAAAAAAAAAAAAAGAAAGAAAAGAAAACCATCTAGTATTTTCCTGAGGTTAGGACCTAAAAGACCTCCTGATTGATACTGGAGATTCAGTAGCTGCTTCAGCCACTATAGCAAAGAGCTGCCCAGGGCTTCCCGAGCCCACCCAAGTGCGTGCCACTGAGGAGACCACCGGACCTCCCTGCCCTCCCACGGGAACTCCAATATTTTCAATCCCACTTCAGAGTCGCTGCCATCACCCTGTCCTCTCTTTTGATTGTCCCTGTGTGCATGTTGGCATCAGGGACACCAGGAGGAGGTTTCCAGAAGTACACCAAGGCCAACAGAAGTCTCCTCCTTCCACAGTGTGGCAGGCAAGCCAGCATCGTGACACCAGTAATGAGTCAATCCAGAATGGTTCCCTACCAGCCGTAGCTCTCACCCCAGCATCTGTGAGTGACCTCCTGTATGCTTCTTTTCGCTAGCCAATGCCCTGACTTCTCCAAAGACCTGCTCTTACCCCATCTTTTCTTCTTTTAGAAAGCAAGTGGAGCTCCTGTACCTGCCCCTAAGAAATTTAGCGGGCAAGATCTCTCAATGATTCTGCATCAGAATCATCTGGGTTGCTTCTTTAAAATGAAGATATTTGGCGGGGCGCAGTGGCTCACACCTGTAATACCAGCACTTTGGGAAGCTGAGGCGGGCAAATCACCTGAGGTCAGGAGTTCGGAACCAGCCTGGCCAACATGGTGAAACCCCATCTCCACTAAAAGTACAAAAATCAGCCAGGCATGGTGGCTCATGCCTATAGTCCTAGCTACTAGGGAGGCTGACATATGAGAATCGCTTCAACCTAGGAGGCGGAGGTTGCAGTGCCACTGCACTCCAGACTGGGCAACAGTGTGAGAGTGGGTCTCAAAAAAAAAAACCCCAAAAAAAACTATATTTGACATTTTCCTCTTAATAACCCTCCCACAACATCCAATTCTCCCATACATTAAGAAAACCATTGACTATACAGTGTTTTCAAAAATCTGAGTTTTTTGACATTTTGATGGGTCAGATTAGTGGGTTTCACTAGCTTTTTATAAAAGAAACAATAGGTAAGGATAGACAGGATTAGACAGTATACAGTGGAATAGGAGAACGCATGGCAAATGTTAATAGTAAGCCTAGTTTCCTGAAACTTTGTTCTTTTATGAGTGTATTGGATACTGAAGAAATGTATTTCTCATAGTGATTGCTATAAAAAATGTATAAAAGCCTCTGTGTTACATCAGACTGTCTAGAGTTGCTCCTGGGAATCTGTATTTACTTATTTACTTAGAGATGGAGTCTAGCACTGTCGTCCAGGCTGGAGTGCAGTGGCGCAGTCTCGGCTCACTGCAACCTCTGCCTCCCTGGTTCAAGCGATTCTCCTTCCCCAGCTTCCTGAGCTTGGACTACAGCATGTGCCATTATGGCCAGCTAATTTTTGTATTTTCAGTAGAGATGGGGTTTCGCCATGTTGCCCAGGTTGGTCTCAAACTCCTGGCCTCAAGTGATCCACCCACCTCGGCCTCCCGAAGTGTTGGGATTACAGGCGTGAGCCATTGCGCCCGGCCCCATTAAAATCTATGCGGAGTATCTAGTGCCTGGCACACAGTATATACTCAGTAAAACTGTATTAAATGTTACCTTGAGCAAGCCCTTCTCCCTCGAATTCACTGTCCTCCTTTGAAAGGGGGTGGGGGGATAATAATATATATGTGAGCAAGAGAAACTGTAATTTTCTTTTAATTTCCCACACCTCAGGTAAATCAAACTCTTTCCTGCCTCAGGGCCTTTACACTTACCAATTCCTTTGCCTGAGATGAGTACAGTCTACCCAGTACATGGGTAGCTCTTCCCTTCTCATTCTTCAGATTTCAGTTCAAATGTCCCCTCCTCAGAGAAATCTTTCCTTAACACCTATCCTAGTTCAAGCCCCCCATTGCTATTATATCACCCTTTTTATTTCCCTCATAATACTCAGAATCTCAGAGCTATCTGCTTTACTTATTTGCTCACTGATGCACATGTTTTCCCTCAGTAGTATGTGAGATTCAAGACAAAAGAGACCAAGTCTGTCTTATCCACCATTTTGTGCCCACAGAGCCTGGCAGTTATTAAAACAGGCGCTTCATAATTACTTGAAGGAAAGAATAACTCATAAGGCTGCTGTGAAGCCCGAGAGAGTCATGAATAGCAACCACTTGGCACACAGTATGAAATCTCAATCATTACCCATTAGAGTTCTGTCTAAACGAAAGGTCATGTATTATTTTAATGCACTACCGATCAGCAGTTAAGAGGAAAGAACTATAAAAAGCTAAATATATCGACATGGATGGAACCCCAAAACACTACTGATCGAAAAATACATGTTTCATAACGTTACCAACAAAGAAAAAAAAAAAGAGTAAAACTAAATACAAATTATATAGCACCTTCCTGTACATCTAAAATTATTTTTCTTTTTTTTCTTTTTGAGACTGAGTTTCGCTCCGTCGCCAGACTGGAGTGCAGCGGCGCCATCTCAGCTCACTGCAACCTCTGACTCCCTGGTTCAAACGATTTTCCTTTCTCAGCCTTTCGAGCAGCCGGGATTACAAGCATGCGCCACCACGCCCAGCTAATTTTTGTATTTTTAGTAGAGACGGGGTTTCACCATGTTGGCCAGGATGAACTCGATCTCCTGACCTCGTGATCTGCCCACCTCAGTCTCCCAAAGTGCTGGGATTACAGGTATGAGCCACCATGCCTGGCCTTAAAATTATTTCAAAATAAGGTTTTAAAAAAGAATATGTGTAGTTTTGTGTCATTTATTTGAAGGAAAAAGAGGCAAATACAAAACACTATGAAAGTTAGTTATTTTTTTAAGCCCTGAAAAAATTTACCCCAAAATTCACAACAATGGATTTCTTGGGGGAATGGGGTGCAAAGACAGCAGGGGATTAAGGATAATGGTCAGTCTAAGTGATTCAGCTTTATTTGTAATATTCTAGTATTTTACAAAAAAAAAAGTATTTCTATCTTGAGTTGTTTAATTTAAAATTTTTGAATTCACTAAAAATCCTGGAACAAAAAAAAAAATGTATTCTAAACCTTACTTGTGTAGTCTAATTTAAATTTTTTTTTTTTTTTTAAGACAGAGTCTTAGTCTGTCACCCAGGCTGGAGTGCAGTGGCGTGATCTCGGCTCACGGCAACCTTCACCCCCTGGGTTCAAGTGATTCTCATGCCTCAGCCTCCCGAGTAGTTGGGGTTACCAGCATGTGCCACCACATCTGACTAATATTTTTATATTTTTAGTAGAGACTGGGTTTCACCATGTTGGCCAGGCTGTTCTCAAACCCCTGACCTCCAGTGATCCACCCGCCTCGGCCTCCCAAAGTGCTAGGATTACAGGCATGAGCCATTGCGCTTGGCTAGTTAAAGAAAAAAAAACAAATTTTTTGAGATGGAGTCTTGCTCTTTTGCCCAGGCTGGAGTGCAGTGATACGATCTTGGCTCACTGCAAACTCCACCTCCTGGGCTCAAGCGATTCTCCTGCCTCAGCCTCCGGAGTAGCTGGGATTACAGGCACCCGCCATCATGCCCTGCTAATTTTTGTATTTCTGTACACAGGATTTCTCCATGTTGGCCAGGCTTGTCTCGAACTCCTGACCTCAGGTGATCCGCCCACCTGGGCTCACAGTGATGGGATTACAGGCGTGAGCCCCCATGCCCAGCAAATTTTTTAAACTTGCTAATAATCCTGGGACAATAATCAGAAGTCCATATTCATGCAGACTACATCAAGTTTATTCTGGTAACAATGGCAAAATGGGAGGATGAATAAGATTAAAATTTGATCCAAGTATACACAGATGTTTTATTCATTCATATTAGGTTGGACTATGCAGAACTGACAATTGTCAACCATTTTTTATCTATAAGTATGACAATATATGGTTCAATCTAATATTTTTTGTTGGATTCAGAATCCTTTCTTTACATGAGCTAATTACATTATGTAATTGTATTGGGACTGAACAGCAAAAAAAGCATGCAACTAGTAATATTAACCATTGAAATATGTATCAACTCATTTGAACTTGCTGGCAGAAACCCTGCAAGGATTAGTGCCAGGTAACACCCTTTGGCTTATTAGCTTCAGATGTGCTACCTAATTTGGCTGGGGGGCAGGGCTGCTAAAACGTACTACCCGGCATACATAAGGGTCAGGAAATCCCTGACACCTGAAATTAACACCATAAGAGAAAAAATTTGGGGGTTCTCGATATTCACTATTGCTAAAGAAGCAGTAATCTAAGGCCGTAGAGCAAATGAAAATGATTGCTCCCTCCTGGTTAGTAACTGTTAAGAAGAGGGAGGCCTGGTGCGGTGGCTCACGCCTGTAATCCCAGCACTTTGGGAGGCTGAGGCGGGCAGATCACGAGGTCAGGAGATCGAGACCATCCTGGCTAACACGGTGAAATCCCGTCTCTACTAAAAATACAAAAAATTACCAGGTGTGGTGGCACATGCCTGTAGTCCCAGCTACTCAGAGGGTGAGACAGGAGAATGGCGTGAACCCGGGAGGCGGAGCTTGCAGTGAGTGGAGATCCCACCACTGCACTCCAGCCTGGGCGACAGAGCGAGACTAGGTCTCAAAACAAACAAACAAAAAAATTAGCTGGACGTGACAGCATGTGTCTGTAGTCCCAGCTACTTGAGAAGCTGAGGCAGGAGAGTCACTTGAACCCGGGAAGGGGAGGTTACAGTGAGCCAAGATAGTGCCACTGCACTCCAGCCTGGGTGACAGAGCGAGACTCTATCTTAAAAAAAAAAAAAAAAAAGTTTAACTTAGACCGGGCGCCGTGGCTCATACCTGTAAATCCCAGCACTTTGGGAGGCGGAGGTGGGTGGATCACCTGAGGTTGGGAGTTTGAGACCAGCCTGGACAACATAGTGAAACTCCATCTCTACTAAAGACACAAAAATTAGCTGGTCGTGGTGATGCACACATGTGGTCCCAGCTACTCGGGAGCCTGAAGCAGGAGAATCTCTTGAACCTGGGAGGCAGAGTTTTCAGTGAGCCGAGATTGTGCCACTGCACGCACTCCAGCCTACGCGACAGAACAGGCCTCCATCTCAAAAAAAAAAAAAAATGCTTAACATTGAGAACTCCAATAGGTCACAGAAACGAAACTACTATTATCATCACACTCATCATCACTATCATTTGGGACTTAATTTGTCTGAGGCACTGTATTAAACCCTTGTTTTAATCTTGCCACATCACCATCAGATGGGTATACTTACTACTTACATTTTACAGATAAGGAGACAGGCCTAATAGAGTTAAATAACTCTCCCAAAGCTGTCTGACTAGTAAGTAGCAGAGCTGGGATCTAAATCACTGTCTCAGCCAAATTTCCATGCTCTAAAACATTACACTGTACTGCATCTCCATTCATCCCGGCTGACCCCAGGCTGAGGAGTGACAGAACTCAAGTATTGACTCTGAGCTTTCAATCCCCTCTATCTTTCATGCCTAGACATTTTGGAATACAACAATAATTTAATATATACGTGCCCATGTTATAAGCTTAACTTGATAATAACACTAATTTTTTGCTTAAGTAGGTTCCTTTTTCATATTTAATTTCTCAAGTAACACTTTGGGGCACACAAAGAAGTTTCCTAAAAGGGCATCTTATTTAGGAGTCTTCAATTTAGGTAATTTTTAAACGGACTCTGGCTGGCTTGTTACAGTTCAAGATCAGTTTGCTGATCAGCTGGCTGCTTTTTTGGTTACTTAAGAGATGGCACAGTTTAAAAACCTCAACTGGAGTTTCAGCTCTTTCACTAACTCAATAATCCTGTACACATCATTTAGTCTTCTTTACCTTGGTAGTATCTAAGTGTTATCTAATTCCAACATTCTGTGGCTCCTATCTGTATTACAAACACTTCTCAGTATATTAACTACATAATATCTAAAAAATATGATAGATAAAAGTTCAGACAAAGAGAAACTTAACTGGTTTTGCTGTTGCTGTTGTTTTTGAGACGGGGTCTCTGTCACCTAGGCTTGAGTACAGTGGCAAGATCATGGCTCACCACAGCCTCAAACTCTCAGGCTCAAAGAATCGTCTCACCTCAGCCTCCCAGGTACTTAGGACTACAGATGTGAGCCACCGCGTCTAGCTAGTTTTTAAATTTTATGTAGAGACAGTTGTCTTGCTATGTTGCTCAGGCTGGTCTTGAATTCCTGGCCTCAAGCAATCCGCCTGCCTCAGTCTCCCAAAGTGCTGGGATTACAGGTGTGAGCCACCACACCTTGGCTGAAATTGAACTATGTGTTATATTCAATGTTTAAGTCTACTGACTTTGAGTTGTTTCTCCTCACTCCAGTATCTTTCATTTTCCTGCAATTCTTCAGCACAAATTCCAGCTTTCAAGGAAGAGTTTTCCAACCTCTACAAAAGCAACCATAAATTTCCTTTTCTGATTTCTTACAACAAACTTTAAATTACACAATCTATCTCCTTGGTTTTAGGTCATCCTACATTCTTATTTAATGTTTCTAATGAAGTTCATAATCATCAATTTGCTCTGAATCTTTTATTCAGTCACTCACTCAACAAATATTAATTGAGGACCTACGAATGTGCCAGGCAGCGGTGACTTAAGACTAATTGTTTTCTACCCATTTGTAACCCACAAGGTTAGAACACAATGATTATTGAATATATCTGTGGATATTTATTAATACATGTGTGTCTCTTAAATTAGTCCTGAAAGAGCTTTGAGGCTGAACTGTTTAATAGATAATTACAGGTTGAGTAAAAAACAGCAGAAATGGAAAGATCTCCATGAGCCCTCCCATGAAGAATCCTGTCCTCTCTTCCAGATTCCATCTCCCAAAGCAAACCTGTTCTCCTTAGATGGACTTAAAGACAGGGGTACCATTCAGGCTGGGCATGAATTACAGGACACAATGGAGGATATGGGAATAAGAACAGGCAAAGGATCAAGATAGGAGAGAAGTATTGAAGCAAGTCATCATTTACACTATCTCAAGAAAATGATCCTTTTATCTGACTGTATCAGCCGACCTTCGTTCACATGAAACATAAATTTAACTAAACAATTTGCATTTTCCATCAGCTTCATTAAAACTGGATTGACCTTTTGACCTTTATTTGTGTGGCCACTAAGCACACTGTCATTACTGCTTTTTTTTTTTTTTGAGACAGAGTTTTGCTCTTGTTGCCTAGGCTGGAGTGCAATGGCGCGATCTCAGCTCACTGCAACCTCTGCCTCCTGGGTTCAAGCGATTCTCCTGCCTCAGCCTCCTGAGTAGCTGGGATTACAGGGATGCGCAACCATGCCTGGCTAATTTTTTTTGTATTTTCAGTAGAGATGAGGTTTCTCCATGTTGGTCAAGCTGGTCTCGAACTCCCGATCTTAGGTGATCTGCCCACCTCAGCCTCCCAAGGTGCTGGGATTACAGGCATGAGCCACCATGCCTGGTCACTGTCATTATTTATAGTCTTATCTCGTATGCAATGATTACACCAGTGTACTTACTGCCTTATATTTCTGAGACATGGGTGGCACTATGACGTCATCACTGTCTGTAGTTTGTGCTTCACTGACTTCAGAACCTTGTTCAGAGGATTCTTTATCTGCTAGAGAAGAGGTTGCAGTTATAGAACTGTTTCAAAGCACTCCAGCCCAAGAAAAGACCCAGCACACACATCTCCAATCCACTGCCTGGTCACTAGTTCCAAGTGTCTAGATTTTGCCTTCACTTACTAAGAATCAAACCCTCTTTTTCGGCCGGGCGCGGTGGCTCAAGCCTGTAATCCCAGCACTTTGGGAGGCCGAGACGGGCGGATCACGAGGTCAGGAGATCAAGACCATCCTGGCTAACCGGTGAAACCCCGTCTCTACTAAAAAATACAAAAAACTAGCCGGGCGAGGTGGCGGGTGCCTGTAGTCCCAGCTACTCAGGAGGCTGAGGCAGGAGAATGGCGTAAACCTGGGAGGCAGAGCTTGCAGTGAGCTGAGATCTGGCCACTGCACTCCAGCCTGGGCGACAGAGCGAGACTCCGTCTCAAAAAAAAAAAAAAAAACCCTCTTTTTCAAAGGTACACTTATTCAGAAGCTTGCTAAACATACAGGATTCACTTCTCAAAAAAAGAAAGGGAAAGAAGGAAAAAGAGAAAGGAAGGAAGGCAGGCAGGAAGGAAGGGTGAGAGTAAGGGAGGAAGAAGGAAGTCCTTTTGTAGGAGCTGAAGAAAATGGCCAAGCTTGAGGTAAAGCAGTGCAACTAGGTGGGGCAGATTGTATTTTCCAAAGATGGCCTCTCTGGCCAGGCGCGGTGGCTCACACCTGTAATCCCAGCACTTTGGGAGGCCGAGGCAGTGATCACCTGAGGTCAGGAGTTTTAGACCAGCCTGGCCAACATGGTGAAGTTCCATCTCTACTAAAAATGCAAAATTAGCCTGGCTTGGTGGCGCACTCCTGTGGTCCTAGCTACTCAGGAGGCTGAGGCAGGAGAGTTGCTTGAATCTGGGAGGCAGAGGTTGCAGTGAGCGGAGATCGAGCCACTGCACTCCAGCCTGGGCGACAAGAGACTCTGTCTCAAAAACAAAACAAAACAAAAAGATAGCCTCAAATGATCTCTCCCATCCCACATGCTCTCCTCACAATGCAACTGACCTTAACACTGCTCCTATTGAGTGCTGGGGTCTTTGTCCCCTCCCCTTCAACTAAGGTGGATCTTTTGGACTGTCTCAACTGAAAGAGTATGGTAGGAGTGATGCTATGTGACTTCTAAGGCCTGAACACAAAAATGCCACAGACTTGCACCTGGCTCTCTTGGAACTCAGCTACCAACCTGTGAGGAAGCCCAAGCAACTGCTGACAGCCAGGGGCACCTGATCAGCGAGTAGGGTGAGCCATCTTGCAAGTTAAACCCATCAGCCCCCTAGCTGAGCTACCCCATCTCATGCCACATTGAGAGAGGAGAAATGAGCCTTCTTCATGAGACCTGCCTAACATGCAGAGTAGTGAGCCAAAGAAATGATCGTTGTTGTTTTAAGTCACTAAGTTTTGGAGTAGATTGTTACACAGCATTAGATAACTGGACAGCAAGCTGTGCCTCTTCTGTAAAATTTCAAAATCTTGGGTTGTCTGTTTCACTGAGGTCTCAAAGGGAAAAGGTCTGAGGGGCAGCAAAAGCAAAGGCTGCTAAAGGACACAAGGCTTTGTCTACATATGTGGAAATGGCCTCAAAATTAGGCCCTTTTCATTTCTTGATGGCCTTTACCTAATACCCTTAGATCTTTGTCTAAAATATTAATAAGCTTCTTTTTCAACAACTACAGTATCCTGCCTCAGATAGCTCCACTCAGATGTCTGAAACCAGGCAGATTTTAGCTTCTTGTGAGTACTAACTGGTGGTTTTGATTTTTTTTTTTTTTTTTTTTTTTTTTTTGAGATGGAGTATTGCTCTTTTTGCCCAGGCTGGAGTACATGGCATGGTCTCAGCTCACTGCAACTTCTGCCTCCCAGGTTCCAGCAATTCTCCTGCCTCAGCTTCCCAGGTAAATGGGGTTACCAGCACCTGCCACCACACCTGGCTAATTTTTGCATTTTTAGTAGAGGCAGGGTTTCACCACGTTGGCCAGGCTAGTCTCAAACTCCTGACCTCAGGTGATCTGCCCGTCTCTGCCTCTCAAACTGCTGGGATTACAGGTGTAAGCCACCGCGCCTGGCCAGTCTTGATCTTTTGAAATTCATGGAGAACAGCGATATTAAAACAATAACAATTAGGCTTCCACAGAAATAGTCTTTCTTTATTATTTATGACTATAAATAGATGACCATATAGTACATGAGGTTTAGATTACCTTCTGGTCTCATATTTCACATTCTGCAAGGAGAAAAAACTAGTGGATATAGATTATACTTAATCAAATACCTGAAGAAATGTAAATTGGGAGTATGGAGATAACTGGAACCCTGCATTCAGGTCTGGATACACTGAAGCTATCTAGATACAGTGGTACTATCTATTCTACTATTTAATGATTAATAATATTCCATTGTCTGCAAATCATAAGAATGGAATTGTTGGCCGGGCACGGTGGCTCAAGCCTGTAATCCCAGCACTTTGGGAGGCCGAGACGGGCGGATCACGAGGTCAGAAGATCGAGACCATCCTGGCTAACCCGGTGAAACCCCGTCTCTACTAAAAAAATACAAAAAACTAGCCGGGCGAGGCGGCGGGCGCCTGTAGTCCCAGCTACTAGGGAGGCTGAGGCAGGAGAATGG
>NC_045439.1:124988580-124999751 GCF_002776525.5 Piliocolobus tephrosceles
GCAAGCTCTGCCTCCCGGGTTTACGCCATTCTCCTGCCTCAGCCTCCGGAGTAGCTGGGACTACAGGCGCCCGCCACCTCGCCTGGCTAGTTTTTTGTATTTTTAGTAGAGACGGGGTTTCACCGTGTTAGCCAGGATGGTCTCGATCTCCTGACCTCGTGATCCGCCCATCTCGGCCTCCCAAAGTGCTGGGATTACAGGCTTGAGCCACCGCGCCCAGCCGGAATTGTTCTCTTATAACCAGGATTTCTTGCCAGTCATGTAAATTTGGCTCTGGGAAACTTTGGGCTTGGTTATTCTTGTTAACTTTCCTTACACTGAGTAAACTTTGATGGAAAAATGGGATTATGCAATCAATAGAAAAATTATCCTTCTCATGAGGAAAATCATTTATGCTCTTCCCATTTAAGAAGTTATTCCAAATACATTCAAAAGCATAAAAATTATGCTTTTAGCTCTTCCCATTTAAGTTATGCCAAATACATTCAAAAGCTTAAAAATTATACTTTTAGGCCAGGTGTGGTGGCTCACACCTGTAATCCCAACACTTTAGGAGGCTGAGGCGGGTGGATCACTTGAGGCCAGGAATTCAAGACCAGCCTGGACAACATGATGAAACCCAGTCTCTACTAAAAATACAAATATTAGCGGGGCATGGTGGGGCACACCTGTAGTCCCAGCTACTCTGGAGGCTGAGGCAGGAGACTCACTTGAACCTGGGAGGCAGAGATTGCAGTGAGCTGGGATTGTGCCGCTGCACTCCAGCCTGGGTGACAGAGAGAGACTTCATCTCAAAAAATAAAAATAAAAAAAAATAAAAAAATATATATATATATACATACACACACACACATATATATAATATATATAAAATACTTCTAGAGATTTAGAAAAAAAGCTTTTTTAAGTAGTAAAGACTCCCTTTTCATAATATTTCCATATCTACCTTTATATTTTTCCTCTCATTATTAAATTTTTCAAGCACATAGAAAAGCCCATGAAATATAAATGTTCAACTTACTAAATTGTTGTAAAATGAACATCTCTATCACAACTCAGACAAGAAATAGAACGTCGGTAGCACTCCAGATGCCCAAAGGGTGTCCTTTCCTGATAACCATCTTCCCCTTCTACTAGGAGTAACCACTATTCTGACCACTGTCAGAACTAGAGGAAGGCATTTGAGGCACTGACCTCAGGCATAAAATTTGAAGGGGTGCCAAAAACTCAATAATCAAGACAAATACTGACTTGTTTTTTGTTTTTTATATTGAGACAGAGTCTTGCTCTGTTGCCCAGGCTGGAGTGCAGTGGTGTAATCTCAGCTCACTGCAACCTCTGCCTCCTAGGTTTAAGCTATTGTCCTGCCTTAGCCTCCTCAGTAGCTGGGATTACAGGCAGATGCCACCACACCCAGCTAATTTTTTGTATTTTTAGTAGAGATGGGGTTTCATCATGTTGGCCAAGCTAGTCTCAAACTCCTGACCTTAGGTGATCTACCCATCTACGCCTCCCAAAGTGCTGGGATTACAGGTGTGAGCCACTGCGCCCAGCCAACAAACAGTTTTAATGAGAAAATCAAAACTAGGTTGGGTGCAGTGGCTCACACCTGTAATCCCAGCACTTTGGGAGGCCGAGGTGGGTGGATGACCTAAGGTCAGGAGTTCGAGACCAGCCTGACCAACATGGAGTAACCCCATCTCTACTAAAAATACAAAATTAGCGGGATGTGGTGGTGCATACCTGTAATCCCAGCTACTCGGGAGGCTGAGGCAGGAGAACCACTTGAACCCGAGAGGCAGAGGTTGCAGTGAGTTGAGATCGTGCCATTGCACTCAGTCTAGGAGACAGAATGAGACTCCATCTCAAAAACAGAACGAAACAAAAAAACCCTGGGGCAAAATAATATTTTATAAACACTGGGTAAGTTACTTCTTTAAGAATTCCAGCCTTGGCTAACCCAGCCATCATACTTGTAACACAAAACTGGGCCTAGAGTCTTACATACTAATTTTCTATGAAAACTTTAGCATTCTAAGATGAAGGGGAAAGGTAAATAACGACCTTGGCAAAAAAATTCAATGACTAAACAGAAAAAAAATGCTTTTTTTTTCTTTTTTTTTGAGATGGAGTCTCGCTCTGTCGCCCAGGCTGGAGGAGCAGAGTGGTGCAACCTCAGTTCACTGCAACCTCCTCCTCCTGGGTTCAAGCAATTCTCCTGCCTCAGCCTCCTGAGTAGCTAGGATTACAGGCGTGTGCCACCACACCCAGCTAATTTTTGTATTTTTAGTAGAGACGGGTTCCACCATGTTGGCCGGGCTGCTCTTGAATGCCTGACCTTGTGATCCGCCCACTTCGGCCTCCCAAAGTGCTGGGGAAAAAAAATAGATTTTAAAATACAATACCATTTACAGGATGTAGAGGTTCTTTCTGTTTCAGTGCTGAATGGGATAATGTCATTTCCTCTTCCTCGTGCTGATTTTTAAAGCCATCACCTATGGAGCTATAAGCCTCTGAGAACTTCCACTCAGTGTAATTCACCTGCTTCAGAATAAGAACAACAATATTACATAGCTGGCAATATCTTGGTTTGGTTTTCTTTCTTCATTCCTTCCTTCCTGCCTTCTTTTTAAATACTAGCTCTTTTTATTTTTTAAAATTATTATTGTTATTGTTATTATTATTATTTTGAGACAGAGTCTCCCTCTGTCACTCAGGCCAGAGTGCAGTGATACCATCTTGGCTCACTGCAACCTCCGCCTTCTGGGTTCAAGCGATTCTCCTGCCTCAGCCTCCCGAGTAGCTGGGATTACAGGAGCTTGTCACCACACTTGACTAATTTTTCTATTTTTAGTAGAGATGGGGTTTCACCATCTTGACCAGGCTGGTCTCAAACTCCTGACCTCACATGATCGGCGTGCCTCAGACTCCTAAAGTGCTAGGATAACAGGCATGAATCACCATGTCCAGACAATACTAGCTCTTTTTAATTTTTAAAAGTTAGTACTTGTTGGCCGGGCATGGTGGCTCACGCCTATAATCGCAGCACTTTGGGAGGCCGAGGCAGGCAGATCACCTGAGGTCAGGAGACCAGCCTGATCAACATGGTGAAACTTCATCTCTACTAAAAATACAAAAATTAGCCAGGTATTGTGGCAGGCGCCTGTAATCCCAGCTACTTGGGAGCCCGAGGCAACAGAATTGCTTGAACCTGGGAGGCGAAGGTTGCAGTGAGCCGAGATTGTGCCATTGCACTCTGGCCTAGGCGACAGAGCGAGACTCAGTCTCAAAAAAAAAAAAAAAAAAGTGAGTACTTGTTTAAAAATATATGTAGTATTAAAACTTTAAGCATAAACTGTAGAGTACACAATATGCTGAATTAAATTACATTGAAATGAACAGTCCAGGGGTTTGTTAAACTACTTGTGTTTGTGGAAACACAATCTAGCCACAAATAGCTATGATTATGGCTTATCATATTTTTATTGTTTTGAGATGGAGTCTTGCTCTGTTGCCCAGGCTGGAGGGCAGTGGTACGATCTTAGCTCACTGCAACCTCCTCCTCCTGGGTTCAAGCAATTCTCCTATCTCAGCCTCCCGACTGAGTAGCTGGGATTTCAGGCATGCACCACCATGCCCGGCTTCTTTTTTTTTTTTTTTTTTTTTTTTGAGACGGAGTTTCGCACTTGTTGCCCAGGCTGGAGTGCAATAGCATGATCTTGGCTCACCACAACTTACACCTCCCAGGTTCGAGTGATTCTCCTTCCTCAGCCTCCCGAGTAACTGGGATTACAGGCATGCACCGCCACGCCCAGCTAATTTTTGTATTTTTAGTAGAGATAGGGTTTCGCCATGTTGGTCAAGCTGGTCTCAAGCTCCTGACCTCAAGTGATCCACCTGCCTCGGCCTCCCAAATTGCTGGGATTACAGGCTGGAGCCACCACGCCTGGCTGATCATTGCTTATCTTGTGTGTCTGCTTCTGCTTCTACCTCTGAGAATAATACATCTGGGGACACTACAACCCACAATTTGCACTTCAGAGTTTTTAAGGTCTTACCTCTGGTGTATTTCCATTTAAGATGTTAAGGCTAAGATACTCCATTCTATTCTTCCCTTGAACGCCTATTCTTTTGCCATGTTTTCTTCTTGAGTAGCTCACAACCTGGTGCTCCTTTTCCTTTCTTTCTCCCCCATGAGGAGGTTTTCGCCTTGCTTGATACTTACCAGCTTCAACGGGAACCCCAGGAGGTACCATCTGGTCCTGAATAGAAAGATCAGAGACAGCATTACAAGATAGTAGTTTAACAACCTAGAAACACAAGAAAGGGATTTAGGAACTAGCATTAGACTTCATTTCTTTCCTCACGGAGTTGAGAAATGCTCTCTCTCTCTCTTTCCACAATAAAACCCAGGCTTTCGCTCCATCAGTAGTCTCACGGCATTATGAGGGATATATATTAAGTTCACAGGACACATGACATTCACAGAGGGAATTTCTTTTTTTTATTTTTTGAGACAGAGTTTCACTCTTATTGCCCAGGCCGGAGTGCAATGGCATGATCTCGGCTCACCGTAACCTCTACCTCCTGTGTTCAAGTGATTCTCTTGCCTCAGCCTCCTGAGTACCTGGGATTACAGGCATGCCCCACCATGCCCAGCTAATTTTTTGTATTTTTAGAAGAGACAGGGGTTTCCCCCGTTGGTCAGGCTGGTCTTGAACTCCCAACCTCAGGTGATTCGCCTGCCATGGCCTCCCAAAGTGCTGAGATTACAGGCATGAGCACCTACTCCAACTATAATACTGTCTCCTTCAAATCTGCTCCATCAGATTGGTAGAGATCTGCTACCTGTGGAGTCCTGGAGAGTTACCTGGGAAGGAAATGAAGCCTTTTCCTCTTCAGATGAGATCTTTGAACTGTCCTTGGTATCCTTCCCCTTAGTCTGAGCTTCTGGTTTCAGGAAACTCTCAGGGGGTATATAGGGAAACTTCCAATTCAGTTGCACTTGAATAGACCCGTTGGGTTTCTCTGCCGGGTCAGTGAGGTTAAAATCACCTGAGAGACAAACAGATATTAATAAGACTTGATCACATGAAATAAACAAGTGAGTATTTGTCAGCACCTTATCTATTTCCTTCCTATTTTTAATTTCAACATATTTTATCAGCAATTAATTAACATCCATCAAATAATTACGATGATGATACACTCAGAAGTAAAATCAAATAGCAGAGCAGTTAGAATATTAATCAGGGAAGATGGGTTATCTCTAGGATTCAGGAAGAGATAGTGAAAGGTGTATGAAAAGGAGTACAGCTTGCTTGTCATCAGTCATCCAGCCAATAAACAAGGTTGCATTATTATTACTATTATCAAATGCTTACTGTGCCTTAGTTGTTCCAAGAAAACTGTCATCTCTACCCTCAAGTGGTCCCAAGAAAACTTAAGCAAAATGGCTTTTTCGAAATGCCAGATGTCTGATTTGTAACACTGATTCACAGATGGCTTATACTGCTTCCTCTGTTTGGCAAAGGAGTTGCGTCCAGAAGTGTCAGCCTTTTTTTAAGCAGTTGTATTGAGGAGAGCTGCACACATGTCCTGGAGCATCCACAACTTTGTTAAATATGGTTGTTTCTGGCTGCAGCTATCCCCACTTCCTAAGGAGAACATGGATACCCCCGCCTCACCCTCCCAGGACTGTAGTAAAAGAGTCGACCCCTCTTGGTACGCCCCCACAATCCTAGGTATAAAAGTTAGGAAAGTGCCGGGCGCGGTGGCTCAAGCCTGTAATCCCAGCACTTTGGGAGGCCGAGACGGGCGGATCACGAGGTCAGGAGATCGAGACCACCCTGGCTAACACGGTGAAACCCCGTCTCTACTAAAAACTACAAAAAACTAGCCGGTCGAGGTGGCGGCGCCTGTAGTCCCAGCTACCTGGGAGGCTGAGGCAGGAGAATGGCGTAAACCCGGGAGGCGGAGCTTGCAGTGAGCTGCGATCCGGCCACAGCACTCCAGCCTGGGCGACAGAGCGAGACTCTGTCTCAAAAAAAAAAAAAAAAAAAAAAAAAGTTAGGAAAGACAGTATGGAGCTCAGCTCCACATTGGGAGAAAAAAATAAAAATCCAAGACATTTGCCTTTGACGTGGTCTGGTGTGGAAATCTCTCTAACCTGTGTCCAGTGTTTAAAAGAAGTGAGAGAATGATGGGGGAGTGTTAAGGTCTCAGTTTATAATCACATATCTGTCTAGTTATACACTAAGAAACAACAGGCCTTAAGTAAAGACAGAAACTAGACAGCATTACAGAGCTTGAAAAAGTTTGTTCAGCCAGGCACAGCGGCTCATGCCTATAATTCCAGTACTTTGGGAGGCTAAGGTAGGTGGATCACATGAGGTCAGGAGTTGAAGACCAGCCTGACCAATATGGAGAAATCCCGTCTCTACTAAAAATACAAAAATTAGCCAGGTGTGGTGGCGCATGCCTGTAATCCCAGCTACTAGCCTGGGCAACAAGTGTGAAACTCCATCTCGAAAAAAAAAAAAAGTTTATTCAGATACAGAGGTATAGAATTCAGGTTGCTGGCTCTACCCACTCAGGAATGTTGTCTTTGTGACTGAAAAGGAGCAGAAGAAGCCAGTGTTTCCATACAAGTAGTGAGGCTCTAAGTCTTCTGCTCTGTTGCTCTTGACAATATTCTAAATCCTTTCTCTTCAGGTTTTAAGAGAGACTGTTTCAAGCAAGTAACCAAAGAAAAGTAGAATCAGGACAGGGAGACAACACTGGGAAGAGGGCGTGAAGATGTCATAACCTTGAACTCCCACCTTTGATAGATTCATTTTTTGCAAGAGGCAGTAAAGGCACTTGGGCTCGGCCAAGATATGAGCCAGGCTCTAAGTCTTCATCATCAAAAACATGTATAGACAGAGCCTCCCGTCTCAGATATTGGTCCAGGTCAGAGGTCACAAGCACCGGGAATCGAGCCTGGTCTCTAAAGTAGGGGTTGTTACTAGCTGGAATGATGGCAGTGTCATGGTCAGAAAAGGTGAAGAAGCGGTACACAGCATATGGACTGGGTTGAGTTCCCAGCCATCGACTCCGGAGGCCACAGCACTTGGTGATTTCAATCTGCAGCTCGTTCTGAGGTTCCCAAGACTCCAATCTGAACTGGAAAGATGTTGGTCATGTGAGGAAAAGGGCAACTTGAGAGTGTTGTAGGTGAAGCCTAGGATCTGTGGTGAGGAAGAGCTATGATCTAGAGAACGGCTATCCCAACTGGATCAGGAAGAAACCTAATGATCTTCACCTGCCTGCAAACTGGGTCTGGCAGTTATTTGAGGGAGATACTAGCACTCACGACTTAACTTAGAGAACAGCACAGAGAAACTATTCTGTTCACAGTAAGGATGAAGGATGTAGCTAGCTCCAAAGGCATACTTCCATTTCAGACTCAAGCCTGACCAAGGGAATAATCCAGACTAGTTGTGGTGTGACAGATTTCTCTTTCATTCACATTCAACAAATACTTATTGAGAGTGGAAGACTGAACTGTTTTCATGAGCTGTTTGGCTGAGGCTCCTCTGAGATGCCTCAGCACATCCTTTTTCTCACCTCATCTTCCTGGGCCTTCCGGCCTCCAAGCACATTGGTTGACAGGTAGACCTGGGCTTTCTTTCGTTTATTGCATGCCTGTAGGCTGGGTTTTATGGGGAAACGCAGCCTCATCCAGTACTCTAGAACCCCGAACTCTTCTCCACCAGCTCCTGGGTAGGAGAAAGTATAAGAGCAGGGAGAATACAGATGGTGTGGCAAGGATCAAGAACAAAGACAAAGGAAGAAAATAAGAAACCACCAGAAAAGCAACTGTAGGCTTTAGGAAATTCTGCATTGGTGCTTAGGAGTTGCAGGAAGCCAACAGCACTTACCAATCAGTGTGGCCAAGCCATGGACTTTCTCCACAGTCTCTAGCACCCTGTCAAAGCAAATCCATCCTGCAGCAAGAGTGTTGTGTTCACTGGCCACAGCCTGGTGTAGATCAAGCCGGGCTGAAGCCTCTTGAAGGTAGTGTAAGAAAAGGGAATCTGTCTCCATCACATACTGGGAGGTGAAGTCATAGAGGGGCTGTGGCCCCACAGATAACGGGGTACAATGGGTTTCAAAGTCATAGAAGGAATAGGTGCAGAAAGTGGTAGGTTGGGTATCTCCAGCTTGAGCTAGGGCGGCAGATGTCAGGAAGGCCTGGTGGATGTGCAGTTCAAAAAGATTCTCACCCTGATGCAGCAGAGAAATATCCACTTTGTCCTCATCTCCATGGGCTGGCAGTGTTTCCAAACATAATGGCAACTGTCGGGTGCCATAAGCAACATCTTTGAGCTGTTCTAGAGGGGAAAGAAAACTGCCTATCCATTAAAGGGTAGGGAGTTCCTTCTCAGGGTAGAGGAGGGTGGACAAAAGAAATGTAAAATACATGGCGGAAGTCCAAGTTGTGATTATTTCAAGAAACCACGTGATTCAAAAAGAAAAGCAACAGAATGACAACCAGGAGCATTGAATTTTGATAGCCAAATAATCCAATGCCACCTTTAGGGAGATGGTACAAAAGGAGGGATTGGAAAGTAGATGCAAAACTTAGGAAAACACTGGGGGCATATTTTGTCTTACATATGACATTGTTTTGGTGTACATCGTGGCCCTATGAATTAATTGGTAATTCCGCAAGAGAAGTACTAGAAACACAAAAATATGAATATTTCTATAAGTTTGGTATATTGGCCATGGAGATAATAGCAAGTTGTAGACATAGTGTCTATGACATTACATTGAGTACCACCAAGAAATGCTTCTCCTTCTCCAGCCAGGTCAGTCACCAGATCTTTCATTCTGTTCAGAATTTGGTTTCAACATAAGAAGGCAAAAAGTACATTATAAGTTAAAGAGTAATGGAATAAAAAGTGAGAAAGGAGACTTACTGGAAAGAGGTAGGAAATATTGGCAGTGGGATGCAAAGATAGGTAGACAGTCTAGCAAATCTGGGCATTATCTCCCAAGTCCAACCAATCACAAACTTTGATATATAACCTGCTTCAAATTGGGGAATATTTGAGTCATCACAGTGTACTGCTGCTGCTGAAGGTCCTATTTTTTTTTTTTTTTTTTTTTTTGAGACGGAGTCTCGCTCTGTCACCCAGGCTGGAGTGCAGTGGCCGGATCTCAGCTCACTGCAAGCTCCGCTCGCTCCCGGGTTCCCGCCATTCTCCTGCCTCAACCTCCCGAGTAGCTGGGACTACAGGCGCCCGCCACCTCGCCCGGCTAGTTTTTTGTATTGTTAGTAGAGACGGGGTTTCACCGTGTTAGCCAGGATGGTCTCGATCTCCTGACCTCGTGATCCACCCGTCTCAGCCTCCCAAAGTGCTGGGATTACAGGCTTGAGCCACCGCGCCCGGCTTGAAGGTCCTATTTTAAGAGTTAAAGCAGTAGAATAAAATATTCTGGATACATCAGAATGTCTGCATGACACACACACACACGAATAAGGAGACAATTTTCTTAATTAACAAGATTAATATAATTAAATATAATATACTTAAAAATTTGCATTACATGATACAGGAGTAATAATCTCAGCATAAAAAGAATTTCTATAAATCAACAGGATACTGTTAAGAAGTGGGCAAAGGATAGGAATGGTCAATTCTCAAAAGGAATAATACAAATAACTGGTGAACATAGAAAAACTCGTTATCCTTATCAGTGATCAAAGAACTATTAGCTAAAGCAAATAAATCTTCAGATGTAGGTAGGAGCAGTGACCTTTTATCAGACTCACTCTGACATGGATAAATCATGGCCCAGAGACACTTATGAGCTTTTATTGATTTATTTATTTTTTCTTTTTGAGACAGAGTTTCACTCTTGTTGCCCAGAATAGAATGCAATGGCCCAGTCTTGGCTCACTGCAACCTCTGCCTCCCAGGTTCAAGTGATTCTCCTGTCTCAGCCTCCCAAGTAGCTGGGATTACAGGTGTCTGCCACCATGCCCAGCAGCTAATTTTTGTATTTTTAGTAGCGACAGGGTTTCACCATGTTGGTCAGGCTGGTCTCGAACTCCTGACCTCAGGCAATCCGCCCACCTCGTCCTCCCAAAGTGTTGGGATTACAGGCGTGAGCCACTGTGCCCAGCCATGTCCCTTTATTCTATTCCATGCTCACTAAGAAACCTACTTACTGATTTTGCTTCCTGAAAGAGGGCTGCCCTGGACTGTGGTTCCAAATTTCTCATGGCAGCAATGGAATAGCCACTATTGTAAAATAACAGACATTTGGGTTTAAATATCAGCTTCTGGTTAATTTGGTTTCTGTGAGTCACATCTTTCACCACTGGGTATAGAAACAAAGCCAAGCATCTTGACAAACAAGCCTGAGACCAGGCTCTGGTCAGCAGTGACTACACTAAGTATAGGAGGCACCACAATATGAAACTTGCATTCAGTGTCCAGCCAGCTGCCCTGTCACTGTCAGCATCCTCAAACTGCAACAAAGATTTTAGAGACTTTAAGAGAGAAATCACTGACAAGAACAACAGGAGATGAGTGATGAAGTTCTATTATCTGACTAAAACTACTTTGAGGAAACAGTGACTAGGAGAGAGGGACAAGGGAGATGAGCAAGAGAGAAAGAATGAGAGAGACAGAGAGAGAGAGAGAGATTGTGTGTTACACCACCACCCTGAGAGCCAACAGTGACGCTCATTCTCTCAACAGAATTAAGCCCCTGGAAGCAATTGCTGGGCCCTCTTGAAACTCCACAGAGAAATCAGAAAAACATGATGGAGGGAAAGAAGCTGCTAACATGTATTAAAACAATAAAGAGGCTGGGCGCGGTGGCTCAAGCCTGTAATCCCAGCACTTTGGGAGGCCGAGACGGGCGGATCACGAGGTCAGGAGATCGAGACCATCCTGCCTAACACGGTGAAACCTCGTCTCTACTAAAAAATACAAAAAACTAGCCGGGCGAGGTGGCGGACGCCTGTAGTCCTAGCTACTCGGGAGGCTGAGGCAGGAGAATGGCGTGAACCCGGGAGGCGGAGCTTGCAGTGAGCTGAGATCCAGCCACTGCACTCCAGCCTGAGCGACAAAGAGAGACTCAGTCTAAAAAAAAAAAAAAAAAAAAAAAAA
>NC_045439.1:124999851-125001710 GCF_002776525.5 Piliocolobus tephrosceles
AAAAAAAAAAAAAAAAAAAAAAAAAAAAAAAAAACAATAAAGATGGGCCGGGAGCAGTGGCTCACGCCTGTAATCCCAGCACTTTGGGAGGCTGAGGCGGGTGGATCACCTGAGGTCAGGAGTTCCAGACCAACCTAGCCAACATGGTGAAACCCCATCTCTACTAAAAATACAAAAAATTAGCCAGGTGTGGTGGCGGACATCTGTCATCCCAGCTACTTGGGAGGCTGAGGCAGGAGAATCACTTCAACCCGGGAGGCAGAGGTTGCAGTGAGCCAAGATGGCACCACTGCACTCCAGCCTGGGCAACAGAGCAAGACTCCATCTCAAAAACAAACAAAAAACAACAAAAATGATAGGATAAAGAACAAGAGGGATGAGTCATATGCTAAGGAGAGGCGCCCTTCTTGACAAGTACACAGAGTGGAACACAGGCGTTAGCCGTGAAAGGGCTCCAAAGTGAGGAGAACAAAGGACTAAGACTTGCCAGATGTTGGAAGATCATGGCTTCTTAAAATACCTTCCAGTTGCTTGATACGGTTATTCTTGAGGTCTAGTAATCGAGTCAACCTCTCCAGCTTTTCTTTGTGATCTCTATTATCATTGTCAGCTTTTGTCATCATTGTCTCCAGTTCCTCCTGAAACAAAATAATGTCTGAACTTTTCTATCTCAGTGGCCTAAAACCAAACAGCATAAAAAATGTGGCACTGGCTAGGTCAAGAAGACTGCTACCCTTAGCTGGGCAGGTTCACCCACTAAAAGAAGGTTTGGTTTCCTTGAAGACCCCTCCAAGACTAGTTGTGCTATCAGTGAGGTCGGGTGGTTCCTAGGACTGGCAAAATTTGAACCCAGAAGCCTTATGCTTGCCATTGGCATGGGCTGGTCCCTAGTGCCAAGGTGCCATGGGCACATGTGAGTCCTCAAGTTCTTCAAAGGACAGCCATTCTGTGTTTGCTCAGGATAGCACACCACCTGGCATCAGCCCTGGAAACTTAGGTCTTGCTTCATTGACAGTCCTGTGAGTGGTTCCCACGATCCTATTATCCATCCCCTTCCTGTACCATCTTTCCTTGCACCTGATAACACTCGTTGATTTTGCGCTGCAGAATAAGCATGTCCCTGGTCTTTTCTAGTTCCAATGTGGTCTCCGCATGTGAAACTTGCAACTCATTTAGCACCTGGGACAGTTTCTTTTCTTCTTGGTTGTTGGGTTCACTTGGCTGTAGAGGAAAACGCATTGGTAAAAGGGAGTACAAATATGACAGATAAAGATTCTCCATAAAACAGTTGTTGGCAGTAGTAAAATGCCAGCAGCAGAAACTACTCCAAAATGTAAAAGAGGACCTGTATTACTTCACAAGTGCTCTCTCCCCTAAACTTCATGTTCAGTAGCAGTGGTGAAGGAAGATCATACAGCCACTAACGACTGTTTGCTCTTCCACAGATCTTTTCAAGTCCTCATCTGAAAAAGATTCTAAATTTTATGAGCTGCAAAGAGTGGAAGAAATGGGTGGAGCTTATGAAGTTCTCTACTCTCAGCCTTCTCATAGTTTTCCAAAAAGTGTCCTCAAGCCAGGCATGGTGGCTCACACCTGTAATCCCAGCACTTTGGGAGGCTGAGTCGGGTGGATCACCTGAGATCAGGAGTTCAAGACCAGCCTGGCCAAAAAGGCGATACCCTGTCTCTACTAAAAATACAAAAAAACTAGCCGGCTGTGGTGGCAAGCACCTATAATCCCAGCTACCCGGGAGGCTGAGGCAGGATAATTGCTTGAACCCGGGAGGCAAAGACTTCAGTGAGCCAAGATCGCGCCATTGCACTCCAGCCTGGGAAACAAGAGCGAAACTCCATCTCAAA
>NC_045439.1:125002110-125004589 GCF_002776525.5 Piliocolobus tephrosceles
TTTTTTTTTTTTTTGAGACGGAGTCTCGCTCTGTCGCCCAGGCTGGAGTGCAGTGGCCGGATCTCAGCTCACTGCAAGCTCCGCCTCCTGGGTTTATGTCATTCTCCTGCCTCAGCCTCCCGAGTAGCTGGGACTACAAGCGCCCGCCACCTCTCCCGGCTCGTTTTTTGTATTTTTTAGTAGAGACGGGGTTTCACCGTGTTAGCCAGGATGGTCTCGATCTCCTGACCTCGTGATCCGCCTGTCTCAGCTTCCCAAAGTGCTGGGATTACAGGCTTGAGCCACCGCGCCTGGCCTACAAAGTATTATTTAGTTAGTTTTCTAATCTTGTCATCTTTCCTAGGGATATTTGCCAGAGATCTTTCTGCCGAGTGGACTAGTTTGTTTAAAGAGGCTCTTACCTCGATCTGAGTATTCTCTTGCAACACAGCTGGGTGAGTGGCTGCTTCAGATTGGCTGTCAGGAGGTTGGGAAATTGTGGCTGCCTTTTGGAGGAGCTCTACTTCCTGTTTATGCTTCTGAAGTATGTTGGTGACTTCAAGCTTCAGATCCTCATTTTGGGCTGGGGAAAAAATAATCCAGAAATTTGAAACTCTGTAGTTATTTATCACCATGGTCAGAGCTGGATCAAGTGTGAATTGAATCTTCTCACTAAGGTTTAATTAATGTTATAAATTTGAGAAGCAATTCTCTATCATTTCTACAGTGGAGGCCTCTAGCTTATTGACTCAGTAAACTGAGGTGATACTACTTACGCTCCGAAAACAAAAGACACCTGCAGAACAGTATAGTGGAAAGTGGAATAATAATAATAACACAAAACAGAAAGGGAATCACTTGACTGACTAGGGCAATCCAAACTTTTTGACAGCACCATCGAAACAAGTATCTCACCAACTCCACCCCAACTCCATTCTGACCTCTAGGTCATTAGCTCTCTGTGACACCCATCTTCACACCCACCCTGGCCTGGATGGAGGATGGGCATTTCTGTGTTCCAATGTGTGTGTGTGTGTTTCTTTTTCTCCTTAGACCGTCTCACTCCATCACTCAGGAGTCAACCTCTCCAGCTTTTCTTTGTGGTGCGATCTTGGCTCCCTGCAACCTCTGCCTCCAGGGTTCAACGATTCTTGTGCCTCAGCCTCCCAAGTAGCTGGTATTACAGGCACGCAAAACTACGACTGGCTACTTTTCATGTTTTTAGTACAGACGGGGTTTCACCATGCTGGCTAGGCTGGTCTCAAACTCCTGGCCTCATGTGATCTGCTGGCCTCGGCCTCCCAATGTGCTGGGATTACAGGCATGAGCCACCACACCAGGTTGTGTGTGTGTTTTTCACAGAAGAAAGGTAATCAGTGAGCAGATCATTTCATCATCATGCATTAGAGAAGGGATTAAATTAGATTGCCCTGAAGGTCCTTACAAGACTTCACTTGTGCTTCATACATACTAATTGGCATATGCTCCTAAACTTTATTCTTTTGTGGTTCTTGCCTCTATTTTTCTTGATTTCATGTTTCTTTTCCTTCAGTTTCCTATTTGAATACACTAAAACCTGATGAGATATAAATTTGATAAGACTAAATATTCAGGTCCAGGCTAGGAAAAAGTAGTAAGATGAAGGTCTTTTTGACAGTATTTTAAAATGTTCCAAATACCTATCTCCTGAGATCCAAGAGTTAAGACGGGGCTGAAATGGCAGTGGTAACCAGGAATAGTAATTTGCTTCTCAATTTCAAGAATTGGATAGGGAAAAAAAAAAAAAGTCTTCCAGTTACCTCTAAAATAATGAGAATGATAAAAGACAGAGAAATTCACTTTCAATACTTTCAGCCAGGTGTAGTGGGTTACACCTGCAATCCCAGCACTCTGGGAGGCTGAGGGGGATGGATCACTTGAGGTCAGTTTGAGATCAGCCTGGCCAACATAGTGAACCCTTGTCTCTACTAAAATATAAAAAAAATTAGCTGGGAGTGGTGGTAGGCACCTGTAATCCCAGCAACTTGGGAGGCTGAGGCAAGAAAATCTCTTAAACCTGGGAGGCAGAGGTTGCAGTGAGCCAAGATCGCATCACTGCGCTCCACCCTGGGTGACAGAGTGAGACTCTCTCAGAAAAAACACACAAACAAAACAAAATAAAATTTTCAATAAACCGAATGTTTAAAAAACATAATAAATTAAGAACTAAGGCCGGGAGCGGTGGCTCAAGCCTGTAATCCCAGCACTTTGGGAGGCCGAGACGGGCAGATCACAAGGTCAAGGAGATCGAGACCATCCTGGCTAACACGGTGAAACCCCGTCTCTACTAAAAAAATACAAAAAACTAGCCGGGCGAGGTGGCGGGCGCCTATAGTCCCAGCTACTCGGGAGGCTGAGGTAGGAGAATGGCGTGAACCCGAGAGGAGGAGCTTGCAGTGAGCTGAGATCCGGCCACTACACTCCAGCCTGGGTGACAGAGCAAGACTACATCTCAAAAATA
>NC_045439.1:125004599-125021333 GCF_002776525.5 Piliocolobus tephrosceles
GAAAGGAAGAAAGGAAGAAAGGAAGAAAGGAAGAAAGGAAGAAAGGAGAGAACTAGCAGGCCAGGTGCGGTGGCGCACGCCTGTAATCCCAGCACTTTGGGAAGCTGAAGCTGGTGGATCATCTGAGGTCAGAAGTTCATGACCAGCCTGACTAACATGTAAAATCCCATCTCTACTAAATACGAAAAAAAATAGCCAGGCGTGGTGGTGCATGCCTGTAATCCGAGCTACTCAGGTGGCTGAGATAGGAGAATCGCTTGTACCTGGGAGGTGGAGGTTGCAGTGAGCTGAGATTGCGCCATTGTACTTGAGCCTGGGCAACAAGAGCAAAACTCCAACTCAGAAAAAAACAAAAACAAAAGCAAACAAACAAACAAACAAAAAAACTAGCATCTTCTCAAATGGAAAGACATTACACAGGAAAAAGTATACATGAGAGATAGGTAAGTGTCATGCTTTCCTGATTGTAGATCTGATCTATTGCTAGTGTTCTCATTCTAGTTACCTACAACCCACAAAAGAATAGGATCAAGTGAGGGGATTGAAGAAATGATGGCTCAAGCTCTCTTCTCCCACACCAGAGGTAGAGGATGCCACATTTGAGAGAGCTCTTCAAGGTCCAACCTACCTTTCTCCCTGGACAGCTCAAGTAAAATTTTTCTCTTCTCCTCCAGCTCAGTATCCAGCTGATCCTGCAGCTGAGAGACTTGCTGCTGCAGCTGTTCTGCTATGAGCTCGTTGCTCCAGTGGGGCTGACTACTGCTGTCCAGCATGCTGACAACAGAAAGCAAGCTCTCAGATGGATACCCCAAGGTGTGTGATATGACGTCTTTATTATCCAGGTTCAGCATCTCCTGGACCTAGTTCCTCATTCATTCCCCTACATGTTTTTTTCTGCCCCTTGCTTTATTCATAACTGTCATTTACCAACTGCCTTGGAACTTTTGAGTCCTACTAAGTTATTGCTCAGTACCACTTCTGTGTAGGTCTCAGATATCTCACTTAGCAAACATCCCAAGTCATATCCATTTCCCAAAGACCTTCTCCATCATGATGGCTTTCTTTAGTCAGGGAACTATGTACCAAGATCTTCCCAGCCCTGCTGGATGAGAAATGAGGAGCAAAATCTTCCTTGTTTCATACCCCATGCCTCTATCTACCTTCACCAACAGTTACAGAATGTTTGTCTTTGACCCAGATTATAAATTACTATGCTGAAGGGCAGGAATTAAACTTTTCAAAAGCTGTATCCTCCACCCTATTGCATCAAGCTGTCAGAGCAGACCCATTCTGAGTATAAAATACACATGGCTGGTTCCTTTTTTTTTTTTTTTTTTTTAGGCATGGTGGCACACACCAGTGGTCCTGAGCTGTCACCCGGGTTGGACTGTAGGAGTGCAATCTTGGCTCACTGCAACCTCCACCTCCCAGGTTCAAGCGATTCTCCTGCTTCAGCCTCCTGAGTAGCTGGAATTACGGGTACCCACTACCAGGCCCAGCTAATTTTTTTTTTTTTTTTTTTTTTTTTCCTGAAACGGAGTCTTGCTGTATGGCTCAGGCTGGAGTGCAGTGATGCAATCTGGGCTCACTGCAAGCTCCGTCTCCCAGGTTTACACCATTCTCCTGCCTCAGCCTCCCGAGTAGCTGGGACTGCAGGCACCTGCCACCACGCCTGGCTAATTTTTTTTGTATTTTTAGTAGAGACGGGGTTTCACCATGTTAGCCAGGATGGTCTCGATCTCCTGACCTTGTGATCCGCCCGCCTTGGCCTCCCAAAGTGCTGGAATTACGGACGTGAGCCACTGTGCCCAGCCTAATTTTTGTATTTTTAATAGAAGGGGCTTCACAATGCTGGCTGTGCTGGTCTTGAACAACTGACCTCAGGTGATCCACCTGCCTCGGCCTCCCAAAGTGCAGCGATTACAGGTGTGAGCCACCATGCCCAGCCACATGGCTAGTTCTTGATCATTCATACAAATGAAATGACACGAATAATCAATTATGTCTTTTTATGTTTTATTTCGTATTTATCAATTTAAGAAATGTGGTTTAAAAATAATTTATCGGGCTGGGCGCAGTGGCTCACGCCTGTAATCCCAGCACTTTGCAAGGCCGAGGAGAGTGGATCACAAGGTCAGGAGTTCGAGACCAACCTGGTCAACACAGTGAAATGCCGTCTCTACTAAAATTACAAAAAGTAGTGGGTGTGGTGGCAGGTGTCTGTAATCCTAGCTACTTGGGAGGCTGAAGCTGGAGAATCGCTTGAACCCAGGAGGCAGAGATTGCAGTGAACTGAGATTGTGCCACTGCACACTAGCCCAGGTAACAGTGCGAGACTCCATCTCAAAAAATAAATAACTTACCAGCCAGGCCGGGTGGTTCTCACCTGTAATCCCAGCACTTTGGGAGGCCAAGGTAGGCAGATTATCTGAGGTCAGGGGTTCAAGGCCAGCCTGGCCAACATGGTGAAATCCTATCTCCATTAAAAATACAAAAACTGGCTGGGTGTGGTGGCTCACACCTGTAATCCCAGTGCTTTGGGAGGCCAAGGTGGATGGATCTTGAGGTCAGGAGCTGGAGACAGCCTGGCCAACATGGTGAAACCCTGTCTCTACTAAAAATACAAAAAATTAGCCGGGTGTGGTGGCAGGCGCCTGTAATTCCAGCTACTTGGGAGGCTGAGGCAGAAGAATCGCTTAAACCCAGGAGGCAGGGGTTGCAGTGAGCTGAGACTGTGCCACTGCACTCCAGCCTGGGCAACAGAGCGAGACTTCATCTCAAAAAAAAAAGCTACAAAAATTAGCCAGGCATGGTGGCACACACCAGTGGCCCCAGCTACTTGTGAGGCTGAGGAAGGAGAATCACTTGAATCTAGGAGGCAGAGGTTGCAGTGAGCCGAGATCACACCACTGCACTCCATCCTGGGCAACAGAGTGAGACTCTGTCTCAAAAAATAATAATAATAATAATAATAATAACTTACTTAGGCAAGTATTAACATTTCTTGGCATTTCCTGACCATTACCATGTAAAGACTCAAGAAAATAGTATTTTGAGTGATGAAGGGGAGAGGCAAATAGTAATGTCTATCACAGAGTAATGTCTATCAAAGTGGATACTCCCCACACTGCTTTATTTCACTGAGATGAAGAACATCAGTTGTTCCCAGGTGCTCCCATAAGACTTCCTCAATCTACTCCCTGCTGCCTTTTACTGGATCAAAAGGTACTTTTAAGCTGGTTTTTTTTTTTTTTTTTTTTTTTTTTTTTGAGACAGAGTCTTGCTGTGTCGCCCAGGCTGGCACAATCTTGGCTCACTGCAAGTTCCACCTCCCCGGTTCACGTTATTCTCCTGCCTCAGCTTCCCAAGCAGCTGGGACTACAGGTGCACGCCGCCACTCCTGGCTAATTTTTTGTATTTTCAGTAGAGACAGGGTTTCACCATGTTAGCCAGGATGGTCTCGATCTCCTGACCTTGTGATCTGCCAGCCTGGGCCTCCCAAAGTGCTGGGATTACAGGCATGAGTCACCGAACCCAGCCTGGTACTTTTAAGTTTTCAAAACTTTTTTCTTTTACTTACAGGTTGTTTTTTTGTTTGAGAGTCTCACCTTCTCATTGCACTGCACTGCACATGGCTCAATACAGCCTTGATCTCCTGGGCTCAAGCGATCCTCCTGCCTCAGCCTTCTGAGTATCTGGGAATACAGATGCACCCCACCATGCCCAGCTAATTTTTTTTTTTTTTTTTTTTTGAGACAGAGTCTTGTTCTGTTGCCCAGGCTGGAGTGCAGTGGCACAATCTCGGCTCACTGCAACCTCCACCTCCAGGTCCAAGCAGTTCACCCTGCCTCAGCCTCCCAAGTATCTGGCATTACAGGTGCCTGCCACCATGCCCAGCTAATTTTTTGTATTTTTAGTAGAGACAGTGTTTTGCCATGTTGCTCAGGCTGGTCTTGAACTCCTGTGCTCAGGCAATCTGCCCACCTTGGCCTCCCAAAGTGATAGGAGTACTGGCATGAGCCACTGTGCCCAGCTGCCCAGTTAATTTTTCTTTTTTTTTTTTTTTGAGACAGAGTTTTGCTCTTGTTGCCCAGGTTGGAGTGCAATGGCCTGATCTCGGCTCACCGCAACCTCTGCCTCCTGGGTTCAAGTGATTCTCTGTGCCTGGCCGGCTAATTTTCAAAATAATTTGTGGAGATGGGGTTTCGTCATGTTGCACAGGCTGGTCGTGAACTCCTGAGCTCCAGAGATCCTCCTGCCTCAGCCTCCCAAAGTGCTGGGATTATAGGAATGAGCCACCATGCCAGACCACTTCCAGTTATTTTTAATTATAAAATTAATGCATGAATACATGTTCATTGTGAAAAATTAGAATAATATATCAGCATATAGAATAGGCCAGGGGTGGTGGCTCATGCCTGTAATCCCAACGCTTTGGAAGGCCGAGGCAAACAGATCACTTGAGCCCAGGAGTTTGAGACCAGCCTGGGTAATCTGGCAAAACCCTGCCTGCACAATATAGAAACTATTAGCCGGCCGGGGGCGGTGGCTCAAGCCTGTAATCCCAGCACTTTGGGAGGCCGAGACGGGCAGATCACAAGGTCAGGAGATCGAGACCATCCTGGCTAACACGGTGAAACCCCGTCTCTACTAAAAATACAAAAAAAAACTAGCCGGGCGAGGTGGCGGGCGCCTATAGTCCCAGCTACTCTGGAGGCTGAGGCAGGAGAATGGCGTAAACTCGGGAGGCAGAGCTTGCAGTGAGCTGAGATCCAGCCACTGCACTCCAGTCCGGGCGACAGAGCGAGACTCCGCCTCAAAAAAAAAAAGAAACTATTAGCCAGGTGTGGCGGTGTGTGCCTGTGGTCCCAGCTACTTGGGAGGCTGAGGTGGGAAAATCACTTGAGCCTGGGAGTTCAAGACCAGCCTGGGCAACATGGCAAAACACCATCTCTACAAAAAATACAAAAATTAACCAGGCATGGTGGTGTGCACCTGTGGTCCCAGCATCTTGGGAGGCTGAGGTGGGAAGATTGCTTAAGTCTGAGAAGTGGTGATCACAGTGAGCTGACACCACTGCACCCCAGCCTAGGTAACAGAGTGAAACCCCATCTCAAAAAAAGAAAAAAAAAGAATAAAAGTGAAGGTGCCCCTTTGCTTTATTCTAATCCTCTAATCTCATTAAAGGTTTGTGGAAACATACAGATACGTAACATAAACCATGTCAGAGTTAACAAATTCATTTTCGGGCCGGGCGCAGTGGCTCAAGCCTATAATCCCAGCACTTTGGGAGGCCAAGACAGGTGGATCACGAGGTTAGGAGATCGAGACCATCCTGGCAAACACGGTGAAACCCCGTCTCTACTAAAAAATACAAAAAAACTAGCCGGGCGAGGTGGCGGGCGCCTGTAGTCCCAGCTACTCCGGAGGCTGAGGCAGGAGAACAGCGTGAACCCAGGAGGCAGAGCTCGCAGTGAGCTGAGATCCGGCCACTGCACTCCAGCCTGGGCAACAGAGCAAGACTCTGTCTCAAAAAACAAAAAAAACAAAAAAAACAAACTCATTTTCAGCTTGCTTTTTCTTTTAACAACATATCTATCTCTCTCTCTTTTTTTTTTTTTTTTGAGATGGAGTCTCGCTCTGTCGGCCAGGCTGGAGTCCAGTGGCACAATCTCAACTCACTGCAACCTCCACCTCCCGGGTTCAAGCGATTCTCCTGCCTCAGTCATCTGAGCAGCTGGGATTACAGGTGCACGCCACCATGCCCAGTTAATTTTTGTATTTTCAGTAGAGACGGGGCTTTGTCATGTTGGTCAGGCTGGTCTCGAACTCCTGACCTCGTGATCTGGCCGCCTTGGCCTCCCAAAGTGCTGGGATTACAGGCACAAGCCACCGCACCAGGCCATCCATCTCATTTTTAACAGCTGCATAGCACTTCATTGTGAGGAAGCAACATGCTTTATGTAATCAATCTCATATCAGTGATTTCCTTTTTGTTTGTTTATTTTTGTTTTTTTGCTATTACTAACAGGGCAGTAATTAATATTCTTTTTTTTTTTTTCCTTTTTGTGGAGAACAGGGTCTCACTATATTGCCCAGACAGGTCTCGAACTTCTAGGCTCAAGTTATTCTCCCACCTCTGCATCCTTAAGTGCTAGGATTACAGGTGTGAGCTGCTGCACCCAGCAACATTCTTATTATATACATATATTTGCACATACACAAGAGAATTTTTTCATTTTGATTCCCCACTGCCTCCCCAAAAAATTTGGGGGCTAGACATGGTGGCTCATGCCTGTAATCCCATAATTTTTTTTTTTTTTTTGAGATGGAGTCTCGCTCTGTCACCCAGGCTGGAGTGCAGTGGCGCGATCTCGGCTCACTGCAAGCTCTGCCTCCTGGGTTTACGCCATTCTCCTGCCTCAGCCTCCTGAGTAGCTGGGACTACAGGCGCCCGCCACCACGCCTGGCTAATATTTTGTATTTTTAGTAGAGACGGGGTTTCACCATGGTCTCGATCTCCTGACCTTGTGATCCGCCCGCCTCGGCCTCCCAAAGTGCTGGGATTACAGGCGTGAGCCACCGCGCCCTGCCAATCCCAGCATTTTGGGAGGCTGATGCAGGCAGATGACTTGAGCCCAGAAGTTTGAGACCAGCCTGGGCAACCTGAAAAAACCCTGTCTCTACAAAAAATAGAAAAAAATTAGCCAGGTGTGGCAGCACACACCTGTAGTCCCAGCTACTGGGGAGGCTGAGGTGGGAGGATTGCTTGAGCCTGGGAGACTGGGGCTGCAGTAAGCCTAGAATGCCACTGTATTCCAGCCTGGACGACAGAGAGAGATTATGTCTCAAAAAAAGAAAATGGAATTGCTGGTTAAAAAAAAAAAAAAAAGGAAGAAGAGGCAGGAGAATCGCTTGAACCCAGGAGGCAGAGGTTGCAGTCAGCCAAGATCGCACCACTGCACTCCAGCCTGGGCAGCAGAGCGAGGCTCCATCTCAAAAAAAAAAAAAAAAAGGAAAGAAAAAAGATATGCACATTTAACATTTTAATAGTGTTAAATTCCCTTCTAAAAGGCTGCCAATGTATATTCTCACTAACAATATTGAGTACCAATTTCCCCATATATTTATTAATGCTAGGTATTAGGAATGAACTTTCTATAATGTCTTTCATAGTAACAATGCTCTGGGACCCAAATGTGGTACTCACTTTTCTAAGAGTTTGTCATAATTGTCATTCAGCAATTTTCGTTCTTTTTCCAAATCTTCAACTCTCTCCTGAAACTAAGAGTGATAGTAGTCCTTGAGATACAATTTAAAAATCTATTCCCCCGCACAGGATTTCCCTTGTTCCATGGCAGGGAGGGGCGTGGGTGAGAGCCTTTCTATCGCCATCTCCAGTGTCTATGAGAAGCCATTCAACTAGAAAGACTTGAACCAATTGAAGGTTGGCTAGAAACTTTCATTGGAATTAATGAGGATTTTCCAAAATAAGTCTTCATTGTCTCTGGGTTTCTACTGTTAGGGAAGCAGCAAAACACTATGAAAGAGCAAGGACTTTGGAAAACAGACATAAGTATGAAGCCGAGCTTTCCCCCAATGGTGTAATCTTAAGCAAATGATTTAACCACTTGGAGCTTCGTTTTTGTCATTTGAAAGAATGCAATACTCATATTGTTGCTAAGATACACTTTCTAACATCCCTAAAGTTGAAATGTAGATGGTATCTTTCAACTATTATTATTTACCTCCTTCAGAGTCATCTGCAAGATAGACACATCCTCCAGTTGGCTCTTCAAGCTCACAGCCTTCTTGCTTTCTTCCTTCAGCTCTGCCCTGAGCTCATTCACTTGGTTGAGGAGGGCCTCATGGGCTGCACTCAGGATTCCCTGATTCTGGGGCAAAAGGAAAGTACCTCTAGGAATGGTCATATCACTCAGCACGAACGGTCTCCAGACACCAGCAACCCTAGCATTCTCTAATAGATGTCACAAAGAATGACTATGATTAATAGCGTATTAACTTTGTACTGTTAGTTTACCCTGTTTTTCACCCTAGCATTTCTCTGGAAGTATAATTTCCCTGGTAGGTAGAGTTTTCCATTCTGGGCAATTTTAGTTCATCATTTGAGCCTAATTTTCTTTTCTTGTATTTAGTTATTTATTTATTGAGACAGTCTCGCTCTATTGCCCAGGCTGGAGTGCAATGGTGCTTGGCTCACTGCAACCTCTGCCTACCGGGTTCAAGCAATTCTCCTGCCTCAGCCTGCTGAGTAGCTGGGATTACAGGCATGAGCCACCACGTCCGGCTAATTTTTGTATTTTTAATAGAGACAGAGTTTCTCCATGTTGGCCAGGCTGGTCTCGAACTCCTGACCTCAGGTCATCCACCTGCCTCGGCCTCCCAATGTGCTGGGATTACAGGCGTGAGCCACCGTGCCTGGTCCCTGAGCCTGAATTTTCTCAAGGTTCAAATTAATCCCTAGTTCTAAATTCGTTGTCACCTTCCAAAGCTGCCTTCACTTTCTAAGCTATTTGACTGCTTTTTTATGATGATTTATTTCTCCGTTTGTACCTAGAAAAGTGACATGTTAACTCTAGAAGTTCTCTGTGTGTTTCTGGTGGACTCTTCTGGTGAGGCACAGCTGGGTGGTCTCGTTTGGAACTCTGTCTTAGTGGTGATTCTTAAGCACAGACATTCACCCAGCTTCACATGCAGCCCACTCACAGTGGTGAATAAGGCCAAATATTTAAGACCATCTGAGAACACCGAGAACAACTTTGTTTATATCTCATCACTTCACACATGCTTGAAGAATACTCAAGTTTTGAGCAAATACTATAATTTGCTTCAGCAATAGGCTTAAAAATACTATGCCAAATATTTCTCAACTCCAATCTCATATTTCAACTTTTATGAAAACAGTGCAATAAGTATCTTTTGATAATAGTATCATTTTTAACAGAAACTATATGACATAATAACACTGATTTAGTTAGCTAAATTCTGGTGTTATGTTACTTGGAGATGAACATAGATTTCTTTGAGTTTGATTATTCTGGTTACAAAGAAACGGAGACTCAATTCTCATTAAGTACCTTCTGGAGCAAGGTTTCGTATGCCTGGAAGAAAGAAATTATTATTATTTTATTAATTTATCAATTTCACGATATATTTATCACTGTAATATAAATGCTTAACTTTTTTTTTTTTTGAGACGGAGTCTCGCTCTGTGGCCCAGGCTGGAGTGCAGTGGCCGGATCTCAGCTCACTGCAAGCTCCACCTTCCGGGTTTTCGCCATTCTCCTGCCTCAGCCTCCCGAGTAGCTGGGACTACAGGTGCCCGCCACCTCGCCTGGCTAGTTTTTTGTATTTTTTTAGTAGAGACGGGGTTTCACCATGTTCACCAGGATGGTCTCGATCTCCTGACCTCGTGATCTGCCCATCTCGGCCTCCCAAAGTGCTGGGATTACAGGCTTGAGCCACCGCGCCCGGCAATGCTTAATGTTTTTAAAGACATTATAAAAATCCCACAAAACAAGTCAATTTGTGTATTTGTTTACTAATTGTTGCTATTTTTCCCCTGTCCCAGCTTGCCAAGTAGTATGTGACTGCAATCATTCACACCATTTCTCAAAAAATAATGAAGGGTCATTTATTCACATTTGCATTGTACTTGGTGGATTATCCAAGAAGAATGTTTAATCTTAAACTAGGTACTATTACTTAGCGTGCTTCAGAAAGATCTCTTCAGTTTTAGGAAAAAAAATAATGATCATAACAACAGGTATAATTAGTTGAGTAGTTGTTATGTGTTATATGTTACTATGTGTTTCATTACCTGCTATATGATGATGATTATAATCATTTCACATATATTATCTCATTTAATCCCTGTAGCAAATATGAGAGGTAAGTTTTTGTTTTTGAGAGTCTCACTCTGTCACCCAGGCTGGAGTGCTGTGGCACAATCCTGGCTCACTGCACCCTCCGCCTCCCAGGTTCAAGCAATTCTCCTGCCTCAGCTTCCCAAGTAGCTGAGATTACAGGTGCCCCCACCACACCCAGCTAATTTTTGTATTTTAGAGACTAAAATACCATGTTGGCCAGGCTGGTCTCAAACTCCTGACCTCAGATGATCCACCTGCCTCAGCCTCCCAATCTTTTTTTTTTTTTAAGTCCAAGTAATCTTTTTGAGAGAAAAAAAAAATTGATCGTATCAACTTGCTTAAAACCCTTTCACACAGCTCTCTGCTGTCTGTAGCATAAACTCTAAATTCCTAGCATGTTCTGTCTTTAATGACAACAAGAAAAAAAATTCTTTAGTGTGTTCTCCATGACCAGGTTCCTGATGTTCCTCACCTCTGCTCTCATGGAAAGCCCCTCCTTCTCTTGCACACTTATTAACACATGCTAATCTTTTAATATTTCAGTATTTAACTCACGAATCTATTCCTTTATCAATCCTTTTCTTTTTTCTTTTTTTGAGACAAAGTCTCACGCTGTCACCCAGGCTGGAGTGCGGTATCAGGATCTCGGCTCACTGCAACCTCTGCCTCCTGGGCTCGAGCACTCAAGCAATCCTCCTGCCTCAGCCTCCAGAGTCGCTAGGACACACGCACACATCACAATGCCCGGCTAATTTTTGTATTTTCGGTAGAGATGAGTTTTCGCCATGTTGTCTGGGCTGGTCTCCAATTCCTGGGCTCAAGTTATCCTCCCTCCTTGACCTCCCAAAGTGTTGGGATTACAGGCTTGAGCCACGGCACCGAGCCATTAATCCTTTTCTGATCTGGCACTGTTATAGGAGTTATTAAAAATAATTTTAGGCAGATAGAGAAAAAAGGGGTCCTTGGAAAGTTTTCACGTCCTTTAAAGCAGCTGCAGAAACGTTTTTTGTCTAGCAGGAAAGCCCCGGCTCTTACAGCCAGGCAGGCAACCTTTGATATGCAAATATAGGTCTTTAGAAACTGGGTCCACCCAAACATGGCGATTCCCGCCCTCGTCTTCCTGCCCTTGCCCCAACGTGTACCTGCCAACATGGCCACCTCCACCAATCCCCACGTGTGTATAACATCATGGCGCTCTGTATTTGCATACTTTTAAGGTTAGGGTAGGAGGGCCAGTTTTTTCCACAGGCTACATGAGTGACAGGCCTGGTCAAACCAATCCCTGAGCCCTATGCAAATCAGACACCACCTCCTCCTGCCTACTCATATAAGCAGCCACTTTTCCCCCGCACATGGGTCTCCTCTCTCGGCTTTGGGGTACTCCTCTCTCTGTCTGTATAGAAGGGAGCTTCTTCCGTCTTTGTTCTCCCTTCTTTCTTGCCTATTAAACTCTCCGCTCCTTAAAGCCACTCCATGTGTGTCCCTGTCGTTTTATCTAATTCACGTGAGACAAGAGCCCTGGTGTTCCTCCACTCATCAAAGCCATATCAGCACCTCACCCACTGGTGAGTCTTACTACTCTCTCTTTTGTGTCCTGCCCATACTCTGCATACGGATAGTTGAATTTGTTTACTTGCTCTCTCACTCCTATAAATGCCTTGAAGGCAGATGTTATCTTACTTATCTTTGTAATCTCTGTATCCGTGTGCTTTGCAATTCCAGGTACTGGATAGATATTTGTTCAATGAAAGGATGGTGCTGACGTTACTTTGACCCTTGAAACTCTATTTCCACCAATCAGATATTAGTTTCTAATGTGTGATAATGCTAAATGTAGTTACCTTGAGGGCAGTCATCAGGCTTAGAAAATATAATGACGGTAAATATCCCGGACTGAGTGCACCTCATAGAAAGTGCTAAAAGGCTAGTTTCCTTCCCTTCCCCTGTGACTGCTTTTGGCTTCCTAATTTAATCATTTATTACAATCACAAAAATTCTGGTTTGTGGTCTTAACCCTTACACAAGTTAACTCCACTCTATTTCACCTTAGCTGGCAGAGCTTGAGCCTTCCTCTTAATAGAGAAATAATGGGAAATACTGGGAAAAGAATAGACTCCGAGCTGTAAGGCTTGGATTTGAATATCACTTATAAATTGTGTGACCTTTGACAAGTAACTTAGTCTTTCTGAATTGTGGCTTCCTATATGTAAAATGGAGAAAATAATATGAATCTCTTATTCATCAGCACAGCTGTTGATGGCAACTCACCTCTTGAACGTCTGTTAATTGTGCTTTTGTCATAACCAATGAGGCATTTCTTTCATGTAAGAGCTTCTTAAGTCGAATCAGCTCTACCTTCTCTTTAATGGAAGCTCTGCAGAGAAAGGTGCTAAATTATTCTGTCTGAACATGGACAGAATTAAAGACATTTTCTCCTTGACTGTGCCCCATTAAGAATACCTCCCTCTTGTCTCTTGCCTTCCTCCTTCCCCACACTAGAAGTATGTGTATGTACACTCCAGTAAATAATGTCCTTTCTCCCATTTCTCATCACGCCAGCCAAGATTTGATAGAGATCGCTAACCTTAAGCTTATGTTCTGAGAAAAGACAATAACTACTTTTTAAAATGATGGTGTTCATAATTTCCCATAAACCTTGCAATGTCAAGCTAGGTCTCAGCCTTGTTTCCTTAGAGAAGCCAGTGAGGTTTGAACGTGCTAGAAAACTTAAAAAGAAGATTATGAACCAGGCACTGTGGCTCACGCCTATAATCCCAGCACTTTGGGAGGCTGAGGCGGGCAGATGGCCTGAGGTCAGGAGTTGGAGACCAGCCTGGGCAACATGGCAAAACCTCATCTTTACTAAAAATACAAAAACCAGACGGGTGTGGTGGCAAAAGCCTGTAATCCCAGCTACTATGAACACTGGGCAAGAGAATTGCTTGAACTCCGGGAGGCTGAGTTTGCAGTGAGCCGAAATCACGTCACTGCACTCCAGCTTGGGCAACAGAGTGAGACTCTGTCTCAAAAAATAACAATAGTGGCTGAGTGCGGTGGCTCAGGCCTGTAATCCCAACACTTTGGGAAGTCGAGGCAGGCAGATCACGAGGTCAAGAGATTGAGACCATCCTGGCCAACATGATGAGACCCCATCTCTACTAAAAATACAAAAATTAGTTGAGTGTGGTGGTGTGCACCTGTAGTCCCAGCTACTCAGGTGGCTGAGGCAGGAGAATCGCTTGAACCTGGGAGGGGGAGGTTGCAGTGAGTTGAGATTGCACCACTGCACTCCATCCAGCCTGGCGACAACGGAGCGAGACTCTGTCTCAAAAAATAATGATAATAATAACAATAGTAAAATACACCCGGCACAGTGGCTCACGCTTATAATCCTAGCACTTTGGAAGGCTGAGGCGGGTGGATCACAAGGTCAAGAGATTGAGACCATCCTGGCCAACATGGTGAAACCCCGTCTCTACTAAAAATACAAAAATTAGCTGGGAATGGTGGCGCACACCTGTAGTCCCAGCTACTCGGGAGGCTGAGGCAGGAGAATCGCCTGAACCTGGCAGGTGGAGGTTGCAGTGAGCTGAGTTTGCACCACTGCACTCCAGCCTGGGTGACAGAGTGAGTCTCTGTCTCAGAAAAGAACAAAATAATAAAATAAAATAATAGAAGATTAGGCCGGGAGCAGTGGCTCACACCTGTAATCCCAGCAATTTGGGAGGCCAAGGCAGGTGGATCACCTGAGGTCAGGAGTTCAAGACCAGCCTGGCCAACATAGTGAAACCCTGTCTCTACTAAAAATATAAAAATTAGCCAGGCATGGTGGTGGATGCCTGTAATCCCAGCTACTCAGAAGGCTGAGGCAGGAGAATATGCTTGAACCCGGGAGACAGAGGTTGCCATGAGCTGACAAGGTGCCACTACACTTCAGCCTGGGCAACAAACTGAGACTCTGTCTCAAAAAAAATAAAATAAAATAAAGAAGACTATTATTCCTGAACCTAGGAGCTCACGTTTTCTTTATTGTTTGAAAGACTGAAAGAGACACTGGGGAGGATTTGGGTTCACTCCACTCTATCTCATTGAGTCCCTGTCTAGCTGCTTATTAGAATAACCTGGAGTGATCTTAAAATTACACTGCCTGAATTCTACCCCCAAATAATTGAAAGGGAATCTCAGAGATGGGGCCCAGGAATCTGTTATGTTTATTTATTTATTTTTTGAGACGGAGTCTTGCTCTGGTGCCCAGGCTGGAGTGCAGTAGCGTGATTTTGGCCCACCGCAACCCCTGCCTCCCGGGTTCAGGCTATTCTCCTGCTGCAGCCTCCCAAGTAGCTGGAATTACAGGCATGAGCCACCACACCCAGCTAATTTTTGTATTTTCTTTTTTTTTTTTTTTTTTGTGAGACGGAGTCTTGCTCTGTCGCCCAGGCTGGAGTGCAGTGGCACGATCTCGGCTCACTGCAAGCTCCGCCTCCCGGGTTCACGCCATTCTCCTGGCTCAGCCTCCTGAGTAGCTGGGACTACAGGTGCCCGCCACCGCACCCGGCTTATTTTTTGTATTTTTAATAGAGACGGGGTTTCACCGTGGTCTCGATCTCCTGACCTTGTGATCCGCCCGCCTTGGCCTCCCAAAGTGCTGGGATTACAGGCTTGAGCCACCGCGCCCGGCCCCAATTTTTGTATTTTCAGTAGAGATGGGGATTCACCATGTTGGCCAGGCTGTTCTCGATCTCCTGACCACAAATGATACACCCACATTGGCCTCCCAAAGTACTGGGATTACAAGCATAAGCCACCACACCCGGCCTGTATCTGTGGTTTTAAAATGTCTCCAGGTTGAAAACTTATATCCATACAAAAAACTACACATAATGTTAATAGCAGCTTTATTCATAATTGCCAAAACTTGGAAGCAACTAAGACATCCTTCAGTAGCTGAATGGATAAATAAACTGGTACATATAGACAACTGAATGTTATTTGGTGTTTTGAAAAAATGAGCTTTCAAACCATTAAAAGACATGGGGGAAACTTAAATGCATGTTACTAAGTGGAAGAAGCCAATCTGAAAAGGCCACGTACTGTATAATCCCAACTATATGACGTTCTAGAAGAGGCAAAACTGGAGACGGTAAAAAGATCAGTGGTTGCCAGGGCTGGAGGTAAAAGACATGACTAGGTGGAACACAGAGGATTTTTAGGGCAGTGAGGCTATTCTGTATGATGCTATAATGATGGATACATGTCCTTATACATTTGTCAAAACCCATGGAATGTACAACACCAAGAGTGAACCCTAATGTAAACTATTAAATGACGGTCAATGTAATGATGTGTCAATGTAGTTTCACTGATTGTAACAAATGCACCACTCTGGTATGGGGTGTTCACAGTTGGGGAGGCTGTGTGCGTATGGAGGCAGTGGGTATACAGGAACTCTATTTCCTGCTTAATTTTGCTATAAAACTAAAACTTGTCTGAAAAATATATTTTTAAAAAAGTTATCGGCCGGGCGCGGTGGCTCAAGCCTGTAATCCCAGCACTTTGGGAGGCCGAGACGGGTGGATCACGAGGTCAGGAGATCGAGACCATCCTGGCTAACACAGTGAAACCCCGTCTCTACTAAAAAATACTAAAAAACTAGCCGGGCGAGGTGGCGGGCGCCTGTAGTCCCAGCTACTCGGGAGGCTGAGGCAGGAGAATGGCGGGAACCCAGGAGGCAGAGCTTGCAGTGAGCTGAGATCCGGCCACTGCACTCCAGCCCGGGCGACAGAGAGAGACTCCGTCTCAGGAAAAAAAAAAAAAAAAAAAGTTATCCAGGACTTGATGCACAGAGAGGCTAAGAATCCCTATCTGGTGATGAGGATGAAGTAGTTTTCCTTCTATATAGTGAAGCAGCAAATATCCTATTATATATAAACATCCCCTTTAGGTTAATCCCTCCCTCCCTCCCTCCCTTCCTTCTTTCCTTCCTTCCTCTCTCTCTCTTTCTTCCCTCCCTCCGTCCCTCTCTCTTTCTTTCTTTCTCCTCTCCCTCCCCTCCCCTCCCAGCCCCTCCCCCCCCTTCTTTCTTTTCTGTCTTTCTTTCTTTTTTTTTTTTTTGACAGAGTTTTGTTCTTGTTGCCCAGGCTGGAGTGCCATGGTGCAGTCTCGGCTCACTGCAATCTCTGCCTCCCAGGTTCAAGGGATTTTCCTGCCTCAGCCTCCTGAGTAGCTGGAATTACAGGTGCCGGCCACCACACCCCCTATTTTTTTTGTATTTTTAGTAGAGATGGGGTTTCACCATGTTGGCCAGGCTGGTCTCGAACTCCCGATCTCAGGTGATCCACCTGCCTTGTTCTCCCAAAGTGCTGGGATTACGGGCGTGAGCCACTGCACCCAGCAGGTTAATTCATTTCTTTTCTTTTTTTTTTTTTTGAGACCAAGTTTTGTTCTTGTCGCCTAGGCGTGCAATGGCATGATCTCGGCTCACTGCAACCTCCGCCTCCTGGGTTCAAGTGATTCTCCTGCCTCAGCTTCCCTAGTAGCTGGGATTTACAGGTGCCTGCCACCATGCCTGGCTAATTTTTGTATTTTTAGTAGAGACAGGGTTTCCCCATGTTGGCAAAGCTGTTCTGAAACTCCTGACCTCAGGTGATCTGCCTGCCTTGGCCTCCCAAAGTGCTGGGATTACAGGTGTGATCCACTGTGCCCACAGGTTAATCTATTTCTTTTTTTTTGTTTGTTTGTTTTTGGTTTTTTTTTTGTTTTTTTTTGAGGCGGAGTCTCGCTCTGTCGCCCGGACTGGGGTGCAGTGGCCGGATCTCAGCTCACTGCAAGCTCTGCCTCCCGGGTT
>NC_045439.1:125041333-125044050 GCF_002776525.5 Piliocolobus tephrosceles
AGAATTGCTTGAACCCGGGAGGCGGAGGTTGCAGTGAGCCGAGATTGTGCCACTCCACTCCAGCCTGGGTGACAAGAGAGAGATCCCATCTTGAAAAACAAAACAAAACAAAACAATTTAGGTCTCCAGCCTTGACTTTCAGATTTATACAAATTATTTTTAAACATTTCCCAGGTCGGGCACGGTGGCTCAAGCCTGTAATCCCAGCACTTTGGGAGGCCGAGACGGGTGGATCACGAGGTCAGGAGATCGAGACCATCCTGGCTAACACGGCGAAACCCCGTGTCTACTAAAAATACACAAAAATTAGCCGGGCGAGGTGGCGGGCGCCTGTGGTCCCAGCTACTCAGGAGGCTGAGGCGGGAGAATGGTGTGAACCCGGGAGGCAGAGGTTGCAGTGAGCTGAGATCTGGCCACTGCACTCCAGCCTGGGCGACAGAGCAAGACTCCGTCTCAAAAAAAATAAATAAATAAACATTTCCCCTTTCAAACGTTTCCCCTAGTAAACATACTAGACAACTGAAACTCATCTTTCCCAAAGAGGAATTGTAATTTCTCTTACCAGTCTGATTGTTTCCCAGTCTTTCCCTATTTCCATAAATGTCACTAACTGGCTCTGTTCCTAACTTTAGGTTCTATAGTAGTGTCTTGTGTCCTATACAACAAATTCTCTGTTTTTGTTGAAGCCAGCTTGACTCGTCAACTGGAGAAGGGTGTTCAGAAGCTTATTTTGAACAAACAGAGAAATATAAAGAAAAAAGCAAAAAGTATAATGGAGAGATTCTATCACCTAGAGAAAACATAAACATTGTATTGATCTGCTTTCCAGACAATTTAACTTGTATTGGATAATTCATACTCTGTTCTGTAACATTTCATTTTTAAAAAATCACAATAAATGAAGAGCATCTTTCCAATGTCATAGTCTTAAATAGATCTATACAGATTTCATAGCATGCCTATTTTAAGAAAGCTGAATAATCACCCCAGTTTATGTACTTTCACATGTTAGACCTAGGATTACAAGTAAATCTCAGGCCAGGCACGGTGGCTCATGTTTGTAATCCCAACACTTTGGGAGGCTGAGGTGGGTGGATTACCTGCGGCCAGGAGTTCGAGACCAGCCTGGCCACATGACAAAAGTTAGCTGGACATGGTAACAGGCGCCTGTAATCCGGCTACTCGGGAGGCTGAGACAGGAGAATCACTTGAACCCGGCAGGCGGAGATTCAGTGAGCCAAGATCATGCCACTGCACTCCAGCCTGGGCAAAGCAGAGCGAGACTCTATCTAAAAAAAAAAAAAAAAAAAAAAAGTAAATCTCCATTTAGTTTACAAGTAAATCTCCATTTGAAGTACCATACATAGGGACTGGACACAGTGGCTCATGCCCGTAATCCCAGCACTTTGGGGGGGTGAAGTGGGCAGATCACAAGGTCAGGAGTTTGAGACCAGCCTGGCTAACATGGTGAAACCCCATCTCTACTAAAAATACAAAAATTAAATGGGTGTGGTGGCGCATGCCTGTAGTCCCAGCTGCTCGGGAGGCTGAGGCAGGAGAATCGCTGGAGCACAGAAGGTGGAGATTGCAGTGAGCCAAGATTACACCATTGCACTCCAGCCTGGGCGACAGTGTGAGACAGTGTCTCACAAAATAATATATCTCACAAGATGTCTCAAAAAATAATAATAATAAATAAAATAAATGAAGTAGCATATACAGGTTTACTTAGTCACCCAACTTCCTAGTTTCCTGTACACATTACATTACTGTAGAAATGTAATGTGAAGGAAAAGGAAAGGTGACTACATTATAAGCTTGGTCCTCTGGACCTGAAGCCATTTGCAAAAATGGAGCTGTAGTAGAAGGGATGCTGTTGTTCTTCAATAACTGGGCCCAGGCCGGGCGTGGTGGCTCAAGCCTGTAATCCCAGCACTTTGGGAGGCCGAGACGGGCGGATCACAAGGTCAGGAGATCGAGACCATCCTGGCTAACATGGTGAAACCCCATCTCTACTAAAAATACAAAAACTAGCCGGGCGAGGTGGCGGGCGCCTGTAGTCCCAGCTACTCCGGAGGCTGAGGCAGGAGAATGGCGTAAACCCGGGAGGCGGAGCTTGCAGTGAGCTGAGATCCGGCCACTGCACTCCAGTCCGGGCGACAGAGCGAGACTTCGCCTCAAAAAAATAAAAATAAAAAATAAAAAATAAACTGGGCCCAGAGTACACTGACACACCACCAAGGCTATGCAGCAGTGTGGAGCAATTGAAAAGTACCATTAAAACTGAAGTCAGAGAAGCTCTAAAAATGAAATGGAGTTTATTGGAATGCCAGAGCAGAAAAGCTAGTTGAGACTGTCAGTGAAGGCGTGTTGAAGAAACATCCAAAATCCAATGAAGTGTCCAGATTTAATTTCTCAGGAAAAAAAGTGGAATGTAGATTCTAAAAGAGTTTATCAATTGTTTTGAACTCAACAGGATGAAAGACTAAAGAAATTTCCAGCTGGTGTGGTGGCTCACTCCTGTTATCCCAGTATTATGGGAGGCCTAGGCGGGCTGATCATGAGGTCAGGAGATCGAGACCATCCTGGCCAACAGAGTGAAACCCCGTCTCTACTAAAATACAAAAAAATAGCCGCGCATAGTGGTGAGTGCCTGTAGTCCCAGGTACTCAGGAGGCTGAGGCAGAGGAATCGCTTGAACCCGGGAGGCGGAGATT
>NC_045439.1:125044150-125050224 GCF_002776525.5 Piliocolobus tephrosceles
CTGGTGACAGAGCGAGACTCCGTCTCAAAAAAAAAAAAAAAAAAATTCCTTTCAGTGATATTCAGAATTGCAGTGCACTTGGACAAGGGTGGGTTAGTGAGGATGAAGAACCCTTTACTAGTGATAGATGAATAGATGTGTAAAGCCAGCTTGATGACATCAGCAATTAAAATTTTCTTTTTCTCTTTTTTTGAGACAAAGTATGGCATTGTTGCCTGGGCTGGAGTGCAATGGCGCAATCTCTGTTCACTGCAACCTCCGCTTCCCGGGTTCAAACAATTCTCCTGCCTCAGCCTCCAGAGTAGCTGGGATTACAGGTGCCTGCCACCATGCCCGGCTAATTTTTTGTATTTTTTGTATTTTTTGTATTTTTTTTTTTTTTTTTTGAGACGGAGTCTCGCTCTGTCGCCCAAACTGGAGTGCAGTGGCCGGATCTCAGCTCACTGCAAGCTCCGCCTTTCGGGTTCACGCCATTCTCCTGCCTCAGCCTCCCAAGTAGCTGGGACTATAGGCGCCCACCACCTCGCCCGGCTAGTTTTTTGTATTTTTTAGTAGAGACGGGGTTTCACCGGGTTAGCCAGGATGGTCTCGATCTCCTGACCTTGTGATCCGCCCATCTCGGCCTCCCAAAGTGCTGGGATTACAGGCTTGAGCCACCGCGCCCGGCCAATTTTTTGTATTTTTTATTAGAGACGGTATTTCACCATGTTGGCCAGGCTGGTTTCGAACTCCTGACCTTGTGATCCACCAGCCTCGGTCTCCCAACGTGCTGGGATTACAGGCATAAGCCACCCTGCCTGGACTTCTTTTTTTTATTTTTTACACTCTGTATCACTGGGCAAACATTTAAAATTTTGTAGCCAGTTCCCCTTACTCATTATTATTATTATTGTTATTATTATTATTATTACTATTTTGAGACAGGGTCTCACTCTGTCACCCAGACTGGAGTGCAATGGTACACTCTGACCTCACTGCAACCTCTGCCTCCAAGGTTCAAGCGATTCTCGTGTCTCAGCCCCCCAGGCAGCTGCAATTACAGGCGCAAGCCACCGTGCCCAGCTAATTTTTGTATTCTTAGTAGAGACAGGGTTTTGCCATGTTGGCCAGACTGGGCTCGAACTCCTGATCTCAAGCGATCCACCTGCCTCAGCCTCCCAAAATGCTGAGATTACAAGTGTGAGCCAACACGCCTGGTCCAAGAGTAGATTTTAAGTGTTCTCATCAAACACAAAAAATTGATGAGCATATGAGGTATACATATTTTAATTAGCCCAAGATTGGTCAGGCGCAGGGGCTCACACCTGTAATCCCAGCACTTTGGGAGGCCGAGGCAGGAAGATCACAAGGTCAAGAGATCGAGACCATCCTGGCCGTGGCCAACATGGTGAAACCCTATCCCTACTAAAAATACAAAAATCAGCTGGGCGTGGTGGCACGTGCCTATAGTCCCAGCTACTCGGGAGGCTAAGCAGGAGAATTGCTTGAACCCGGGAGGCGGAGGTTGCAGTGAGCCGAGATTGAGCCAGTGCACTCCAGCCTCGTGACAGAGCAAGACTCTGTCTCAAAAAAAAAAAAAAATTAGCCCAAGGTAGTCGTTTTCCACTATATATATATGAAATATATATATATTTCAAAGCAACAAATTTTGCACAATAAATATATACAATTTCAAATTGTCCATTAAAAATTAATTTGAAAAGGAGTTTTATTCATTCTGCAGATAGTAGATACATTTCTGAGCATAAAAGCAATAGAATTAGAGCTATGGAAGAGCTTCAAGGAGATTCATCTACTATTAGTGATTTAGAAACTGGGGAGAGGACAGTGTTAAGAGGATATTGCTATACTTTAGGCAAGAGGTCTTGAACTAGGGAAGGATGAGGGTAGGGAGATGGAAGAATAGGATGGATCATGAAGACACTGAGGAAGGAGAATCAAAAGATGTGACAACTGTTTGGATGTGGGATAGAGTTAAGAGGGTGACAGAATTAAAGATGACTTGGTAACGTTGTGCCAGATGCCTGGGAGACTGGGGTACAATAGAAAATGAATAAACCAGGCCAAGCGCAGTGGCTCATGCTGATAATCCCAGCACTTTGGGAGGCCGGGACGGGCGGATCACCTGAGGTCAGGAGTTCGAGACCAGCCTGACCAACATGGTGAAACCCTGTCTCCACTAAAAATACAAAAATTAGCTGGGCATGGTGGCATGTGCATATAGTGCCAGCTACTTGGGAGGCTGAGGCAGGAGAATCACTTGAACCTGGGAGGCAGAGGTTGCAGTGAGCAGAGATAATACCAGTGCACTCCAGCCTGGGTGACAGAGTGAGACTCTGTCTCAAAAGAAGAAAAGAAAAGAAAAATGAATAAACTTATTTCATTCTCTCAAAAACACCCCTAGGAAAGACATAGGAAACTATAAACATGCATCAGATAGAAACTTACAGTTCTTGCTTGCTCCAGAGAGCTGTCGCTAATTCTTTTCTGCCAATGTTCTGGTGTCCTTTAGTATTCTAGGTTCCAATCAGCTTGTCCTTCTGGCTTGTTGCAAGAGAAGCTAATCCAGTTGTGTTTAGCTTTTAAGATGTTAACTCTTTGTAGATCAGAGTGGGAAGGCTGTGCTTTTTCTCTATGCATGTTTAACTTGGAGAAAGATCAGCTTACAGGTTCCTTAACAGATCCACTTCTCAACTAAAACTAAAGCTGAAAACACATTTTCAGGATTTGAGATTAAAAGGAATTTGTTAGTATTCAGAAGATGATGTTTAAATATTTAATTAATTAATTAATTAATTAATTTTTTGAGACCAAGTGTTGCTCTTGTCGCCCAGGCTGGAGTGCAATGGCATGATCTCGGCTCACGGCAACCTCCGCCTCCCAGGTTCAAGCAATTCTCCTGCCTCAGCCTCCCAAGTAGCTGGGATTACAGGCATGCACCACCACGCCTGGCTAACTTCGTGTTTTTAGTAGAGACGGAGTTTCTCCATGTTGAGGCTGGTCTTGAACTCCTGACCTCAGGTGATCCGCCTGCCTTGGCCTCCCAAAGTGCTGGGATTACAGGCATGAGCCACCGCACCTGGACTTTATCTGAAGGGCAACATCAGTGGGAGTTGTTCTGGAACCCTGAGATCCCTTTGAAGAGAACAAACACTGCATAGTTGGTGGGATTAACATGCCTATTCAGTGCACATGTGCCAGTGCTTTCAAGTAAGAGAATGTGTATCTTCCATTTCACCATGACCACAGTTTCCAAACCAAACTTTGGGATGTAATTATGAAGCAATAGGATTTCATATGAGAAAATTAAATGTTCTTAAAAATTCTGCATGGCTGGTCACTGCGTTCATACTATATATTAAGTGGAACATGGTCTCAATTGCTACATAAAATCCTCTCTTTATTTATTTATTTGTTTCGAGATGGAGTTTCACTCTCGTTGCCCAGGCAGGAGAGCAATGGTGCGATCTTGGCTTACTGCAACCTCTGCCTCCCAGATCCAAGCGATTCTCCTCCCTCAGTTTCCTGAGTAGCTGGGAATACAGGCGTGTGCCACCATGCCCAGCTAATTTTGTATTTTTACTAGAGACAAGGTTTCTCCATGTTGGTCAGGCTGGTCTCAAACTTCCAACCTCAGGTGATCCACCCTCCTTGGCCTCCCAAAGAGATGGGATTACAGGCGTGAGCCACCATGACTGGCCTAAATCCTCTCTTTAATGCACTGAATGTGTGCATTGAGAAAGCTCCATTCTGGTTATTGGCATGAAGTTCAGGGATTTCCAGGAGGATGAACACATGGTTAATGGGCCCCACGTGACTTCCTCTAAATCCATGAAATAATAAAATAAAATAAAGCTGGGGAGACAATTAGGAAGTAGAGAAAGTATCCAGGACACATACATTTCCCAGTGAAGACAGGAAAATCCAATATAATATTTTCCCGGGTGTAAGTGACAGATTTATAAAATTTAAAAGCTGGGCTTTTATGCACTTAAGGTTGCTTCTTTCCCAAGCTATTTCTTCATAAATCTGGGATTTTCTGTCCTTTTTAAAGATGCTCTAGCCAGAGACAGTGCAGGCCAAAATTAACTTTGAAGTAAGCCAAGTTTGTGTTTGATAATTGTGTTCTCTTTTCTGAACCTCTGACTTCTGTTAATTTTTTTTTTTTTTTGAGACAGAGTTTCGCTGTTACTGCCCAGTCTGGAGTGCAATGGCACAATCTCAGCTCATTGCAACCTCTGCCTCCCGGGTTCAAGCGATTCTCCTGCCTCAGTCTCACTAGTAGCTGGGATTACAGGCGCCCGACACCACGCCCAGCTAATTTTTTGTATTTTTAGTAGAGAGGAGGTTTCACTTTGTTGGCCAGGCTGGTCTCAGCCTCCTGACCTCAGGTGATCCATCCACCTCAGCATCCCAAAGTCCTGGTATTACAGGCGTGAGCCACCATGCCCGGCTGACTTTTGTTAATTTTTAAAACATCTCCTCCTACCTCTTTCAGGCAACCAGTTTCCCTTAACATTCTCATTACATCTTGGAGTGAATTTATGTGATATTTTTTCCACTAGGCTTAATGTACTTCTCAATGTAGATGGTAAGTCCTTGTTCTATGTTAAAGAAATTTCAGGCCGGGCACAGTGGCTCACACCTGTAATCCCAGCACTTCGGGAGGCTGAGGTGGGAGGATCGCCTGAGGTCAGGAGTTCGCGGCCAGCCTGACCAACATGGTGAAACCCCGTCTCTACTAAAAATACAAAAATTAGCTGGGCGTGGTGGCAGGCGCTTGTAATTCCGGCTGCTAACGAGGCTGAGGCAGTGAGAATCACTTGAACCTGGTAGGTGGAGGTTGCAGTGAGCCAAGACTGTGCCATTGCACTCCAGCCTGGGCAACAAGAACAAAACTCCACCTCGAAAAAAGAAAAAAAAGAAAAAAGAAATTTCAGTCATTGGCCAGGCGTGGTGGCTCATGACTATAATCCCAACACTTTGGGAGGCCGAGGCGGGTGGATCATCTAAAGTCAGGAGTTTGAAACCAGCCTGGCCAACATGGTGAAACCCTGTCTCTACTAAAAATATGAAAACAATTAGCTGGCCGGGAGCGGTGGCTCACGCCTGTAATCCCGGCACTTTGGGAGCCCGAGACGGGCGGATTACGAGGTCAGGAAATCAAGACCATCCTGGCTAACACGGTGAAACCCCGTCTCTACTAAAAATACAAAAAAAATTAGCCAAGCGTGGTGGCGGGCGCCTGTAGTCCCAACTACACGGGAGGCTGAGGCAGGAGAATGGCGTGAACCCAGGGGGCGGAGCTTGCAGTGAGCCTAGATCGCGCCACTGCACTCCAGTCTGGGCGACAGGGCGAGACTCCGTCTCAAAACAAAAAACAAACAACAAAAAAAAATTAGCTGTGCGTGGTGGCGGGTGCCTGTAATCCCAGGTACTGGGGAGGCTGAGGCAGGAGAATCACTTGAACCGGGGAGGCCGAGGTTGCAGTGAGCTGAGATTGCACCACTGCACTCCAGCCTGGAGAACAGAGCAAAACTTTGTCTCAAAAAAAAAAATTTCAGTCATCAAAAAAGACTTGGGTATATTATTTTATAATAACATTTTGACTACAAAAGTAGTACATGTTCACAGTAGATACAAACAAACAGAAAAGTAAAAAGAAAAAAATGAAATGTATTTGTAATCCTACCATACAGATATAACTACCATTATCATTTTGGTATGTGTATGCATATAAGCATACATAATATTTGTAATAAAAATGAGATTATTTAATTTTAAAAAATTTATTTTAAATTTATCATAATTAGGCCAGGTGCTGTGGGTCATGCCTATAATCCTAATGATTTGTTTTTCTAAGACCACCAGAGTGGGCACAAAAGAACCAGCGAGTAGGCAAGGCTAAAAGCAAAACTGCAAATTTATTCTTTGGTCATCTAGCTTCAGGGACCGGAGCTGGGTTGGGGGGAGTTTCTAATACAGTCCCAACAAGAGTGGGGGCTGAGAAAGCCCGCCCCCGGCGCATCTGCTGGGAGGACTTTTCTAGGAGTGGAAGGGCAATAGGCGGGGCA
>NC_045439.1:125050234-125055081 GCF_002776525.5 Piliocolobus tephrosceles
GAAGAAGAACCCGGAAGTGCACCATCCTGCCTCCGTTCGTCCAAACACCTAACACTTTGGGAGGCTGAGGTGGGTGGATCGCTTGAGCCCAGGGTTTCAAAATCAGCCTGGACAACATAGAAAAACTCTGTTTCTACTTAAAATACAAAAATTAGCCAGGCATCGTGGTGCCTGCCTGTAATCCCAGCTGCCTGGGATGCTGAAGTGGGAGAATTGCTTGAGCTGAGGCGGTTGAAGCTGCAGTGAGTCAAGATAGAATCACTGCATTCCAGCCTGGGTGACAGAGACCTTGTCTCAAAAAAATAAGAAAAGAGAAAAAAATTTTCATAACTGTGGTAAAGTATACATAACATAGAATATGCTATCTTACTTATTTTTAAATTTACATTTCAGTAGTCTTACATATATTTTCACTGTTGTGCAACCAATCTCCAGAACTTTTTCATCTTGCAAAACTGAAATTTTATACAAATTAAATGATAAGTCTCTATTTCCCCCTCCCTCCAGACCCTGATAACCACCATTCTACTTTTTGTTTACAAGGGTTCCAATACTCCAGATCGTTTATTTTTAAAATGTCTTTAGTTTTCAATAACCAATATACCATAAACAATTGACATTTTAAAAATATCATTAATTGTTTTTATTGCATAATTTTAATGGCTGCTTAATATTCTATTCTATAAACATGTAATTTATTTAGCCAATGCCCAACTGATGAGCATTTAGATTATGTTTTGCCATTATAACCATATCATATTAAAATCTTTACTTATATCCGTAATTATTTTTCTAAGATGCATTACTAGAAGTGGAATTGCTGAGTCAAAGAGAATTTGCATTTTTACGGTCTTTGGTACCTATGTGCCAACTGTCTGACTAACTTTCTGAAAGGATCTACCAGCTTATACTCCTATCAGCTGCATCCATTTATTTGCATCTCAACATTAAGAACATCTTTTTTTCAAACATCTATTTCATAGACAAAAATATGAATTCACGGCCAGGTGCAATGGCTTACTCCTGTAATCCTTGCACTTTGGGAGGCTGAGGTGGGTGGATCACAAGGTCAAGAGATTGAGACCATCCTGGACAACATGGTGAAACCCTGTCTCTACTAAAAATACAAAAATTAGCTGGGCGTGGTGGTGCACACCTGTAGTTCCAGCTGCTTGGGAGGCAGAGGTAAGAGAATCACTTGAACCCGGAAGGTGGAGGTTGCAGTGAGCCAAGATCATGCTACTGCACTCCAGTCTGGTGACAGAGCAAGACTCCATCTCAAAAAGAAGGAATTCATGTTCTTTAAATTTGCATTTATTTGATTGCTATTTACCTTGAACTTTAATAATATTTACCATTGTATATGTCTTTTGAGTCCTTGATGTATTAAGAAAATTAAATTTTTGCTGGGCGCGGTGGCTCACACCTGTAATCCCAGCACTTTGGGAGGCCAAGGTGGGCAGATCACCTGAGGTCGGGAGTTTGAGACCAGCCTGACCAAAATGGAGAAACCCCATCTCTACTAAAAAAAAAAAATACAAAAAAATTATCCAGGTGTGGTGGCGCATGCCTGTAATCCCAGCTACTCTGGAGGCTGAGGCAGTAGAATTGCTTGAACCCGTGGAGGCAGAGGTTGTGGTGAGCCAAGATGGCGCCATTGCACTCCAGCCTAGACAACAAGAGCAAAACTTCGTCTCAAAAAAAAAGAAAGAATATTAAATTTTTGAGTGTTTTCTGTTTCGGTTGTAGTATATATGTCTCTTTAAGTGTAAATATTTTGAAACAGATTTAAGAAAGTATTTAACAGCGTAAAAGGTAAGAGGAAGGAAGATAGTTTTATGTATGAGTACTTGATGTCAAAATGGTAGCCACTAGCCACATGTGTTTATTGGGCCTTTAAAATGTAGCTAGTGGCCAGGCATGGTGGCTCATGCCTGTATTCCCAGCATTTTGGGAGGCCGAGGCTGAAGGATCACCTGAGGTCAGGAGTTCAAGACCAGCCTGGCTAACACAGTGAAACCCCATCTCTACTAAAAAATACAAAAAATTATCTGGGTGTGGTGGCAGGTGTCTGTAGTCCCAGTTACTCAGGAGGCTGAGGCAGGAGAATGGCGTGAATCCGGGAGGCAGAGCTTGCAGTGAGCCAAGATCGTGCGATAGCACTTCAGCCTGGGTTACAGAGCGAGACTCCATCTCAAAAACAAAACAAAAGAGGCCGGGCGCGGTGGCTCAAGCCTGTAATCCCAGCACTTTGGGAGGCCAAGACAGGTGGATCACGAGGTCAGGAGATCGAGACCATCCTGGCTAACACGGTGAAACCCCGTCTCTACTAAAAATACAAAAAAAAAACTAGCCGGGTGAGGTGGCGGGCGCCTGTAGTCCCAGCTACTCGGGAGGCTGAAGCAGGAGAATGGCGTAAACCCGGGAGGCGGAGCTTGCAGTGAGCCGAGATCCGGCCACTGCACTCCAGTCCGGGCGACAGAGCCAGACTCCGCCTCAAAAAAAAAAAAACAAAAGAAAACAAAAAATTAGCTGGGTGTGGTGGTGCATGCCTGTGATCCCATCTACTCTGGAGGCAGAGGCAGGAGAATTGCTTGAATGCAGGTGGTGGAGGTTGCAGTGAGCCGAGATCACACCACTGCACTCCAGCCTGGGTAACAGAGCAAAACTCTGTCTCAAAAATAAATAATTAAATACAATTTCTAAAAAATTTGCAAACTAACATTCTATTTCATTATTATAAAGCTTTCCTCACATGAGCTTAATAAAGCTTTCTTCTCTTTTTAAGGACTCAGGTAGAAGAGATGGGACTTGTTCAAATGAGTGCCACTATGTGATTTACCTTTCTTTGTGATATGATTGTGCTTAATTCAGCATTTCTTCACATTCCCAAAATTTACCATTCTTTGACTCCTACTATGCTATTTTTACCACTCCTCAGAAGAGAATGGTAGTCAAGGTTCTTCAGACAATGAGGAAGTGAGCAGAGGAGTATGCTCTGAGGCTTTAGATACCTGAACATAAATTGAGATCACAAGAAAGCAGTATTATGGGGGTGAAGTTGTGGGCTAGGTAGTAATAGAAGGTAGGAGTGATTCTATTGGAAAAGTTCCTCAGACATTAAGAGAAGTCTCCAAAGTTGTGTTTAAAAAGGCCCCTGGGTTGGGAGGTCAAGGAAGGTGGATCATGAGGATCAAGGGATGGAGACCATGCTGGCCAACATGGTGAAACCCCGTCTCTAATAAAAAAAAAAAAAATTAGCTGGGCGTGGTGGTGCACACCTGTAGACCCAGCTACTCTGGAGGCTGAGGCAGAGAATCACTAGAACCCAGAAGGGGGAGGTTGCAGTGAGCCGAGATTGCACCACTGCACTCCAGCCTGGCAACAGAGTGAGACTCTGTCTCAACAACAACAACAACAACAACAAAAGACCCCTGGGGCCAGGTGTGGTGGCTCATGCCTATAATCCCAGCACCTTAGGAGGCCAAGGCCAGAGGATCACTTGAGATTAGGAGTTCCAGACCAGCCTGGACAACATGGCAAAACCCCATCTCTACTAAAAATACAAAAATTAGCTGGGTGTGGTAGCTTGTGCCGGTAGTCCCAGCCACCCGGGAGGCTGAAGCAGAAGAATCGCTTGAACCCTGGAGGCAGGCAGTGAATCGAGATCTTGCCACTGCACTCCAGCCTGGGCGATGAAGTGAGACTCCAGCTCAAAAAAAAAAAAAAAAAAAGTTAAAATAAAAAGGCCCCCTGGGGCCAGGCGTGGTGGCTCGTGTCTGTAAGCTCAGCACTTTGGGAGGTCAAGGAGACCAATGACTTGAAGCCAGGAATTCAAGACCAGCCTGGCCAACATGGCAGAACCTATCTTACTGAAAATACAAAAAAATTAGCCTGATGTGGTGGCGCATGCTTGTAATCCCAGCTACCCAGGAGGGTGAGATGGGAAGATCGAGTGGATCCAGAAGGTGGAGGTTGCCGTGAGCCGAGATGGCGCCACTGCAATCCAGCCTGGGCAAAAGGGCAAGACACTGTTGAAAAACAAAACAAAACAAAAAAGTCCGGGCGCGGTGGCTCACTCCTGTAATCCCAGCACTTTGGGAGGCTGAGGCGGGCAGATCACGATGTCAGGAGATCAAGACCATCCTGGCCAACATGGTGAAACCCTGTCTCTACTAAAAATACAAAAATTAGCTGGGCTTGGTGGCGCCTGCCTATAATCCCAGCTACTCCGGAGGCTGAGGCAGGAGATGAGCTTGCACCAGGGAGTCGGAGATTGCAGTGTGTGGAGATGGCACCACTGCACTCCAGCCTGGCGACAGAGAGAGACTCTGTCTCAAAGACAAAACAAAAACCAAACAAGCCAGGTGTGGTGGCTCACTCCTATAATCCCAACACTTTGGGAGTCAGAGGCAGATGGATCACTTGAGGTCAGGAGTTCGAGACCAGCTGGGACAACATGGCGAAATCCTGTCTTTACTAAAAAATAGCTGAGGCCGGGCGCGGTGGCTCACGCCTGTAATCCCAGCACTTTGGGAGGCCGAGGCGGGCGGATCACAAGGTCAGGAGATCGAGACCACAGTGAAACCCCGTCTCTACTAAAAATACAAAAAATTAGCCGGGCGCAGTGGTGGGCGCCTGTAGTCCCAGCTACTCAGGAGGCTGAGGCAGGAGAATGGCGGGAACCCGGGAGGCGGAGCTTGCAGTGAGCTGAGATCCGGCCACTGCACTCCAGCCTGGGCCACAGAGCGAGACTCCGTCTCAAAAAAAAAAAAAAAAAAAATAGCTGAGCGTGGTGGTATGCTCCTGTATTTCCAGCTATCTGGAGGCTGAGGCAGGATAATCGC
>NC_045439.1:125055091-125059194 GCF_002776525.5 Piliocolobus tephrosceles
GAGAGGTACCCTGCAGTGAACCCAGACTGCACCTCTGCAGAGACTCCAAAAAAAAAAAAAAAAAAAAAAAAAAAACCCTGGGTAAATTTTATATTTGAAAAGATGTGGGCCAGATAGTTCACATAGTATTTTTATACCATTTAGATTTGCTCAAAAGCTCAGTTTGTACCATAATAGTGAAATAAGCACTGACAATGAAATGTGACATTTGTCAACTAAAAAAGCATTTTATAAGTTGTACAAAGATTAGCTTAATGAAAAATTACCAGAGGATAAAATCTGGTGCTTCAGAGCCAGAATGAGAACAGATGGCAAATACGTTAAAGAAGGCTTAACCTACAAGAAGCCAGATTTAGGTCACTGCTGAGAAGAAAATTAGAACAGGAACAAAGAAGACAAAGGAAAAGTAGGAGAAAAACATTAAGTAGAAAGGGTAAAGAGAAATTGAAGAAACAAGAAAGAAATTGGAAGTTTATTTGTTTCTTTTTTCAGAAATGAGGTCTCACTGTGTCCTCCAGGCTGGAGTGCAGTGGAGCTCACAGGCACAATCACAGCATACTGCCAGGAACTCCGGGGATCAAGGGATTCTCCTGCCTTAGCCTCCTAAGTGGCTGCGACTACAGGCAGCCACTACCATGCCTCACTATTTTTCATTAAAAAAAATTTTTTTTGGCCAGACGCAGTGGCTCAAGCCTGTAATCCCAGCACTTTGGGAGGCGGAGGTGGGCAGATCACGAGGTCAGGAGTTTGAGACCAGCTTGGCCAACATGGTGAAACCTCATCTCTACTAAAAATACAGAAATTAGCCGGGCATGGTGGCACAAGCCTGTAGTCCCAGCTACCTGGGAAGCTGAGGCAGGAGAATCGCTTGAAGCTGGGAGGCAGAAGTTGCAGTGAGCTGAGATCCTGCCCTGCATTCCAGCCTGGTGACAGAGCGATACTCTGTCTCAAAAAAAAAAAATTTTTTTTAAGAGTTGTTGCCGGGCGCGGTGGCTCAAGCCTGTAATCCCAGCACTTTGGGAGGCCGAGGCGGGCAGATCACGAGATCACGAGGTCAGGAGATCGAGACCATCCTGGCTAACACGGTGAAACCCCGTCTCTACTAAAAAATACAAAAAACTAGCCGGGGGCGAGGTGGCGGGTGCCTGTAGTCCCAGCTACTCCGGAGGCTGAGGCAGGAGAATGGCGTAAACCCGGGAGGTGGAGCTTGCAGTGAGCTGAGATCTGGCCACTGCACTCCAGCCTGGGCGGCAGAGCAAGACTCCGTCTCAAAAAAAAAAAAAAAAAAAGAGTTGTTGCCCAAGCTGGAGGATGTTTTTAAAAATAAAGTCACTTATTTTCACAATATCTTCTGAAGGGGCTTGAAGTCTCTATTATATAGGTCTCGTAGCACCTTCTTACTTATCTTTAGTAGCACTCACAATTGATTATAAACAATTAATTGAGTAATTATCCATTTAATATTTGATTCTGTTCTGAAGGGCAGGGGCCATGTCTGTTTTGTTTACTTATATGTTCTTGTGGCATGAGATAATTGCATAGTAAATGGTTAATAAATATTGTTGAGTGAATGGATAGGATTATCCCACCTTGGTATACCTTATATTATTAATAATAGTGTAATGGTTATTTGCATACCCTCTAGAACTAGACCTCCTAGCATTAGAATTTTTTTTTTTTTTTCTCTTTTGGAGACACGGTCTCGCTGCTGGTAGCTAAATCCTGGTCTCCAGGGATCCTCCTGCCTTAGCCTCCTGAGTAGTTGGGATTACAGCCTCCAGAGTGTCTAGCTATAGCGTCAGAATCTTGGCACTACCAAAAACTAGTTGTGTGACCTTAGGCAAATTACTTAACCTTTCTGTGCTTTAATTTCCACGTCTTTAAAATGGGGATAATAAAATTCTCAAATGAGCTAATTCATGTGAAACCCTTAGAAAAGTGCTTTACACATGGTATCTGCTCAAATTTTTTTACTATTAATATTTAATATAAGAGTAGTCAATAATACTTAGAAGCAGATACTACTTGATTTCAAAACCACGAATGGATGTCATAATCCAGACTTTTATCTCTCCTTTTTTTTTTCTTTTTTTTTCCGTTCTGTAGTCAGGCTGGAGTGCAGTGGCGCAATCTCAGCTCACTGCAACCCCCGCCTCCTGGGTTCAAGCAATTCTCATGTCTTAGCCTCCTGAGTAGCCGGGATTACAGGCATGCGCCACCATACCCAGCTAATTTTTGTATTTTTAGTAGAGAAGGGGTTTCACCATATTGGCCAGGATGGTCTCCATCTCCTGACCTCGTGATTTTCGTGCCTCGGCCTCCCAACGTGCTGGGATTAGAGGCGTGAGCCACACCCGGCCTGTTTTTCGAAACAGAGTCTCACTCTGTCACCCATGCTGGAATGTAGTGGTGCCACTGCAACCTCCGCCTCCCAGGATCAAGCGATTCTCCTACTCAGCTACCAGAATAGCTGCAATTACAAGTGTGCGCCACCATGTGCGTCCAGCTAATTTTTGGAAGGGGGGGGAATCACCATGTTGGTCAGGCTGGTCTTGAACGCCTGACCTCAAGTTTTCCACCTGCCTTGGCCTCCCAAAAGTGCTGGGATGGTGGGTGTGAGCCACTGTGCCCAGCTGTCTCTCCCAGTTTTAAGGTTTTGTGGACAAGGTTTTTTTTTTTTTTTTTTTTTAAGACAGAGTCTTGCTCTGTCCCTTAGGCTAGAGTGCAGTGGCATGATTTCGGCTCACTGCAACCTCCACCTCCCGGGTTCAAGTGAATCTCCTGCCTCAGCCTTCCGAATAGCTGGGATTGCAAGCATGCGCCACCACGTCTGGCTAAGTTTTGTATTCTAAGAAGAGATGGGGTTTTACCATGTTGGCCAGGCTGCTTGTGAACTCCTGACCTCAGGTGATCCGCCCACCTTGGCCTCCCAAAGTGCTGGGATTACAGGCGTGACCTACTGCATTTGGACAGTGATCAAATATTTTTTTTTGCCTGTTTGTTTATATTATATATTTATTTTTTGGAGATGGAGTCTCAATCTGTTGCCCAGGCTGGAGTGCAATGGTGCAATCTCGGCTCACTGCAACTTCCACCCCACTGGGTTCAAGTGATTCTCCTGCCTCAGCCTCCCGAGTAGCTGGGGTTACAGGTGCCTGCCACCATGCCCAGCTAATTTTTTGTAGTTTTAGTAGAAACGGGGTTTCACCATGTTGGCCAGGCTGGTCTCGAACTCCTGACCTCAGGTGATCCACCCGCCTCGCCTCCCAGAGTGCTGGGACTATAGGCGTAAACTACCTCTCCAGAGATTGCAATGAGCTGCGATCGTGCAACTTCACTCCAGCCTGGGGGAAAGAGTGAAATTCCATCCCCGCCCCCACCTCCAAAAAATAAATTAATAACATAAATAAATAAATAAATAAAATAATTGATATATGATACTGAAAAACTGGAAACAACTTCAATGTCTCGAACAGGAACAGGAGATTCGTTTTTGTTTTTTTTTTTTTTTTTTTTTTGAGGCAGAGTCTTGCTCTGTCGCCCGGACTGGAGTGCAGTGGCCTGATCTCAGCTCACTGCAAGCTCCGCCTCCCGGGTTTACGCCATTCTCCTGCCTCAGCCTCCCGAATAGCTGAGACTACAGGCGCCCGCCACCTCGCCCAGCTAGTTTTTGTATTTTTAGTAGAGACGGGGTTTCACCGTGTTAGCCAGGATGGTCTCGATCTCCTGACCTCGTGATCCGCCCGTCTCGGCCTCCCAAAGTGCTGGGATTACAGGCTTGAGCCACCGCGCCCGGCCGAGGAGATTCGTTTTTAAAAATGATATTGGGCCCAGCACTTTGGGAGGCCGAGACGGGCGGATCACGAGGTCAGGAGATGGAGACCATCCTGGCTAATACGGTGAAACCCCGTCTCTACTAAAAATACAAAAAACTAGCTGGGCGAGGTGGCGGGCGCCTGTAGTCCCAGCTACTCGGGAGGCTGAGGCAGGAGAATGGGGTAAACCCGGGAGGCGGAGCTTGCAGTGAGCTGAGATCTGGCCACTGCACTCCAGCCTGGGTGACAGAGGAAGACTCCGTCTCAAAAAAAAAAAAAAAAAAAAAA
>NC_045439.1:125059294-125134603 GCF_002776525.5 Piliocolobus tephrosceles
AAAAAAAAAAAAAAAAAAAAAAAAAAAGATATTGGGGCCGAGCTCGGTGGCTCAAGCCTGTAATCCCAGCACTTTGGAAGGCCAAGGTGGGTGGATCATCTAAGGTCAGGAGTTCAAGACCAGCCTAGCCAACATCGTGAAACCCCATCTCTACTAAAAATGTAAAAATTAGCCAGGTGTGGTGGTGGGCGACTGTAATCCCAGCTACTCGGGAGGCTGAGGTAGGAGAATTGCTTGAATGTGGTAGGTGGAGCTTGCAGTGAGCCAAGATCGTGCCACTGCACTCCAGCCTGGGTGACAGAGCAAGACTTGGTCTCAAAAAAAAAAATAAAAGGCCGGTCGCGGTGGCTCACGCCTGTAATCCCAGCACTTTGGGAGGCCGAGGCTGGTGGATCACAAGGTCAGGAGATCGAGACCATCCTGGCGAACACAGTGAAACCCCATCTCTACTAAAAAAAAAAAATAAAATACAAAAAATTAGCTGGGCGTGGTGATGGGCACCTGTAGTCCCAGCTACTCAGGAGGCTGAGGCAGGAGAATGGCGTGGACCCGGGAGGCGGAGGCTGCAGTGAGCCGAGCTCGAGTCACTGCACTCCAGCCTGGATGACAAAGCGAGCCTCTGTCTCAAAAAAAAAAAAAAAAAAAAAAAGATATTGGCCGGGTGCGGTGGTTCAGGCCTGTAATCCCAGCACTTCGGGAGCTATGGCGGATTGCTTGACCCCAGGAGTTCAAGACAAGCCTGGCCAACATGGCAAAACCACATCTCTACTAAAAATACAAAAATTAGCCAGGCATGGTGGCGGGTGCCTGTAGTTCCAGTTACTCAGGAGGCTGAGGCATGAGAATCCTTTGAACCTGGGAGGCAGAGGCTGCAGTGAGCCGAGATCGTCCCATTGCACTCCATCCTGGGCAACAAGAGTGAAACTCCATCTCAAAAAAAAAAAAAAAAAAAAAGAGTATAAAGCAGTGTTAGCTAAAATGAGAAAGCTCTATCAAATTTTATTTTATTTTATTTTATTTTTTGAGACAGAGTTTTGTTTAAACTTAAGTCAAGAGGCCAGACATGGCCGGGCGCGGTGGCTCAAGCCTGTAATCCCAGCACTTTGGGAGGCCGAGATGGGCGGATCACGAGGTCAGGAGATTGAAACCATCCTGGCTAACATGGTGAAACCCTGTCTCTACTAAAAATACAAAAAAAAAAAAAAAAAAAAAAAACTAGCCGGGCGACATGGCGGGCACCTGTAGTCCCAGCTACTCGGGAGGCTGAGGCAGGAGAATGGCGTGAACCCGGGAGGCGGAGCTTGCAGTGAGCTGAGATCCGGCCACTGCACTCCAGCCTGGGTGGCAGAGCAAGACTCCATCTCAAAAAAAAAAAAAAAAAAGCGAGACAGGCCATAGCTGGGATTGTCATCATAATAATAATAATAGGGAGGCCCAGGTTGGTGGATCGCTTGAGCACAGGAGTTTGAGACCAGCCTGGGCAACATGGTGAAACCCCATCTCTGCAAAAATTAGAAAACTAGCTTAGCGCAGTGGCAGTATCTTAGCCAATGAGGTCTATCTGAGGTGCGAGTATTGCTAATTGAAAACTTTTCCCAATACCCTGCCGTGATGACCTGCAATGTAGTTCGCATTGGCAATTTTTGACAGTCTCTACGGAGAATGAAAAAAAAAAAAAAAGAAAGAAAGAAAACTTAGTCTGGTGGCACATGCCTGTAGTCCTAGCTACTCAGGAGGCTGAGGTGGGAGGATCTCTTGAGCCCAGGAAATTGAGGTTGCAGTGAGCCCAGGAAATTGAGGTTGCAGTGAGCCCTGATGGTGCTACTGCACTCCAGCCTGGGCGACAGAGTGAGATCCTGTCTCAAATAATAGTAATAATAATAATAATAATAATAATAATAATAATAATAATAATATAAATTACGTGTCAACCAGACCCGACAGACTTCAGGCCTCTCTGAGTAAGTACTACATAAAATATACAACAAAGAAAAAACAGGGCTGGCATGGTGCCTCTCGCTTGTAATCCCAGCATTTTGGGAGGCCAAGGAGGGAGGACTCCTTGAGCCTAGGAGTTCAAAACTAGCCTGGGCAACATGGCAAGACGCTGTCTCTACAAAATATAAAAAAAATTAGCCAGTGTGGTGGTGCACACCTGTGGTCTCAGCTACTACAGAGGCAGAAGTGGGAGGATTGCTTGAGACTGGGAGGTTGAAGCTGTAATGATCCGGGATCATGCCAGTGCACTCCAGGCTGGGAAACAGAACAAGACCTCATCTCAAAAGAAGGAGAGGGAAAAAAGGACAGTCTATCTGCTTGTCCTGGAAAAACAGCAATTTCCCCTGATAAATACAAGTTAATGGTTAATTAATATTTCATTAATTTATTAATAGGTAGTAACAAGGAAAATATATTGAAGGTTTTTTTTTTTTTGAGACGGAGTCTTGCTCTGTCGCCCGGGCTGGAGTGCAGTGGCCGGATCTCAGCTCACTGCAAGCTCCGCCTCCCGGGTTCACGCCATTCTCCTGCCTCAGCCTCCCGAGTAGCTGGGACTACAGGCGCCCGCCACCTCGCCCGGCTAGTTTTTTGTATTTTTAGTAGAGACGGGGTTTCACCGGGTTAGCCAGGATGGTCTCCATCTCCTGACCTCGTGATCCGCCCGCCTCGGCCTCCCAAAGTGCTGGGATTACAGGCTTGAGCCACCGCGCCCGGCAGAAAAGTACAATAAGGTTTTAAGGCCGGGTGCGGTGGGTCACGCCTGTAATCCCAGCATTTTGGAAGGCTGAGGTGGGCGGATTAGGAGGTCAAGAGATGGAGACCGGCCGGGCGCAGTCAGAGAGAGCCAGACTCTGTCTCCAAAAAAAAAAAAAAAAAAAAAAAAAAAAAGATGGAGACCTTCCTGGCCAACGTGGTGAAACCCCGTCTCTACTAAAAATAAAAAATAGCTGGACGTGGTGGCGCGCACCTGTAGTCCAAGCTACTAGGGAGGCTGAGGCAGGGGAATAGTTTGAATCCAGGAGGCGGAGGTTGTAGTGAGTCAAGATGGCACCATGCACTCCAGCCTGGTGACAGAGCGAGACCCCGTCTCAAAAAAAAAAAAGTAAAAAAAAAAAAACATCACATGTAATTTTCCCACCAGGAGAGAACCACTACTAACACTTTAGTGTATACTTTCTCCCATGTTTTTTGTCTTTGCTTTTTAAAATAGTTTAAAGCGGTCTGGCGTGGTGGCTCACGCCTGCAATCCCAGCACTTTGGGGGGCCGAGGCGGGCGGATCACTTGAACAGCCTGGCCAACACGGCAAAATCCCATCTATACTAAAATACAAAAATTGGCTGGACATGGTGGCGTGCGCCTGTAATCCCAGCTACTAGAGAGACCGAGGCAGGAAAATCGCTTGAACCCGGGAGGCGGAGGTTGCAGTGAGCCAACCTCGCTGGAGGTCGTCACTCAGGATTTCCTTACGCTGCCAGAAATCCGAGGTCTGGGCGAACCTTTTACTAGGCACTCTAAGGAGCAGCGACAGGACACCGTGGCCGCCAATCAACCTCAACTGGAGGCAGTTGCACTCCAGCCTGGACGACAGTGACTCTGCCTAAAAAAAAAAAGAAAAAGAAAAAGAAATAGAAAAAAAGAAATTGCTCCCTTAGTAGAGCTGATGCTAATCCACTGCGTGCGCAGTTCCTATAATGTAACCAGAAGGACTGGCAGGTGACGGGGGTAGCTAGGAGACAAGCCATTTTAAGAGGAGGGAAATTAAAGGAGCAGATTCGGAGGGATGGGCCAATTTTACTGGCACTTAAGATATTAGTGAGTGAGATGCCTTGGGCCAGACGCCGGGATTTTGCACTTCATTTACTTTTCATATTGGAGAGGAATAAGGAAGTCAGTTGGTTTGGATGGAATATGTGTTGTCTGAAGAAGGGTTTAATAGGCTGAGAAGCAGAGATGTCTACGAGGTAGCTGACATTCGAATCTGGAACTGAGAAAGGCTCTCGGGTTGGAAAAACGACAGGGCTGGTTAGTTTTCTACACACTTTAACACGGCCTAGTCACCGCGGGTCCCTCCTCATTTTAAGTAAAGTTCTTTTTTTATTCACATTGCACGCCGGAGGCTTCATTTCGCGCTTTTTTTCTCCTAGGCCCGGGGCTAGGGCAAGTCCTTTGCGCCCGTCACCTAACAACGCCCCTCAATTCCTTCCCCGCCCCCGCGCCGCCGGAAATCCGAGGTCTGGGCGAACCTTTTACTAGGCACTGTAACGAGCAGCGATAGGACACCGCGGCCGCCAATCAGGCCTTCCAGATACCCGGATGTGAGACGGTGCGCGATACAAAGGCGAGTTTCCACCCAGAGGGTCGTCCGGTGCAATAGCCAATAAGCATGCCCCAGGCGATAAATGACAGGAAAATTAACCAGTTACAAACTAGTTTCTCTCACGCATGTGGAAATTCTTCTGCTTAGTCTAACCCACTGCCAATTGTGACTGGATATCATTGTGAGAAGCGGTTGAACTGTCTAATTAGGAGCGGGAGCGAAAAAACACACAGCCAATAGGAAGAGTCTCAGGAATGGGGCGGGGACTAGGCCTTCGCCTCGGCGGCAGAGGAGACTCGGGGGCCATTTTGTGAAGAGACGAAGACTGAGCGGTTGTGTCCCCGTTGCCGACCTCGTCCAGCAGTCGGTTTCTCCACGCAGAATCCGGGAGTAGGAGACTCAGAATCGAATCTCTTCTCCCTCCCCCCTCCTGGTAAGTGGAGAGGGCGGACGCAGGGAAGGCGCTGGGTTTTTCGGGAAGCGAGAGGCAGTGTGGGAGAGAATATGAGGGAACCCTTCCCCCTAACTGACCGGGCCCTCATTTATTCTGTTTGTTTTGGGGGATTAGGTCTGAAGCGGGAGGGGTTTTACAGGCCTCAGCCTCTGCGTAGGTTTAACCTGGTGTCCTCTAGGCCACGATCGCCAGGGAAAATGCCCTTTTTTCGTTCTTCCTGTGTTAACGGCTGCTTTCCTTTCATTTTCTACGACCGCGAGGACTCCGGGATCCTGAAAATGAAGATCGCGATGTTCATTAATATAATCGAAGTTAACATAGCGCCGATGCCTTCTATTACTTCGGTTCTTCTTACATGTAAAAATTGGGGGAGGGGGAGGGGGAAGGTTACCAAGTAGATGTATCGCGAGCCTTTAAATCCTGGATCGTGCCGCGTGGCCTACGAGAAAGGTTTAACAAAAGATTTAGCATTTTACTGATAACTTTTTATTTTATTCCCCTCTATGAGCAAATGATGGAGCTCGAAGTAGTTATTTTCACCTACGTTTGTAAAAGGAAATATTGTGATATAACTATATTAATAATTACAGCTGACTTTTCATCTGCAGGTTACAAAACACTTGAAATATATAAGTTAGTGGAACTTTGCTCGAGGTAGGTATTAACTCTCTTTCTCAGACAGAAACTGAGGCAGAAAAATGTTGATTACTAGGGTCATATTAAGTCAGTAGCAGAACTACTAAGGAATTTGACCACGAGGTCAGTGGAGTGGTTTTTACCTGGTTAATGGAATACCGGGTTCTAAAAGTACAATATTTGAATCTTTGTAAGAACATGATGACGGAAACCACGAGGTAACTGGAAATTCCCAAATTGCGCTTAAGAAAAAATACTACGAGACTTGAGAATTTGTTATTAACGTAACTTCCTAAGTGTAAGATGACAAAATTTGACTTTCAGGTTATTCTGGCGTTAATTTTCCCGTCCACCTAAACTTGGGCAAAAATTCAATTGCTACATTTTATTAAGCAAATATTAACAGTGCTGTTACTTGCTCGGTGCTGAAATTTGATAAAAAACTTATAAGTTAAAAAAGTTACAGATCTTTAGTGTCACGTTCACTTATCTGGGAAATCGGTTTTTTAAATCCTCACATGAGATTTGGTTAAGCTTATTTTTTATAATCTGTTAATTTCACAAAAACTAAAGCTGTTAAGCACAGTTTAAATCAATTCTGCTGGGTAAGAAATTCATCTGTACGGCAACCTATTTGATAGGAAGTAAAATAAGGGTCAAAAACATCGCGACCGCTTTAAGTTTGAGTATATTATTACAGGAACTTTAAAATTTATCATCGTGCTGAACTGTTAGAAATGAGGTAAAGGCAAAAATAGATTAATTGGGAAATCATGTAGTAAAAATAATGTTGGCAAAGAGAAATGTCAGAAATGTATTTAAGAATATTTGATAATAGCTGAAATTGATTGACGGGCACTTTTCTTTGCCTTTGAGGTGTTAGAAATATGGGTTCCTTCCGATCAGTATGTATATCAGATCAGTATGTGTATCAGTGTACCAAAAATTCTTTGAGTTAATATCAAGAACTGTTTGCCACGGCATTTATATCACAATTCCAGGTGTGTTCTCAACTGGGTAGGCATTTAGTAACATTTTCTTATTGGCTAGGGGGAAAAGTTGAAGGATGGCCAGGTTGCAGGTTTTCTGACCTTTCCCCCCCCTGCATGCCTGTGCCACTCTTGGGAATACTTTGTAGTTGATGTTCCTTCTATGGAGAATTTAAACAGGTTACGTTTGTAATTAAATCTCTTAGAGGATTTGACATGGCATTCGACCTTGTTTTGGATGGAATGGCAGTGCAAAACAAGCAAAGAAGAAACTCAAATAGCTATTTGCTCTAATTTTAAAGACTAAGGGGCAAATTATTAAAACTTAATATAAGTGTTGAATGTGAGAGGTATTGAGTAGGGAGTAAGTTTGCCTAGGAGGAGAAATAGATTTTAATTCTCCTTGCTTAAATAAGAGGACTTAGACTTTTTTTTTTTAAACTTATTTGAGTTTTTAGTTTCTAATTCAAATTTTTTGTTGCCAGAAGACTAAAAACTGTACAGATGCAGTCTTTTTAAAGCAGTTTTTTTTTTTTTTGAGACGGAGTCTCACTGTTGCCCCAGGCTGGCAGTGCAGTGGCACAATCTCGGTTCACTGCAGCCTCTGCCTCCCGGGTTCGAGCGATTCTCCTGCCTCAGCTTCCCAAGTACCTGGGATTACAGGCGTGCGCCACCACGCCGGGCTAATTTTTATATTTTTAGTAGAGACGGGGTTTCACCATGTTGGTCAGGCTGGTCTCGAACTTCAGAGATCAGGCAATGCCTCCGCCTCCCAAAATACTGGTATTGCACGTGTGAGCCACGGCACCCGGCCCCAGCTTTCTAAATTAGTAGTTGTTACTGTTATTCTTAACCACATTATTTCAGTCTTCAAATAATTAGTAGTTGTCTCTGGGGAGCATTATTTGCTCTTAATATGCATATTCTTGTATTCTCATTGGAAATGGGAAGATTTTGGTTTTGTGCATACTAGATTTACTAGAGGATTGGTGAGAACTAGAAAGTTGAGAGGATTGGTGAGAACTAGAAAGTTGAGGTGTGGCATAACTACAGGTTTTCTCGATATTGAATTGGATTTATTAACATAAGAAATTTTGGTTTCTTAACCAAAGAGAATTTATTTTTCTTTGGTTAATAAGAAAATCTTGTAAGAAAATTTGGTTTCTTAACCAAAGAAAAGAGGTTTCTTTGGTACATTTACTGTGATAGGTTATGTGTTTTTGGATTTATATTGTATCAGGAAAACATTATTTGGTGCTCTAACTTGATTCTGTCACAATACACTGGAAGGACAGGCACTTTGTTTAAAGAATTGATTCTAGAGGCCACACGCGGCTGCTCGTGCCTGTAATCCCAGCACTTTGAGAGGCTGAGGCGGGTGGATCACGAGGTCACGAGTTCCAGACCAACCTGCCAATATGGTGAAACCCCCATCTCTACTAAAAATACAAACATAAACTGGGTGTGGTGGCGCTCGCCTGTAGTCCCGGCTACTCGCCTGTGGTCCCAGCTACTCCGGAGGCTGAGGCAGGAGAATAGCTTGAACCTGGGAGGCAGAGGTTGCAGTGAGCCATCGCACCACTGCACTCCAGCCTGGGCAACAGAGCGAGACCCCGTCTCAAATAATAAGTAATAATAATTGATTATAAACTGGGGAAGAGATAGATTCCCAATTTAAAATCTTCACAGTGGTTCTCAAACATTAGCCAACACCAGGATCAATAGGGCTAGTTAAAACATTGCTATGATCTCTGCCACCAGGTTTTCTGATTAAGTCTGGGGTGGGGCCCGAGAGCTTGAACTTCTAGTAAGTTCCAGGTGATGATGCTCATGCATCACTCATTCTGAGAGGTACCCCTTTAGAAGGGATCCAAACCTCAGGCAGGTTTTGACAAATAACCTAGAGATACTTTTTTAAAAAACTACCTTTGAGCTTTATGTAAGGATACTTTTTTTTTTTTGAGAGCCTCATACTGTCACCCAGATTAGAATGCAGTAGCATCAGCTCACTGTAACCTCTGCCTCCCAGGCTCAAGGATGCCCTCAGCCTGAGTAGCCCTGCTAATTTTTTGTATTTTCGGTAGAGACAGAGCCATGTTTCCAGGCTGGCCTTCAACTCCTGAACTCAGGTGATCCACCCGCCCCAAGCCTCCCAAAGTGCTGGGATTACAGGAGTGAGCCACCCTCCCTGGCCTCAAGGAATATTCTTGATTGAAAATGGTGCTAAAGTTGGTCTTTTTATGAGTGGTAGCTCTTCAGTGTAACATCAAATCTTGGGAGATACCTGAACTTCTTGATGTTGAAAGATAGAATTGGTTTCTTTTCACATTTTTCTTTCCTTTTAAGCTTATGTCTTGTGGCACCTGTACAAAGGATTTGGTTGTGGTTGAACTATAAAGTTACATATCTTGAAAATTGATTACCAGGTTTGGGCTGTGGCTCCAAATAAGAAAATGAAATGTTTCACCATAGCTGTATTTCATAAACAGGAAAAGAACATTCAGATGTATATTTCCTACAATTCTTCACAAACTTGCCGCAGTTTGTACATTCATACAGTTTCACACATCAAATGTAAACATTAACTGTCCTTCCTACACTCTTCTACTTTTTAAAAATTTACGGTTTTAGTTACAGTACCTGTTGCTGCTGTAGTCATTCATGCATAGTTGCCTCAAGGAACACTTTTTATTTTTTTTTTGAGACGGAGTCTCGCTCTGTCATCCAGGCTGGAGCGCAGTGGCTGGATCTCAGCTCACTGCAAGCTCTGCCTCCTGGGTTTACGCCATTCTCCTGCCTCAGCCTCCTGAGTAGCTGGGACTATAGGTGCCCGCGTCCTTGCCCGGCTAGATTTTTGTATTTTTTAGTAGAGACGGGGTTTCACCGTGTTAGCCAGGATGGTCTTGATCTCCTGACCTCGTGATCTGCCTGTCTCGGCCTCCCAAAGTGCTGGGATTACAGGCTTGAGCCACCGTGCCCGGCCGGCTCAAGGAACACTTCTAAATGCTCAATTAAAAGAAATTTTTGAGACAGGGTCTCTCTCTGTTGGCCTGGCTGAAGTGCAGTGGCGTCATCAGAGCTCACTGCAGCCTCAAACTCCTGGGCTCAAGTGATCCTCGCTCCTCAGACACCTAAGTAGCTGGGATTACAGGCTGCCACACCCTGTTAATGTTTTTTGTTTTTAATAAAGTCTTGCCACGTTTCCTAGGCTCGTCTCAAAGTACTGAGCTCAAGCCATGCTCTACCGCAGTCTTCCAAAGTGTTGGAATTACAGATGTGAGCCACCACACCTGGCCTTAAAATATTTTAATTTCCTGAAATTTACAAAGGAGCATAAGACCTTATGGCTAAATTGAAAAGTGAGTGCAGCTTGTTCATTGTTTGCACAAGGAGCTACAGTCTAATTGTAGTTCTTATTTTAGCTAATGAAACAACCAGTTTGTCATGGAAATTATTTTAGTGTATTGTGTACCAGATTTTAGAATCCATAACTTGAAGTTAGCTATACATGCTACATAGTAAACAGTGGACTACAGAAACAAAAGAAGTATTAATATAAGGACCTTAATTTTTTCACCTATTTTGTGACCTTAAATATTCAATAGCCATAGTAGTCTTTTTTTATTCCATTTGTATTTTCGTTTTGTCAGTGAGTGGAATAATGTGCTCCTTATTTAAAACATCTTTCCCCCTAACAGTAGAACCTATTAGGTCTTAGAGATCTAGAGTCATCTCTAGTCTAGATCTTCATGGTAGGCCATTCACCTTCAGTCTGTTACTCATAGTAAAAACTCCATGGGCTTTAAGTTTAAAACCCATGAATCTGCTTAATTTTTACAGTCTCAATATTTGACATTTGCTCACTATTTCACCTCTATTTGTTGGCCCGGTTTTTCTGTATTTTCTTTGCCCAAACTGCTCATTATCAAGATGAATATTTGGATATACTCTTTTTGAGACCCTCAAGGGCATATTGACATGGATTTAGTTAATTTTAGTCACCTATTGATGTTGAAGAATTGTGAAGACAGTCACCGGTAGAGGTGATTCTATGGAGGCTATCCCATCCCAGTGGAATGTTAATGCTTTACCAAAGTGTGTTAGCTGCAATAGACAGATGTTTCTGTCTTGGGGGTTTAGGGCACAACATTTCTGAGGAACTCTGACTCAATCTGTCCCTTCTCCTTTCACAGGGCAGCAAGGCGAACCCCATCCCTACTCACTGGAGCTCAGCTTTGATTTTTAACCTCCCTTCCCCACCCTTCCAGAACACACACATTCCATTCCAAAACTGATTTTATAAAGACATTTTAAACATAATGATGCAACTTGGTGTGCACTACGGCAAATGTACAGGTGTTTTTTTTTTAATTGTTTCCAAAACCGGGACCTGGATTTAAGATGTAATTTTTAAAATTTCTATTTCTATTTTTTCTGCAGCAGTTGGGTTAGAGGAGGAGGAGCCTTTTAGCCTCTCATAAACTGACCTCTCTACTTCCTCGTGTATTTTTAAGATTGATTGATGATGTCGAAAGGGCTTTGCTTGTCTGCTACTGAAAACTTTATCCTTGCGGTTTTTGTGGAAACTGCTTTTGGAAAGAGAAAAGAAATGAACTTTACTGACTTGACATTTTTGCACCTCCCGTTTTTCTAATCTGGGCTATTTTTATTTTTGTTTTTTTACAGTGAGATTTTTTTGATCTTCAGCTACAGTAAGTTATTCCAATTTTTTTTTAACATTTTTCCTGACTTTCCGCTGATTTCCTTTTTATTGTTGTTACTAGTTACTATTACTTATTATTATTATTATATTAATACTTATGATGGTGATGATGATGATGATAATGACACTGATGATTTTTAACCGGATTAAAATCGAGTTTTTCTGAATGTTTCTAAGAATTTCTCCGGCCTCCTGATTGACTTTGGAGTTTTGCATCTTGGGAGAGAAAGCGAAGGCATTAGTATTTTTAAGTGGATTGATCACATAAACCTTTTCTCTCCCAACCCCACCCTTGCCCTCATCCCCTTCCCCACACTGAACAGAATTTTACTGGCTGTTAAGTCTATGACCTTATTTTTCCTGATCTTTAACTTAACTGTTTTAGAGCATCTCTGGACGTCTGTATTTTTAATTTTTTTTATTTTTGTTTTTTTATTTTTAATCTTTCATTTGTTAAATTTTTAAACTGTGCTGCAATAAAATGTGTGTGGTACTACTTAACACTTATGATCGTGATGGCATTTTCCCCGAAAGCCATCTTCCTCCTGTTTCCCTTGAAATCCCATCCTGCTTTTCCTGTACACTACCCCTCACAAACCACAAGCTGCAGCAACATGGATGCCCAGCCTGGAGCAGCAGCAGCCAGGATGACCTGGAGCCAGGGGGGCCTTCGGAACAGATGCACACCCTTCCTGGGTGATGGTAAGAGGTGTGAGGTCCACTTGGATTCATTACAAAGACTAGGAAATAAACCCGTTTAACAGTTTAGCTGATGTGTATAGGTCATAGCCTCTGGAAGTGTTTGGATTAAGCGTTTTGTGTGTGCATCCTGAAGTGTTTCCCAAGAGGGACCACCTCAGTTATTTGTAAACTAATGGAATAATAGGAGTTTCTAATTAACTTGGGCTGATTAGAACATTTTGGGTACTTGGAAAGAGCAGCTGAAGTTTAAAATGAAAGTGGCTTGTATTAATGATTAGCAACAAGACAACATATTGGGGAATCCTTTTTTTTAGATTATTACAAATTAGTAAACATTTTCTGTCATTTAACATATTTCTTGGGTTTGTGACATTTTTGGATTGTATTCTATTTAGACTTTTTATCTCATTAAAATTTCGCAAGAGTCAAACCGCAAGAGATACAACATAGTATTAAAATGCTATCTCACTGGAGGGTTTTTAAAAATTTGAAGAAAGGTAGGCTTTTTGACCTCACAAAGCAGGGAACTGTTTAACCTATACATCCAAATCAGGAACCATCTCAGGCTGACCCCTTTTACAGTGGTGACTCAAGGCCCAGCTAGATTTTGGGAATTCTAGTGTGAATTCATAGAGTTCCTAATGATAAGAAGGAATGAATTCTGTGTTATTCACAGGAATGGTGTAGAGATTAATAAAGATGTGGATAGCCAAACAGTAAGAATATTAGCAAGCCGTACTATTTTCCTCACTACAGCAAAATGTTTTGATAACCATTTTAGAGTTGCCCTGATAGATTTCAAGCTGGGGGATAATGAGATTTTATTTTAGAATATTTCTGTTTTTTATAGAGACAGTCTCACTATGTTGTCTAGGCTGGTCTTGAACTCCTGGGCTCAAGCGATCCTCCTGCCTTGACACCCCAAAGTGTTGACATTACAGGCGTGAGCCACTGCACCTAACCAACCTGGAATAATTTTTTGAAGGCATATTCGGTGCTGTTGTATTAGGGTAAATCACAAACTTGCCTCCTTATACCAAGTAAAATCTAGTTTAAGTGAAAACCAAAGGTACACTCAAAACAGAATGGAAGAAAGTTAAGGAAAAGATTCCTGGAGGTTATCTAGAAAAATAATGGGACTCTTTTTATTTTTTAAATAGGTGCAAGTTTTATTGATGCCCTCTATTGTATGAGAGCTATTTTTTCTACTTCTTTGCTGCTGTCAGTATATGGAAGCTGTTCACTATAGGTTTAGTTAGGTTTATTCCTTGTTAATTCTACAAATTTATTGTTTTTATGGGACATGTTCTGTTTCGGGATATAAAAAACAGTTTATTATGTTTACGGGCTTTGCAGCTTAGGGAGACTCATGAATGAAATAATGTCCATATATGATGAGAGGTAAATACCGATCCTATAGAAGTGTGCCGAAATAAGCTGGGGGCGTTGGTAAGCCTGCAGTCACAACTAATTGGAAGGCTGAGGCAGGAGGGTCCTTTGGCCCAGGAGTTGAGAGGCTTTAGTGTGTGATGTGATTATCCACTGCACTCCAGGCTGGGCAACATAATGAGACCCCATCTCTCTCTCTTTTTTTTTTTTCTGAGACAGTCTCGCTCTGTTGCCCAGTCTGGAGGGCAGTGGTGCAATCTTGGCTCACTGCAACCTCTGCCTTCCAGGTTCAATCAATACTCCTGCCTCAGCCTTCCTAGTAGCTGGGACTGTAGGCACAGACCACCATCCTTGGCTAATTTCTATATTTTTGGTAGAGATGAGGTTTCACCATGTTGGCCAGGCTGGTCTCAAACTCCTGACCTCTTGATCTGCCTGCCTCGGCCCCCCAAAGTGCTGGTATTACAGGCGTGAGCCACCGCGCCGGGCCTTAAATTTTTGTATTTTTTGTAGAGACCCGGTGAGACCCTGTCTCTTTTTAAAAAAAGAAAGCATGCAGAAATGGTTACCTAACCCTAAGAGGTGAGGGGATCTTTTTTTTATTTCATTATTTTTATCCCTTCTACCTTAATCACATAAAGGGATTTTTTTTTAATAAGACAGAGTCTGTGTCACCCAGGCTGGAGTGCAGTGGTGTAATCTCACACCACTACTGGCACCTGTTACCATGCCCAGCTAATTTTTGTGTTTTTAGTAGAGATGGGCTTTCATCATCTTGGCTAGGCTGGTCTTGAACTCCTGACCTCGTGATCCACTCACCTTGGCCTCCCAAAGTGTTGGAATTAGGCGTTGAGCCACCATGCCTGGTTGACGGGATCCTTTTAAGAGAGGTAGTGTACTGAAAATAATCTTAAGGCCAGAGAATAAAAGTTTGAATGACATACATGCCAAGGCGTTTATATCTTACCCAAAAACCAATGGTGAGCCATTTTAGAAAGATTCTAAATTGGAAAGTGACATCAGATTTTCCTTTTATTTTTATTTTTTTTAGACAGGGTCTTGCTCTGTCATCCAGGCTGGACTGCAGTGACATTAAACATTAACAAGGCTCACTGCAGCCTTGACCTCCTGGGTTCAAGCCATCTCTGGCTTCAGCGTCCTGTGTAGCTGGGACTACAGACGTGCACCATAACACCTGACTATTTTTTATTGTTATTTTTTTAGTGGAGACAGGTCTCATTTTGTTTCCCAGGCTGGTCTCAAAAACTATTGGAATATTTTAATTTTTAGGACTGTCTTTGTAATAACAGTATGGAAATGGTGTAGAGAAAATGAGATTGGAAGTAAGAGATAGTAAGGGAGATAATTAAAATCCAAGGAAGAATAACGACCTAGTTTGGACAAAGGTAATGCTAATGAGATTAGAGATTAGGAGGTAAAATTAGGATCATCTCAGCACGGATATGATAGGGTGGACAAGGACATAGATTTGGCATGATTGCTGGTTTCTAGCTTCTGGGATAGGGATAGATAACTGGGGAAGGTAAACGAAGGGAGCAGATTATAGTTTGAGGGTGGGAAAAAGAATGTTTTAAACGTCTTGGAGGTGTTCAAGGAACATTCACATATAAGATGTTTATTAAATATTTGAGTACTTATTTTGAAAATCATTATTAGGTTTGGGCATATAGGGAAGAACAAAACATGTCCCCTGCCGTCATGGATATTACAGATCATTGAGGGAAGAAACAAAGTAAATGGCACTTTTCATAGTCAGCATCGATGAAGGAAAAGAACAAGGTGGATGAGAAGATAGCAAGGGAACATGGAATTTGGGGGAAGGAACCTTCCCTACAGGGAAGCTTGGCTATATGGAAGTAGCTAATGGTAAAGCTCATTCTGTAAGAAAACCATATGTGAAAGCACAGGTAATGAGGGGGAACAAGATTTGGCCTCCAAGTAAGAAATAATACTGGAAAATAATTACCAAGAATACATAGATGAGGGATGGAGTTGGAGAGGTAGGCAAGGATCAAACATTCATAGCACAGCCTTAGAGGGTCTTGTTTAAGATCCTATCTTGGTCACAGGTAGAATCTATTGAAGGATTTTGAAAAAGAGGTCTGGTTTATCTTCTGGCTGTTGTGTAGGGAATGTTAGTGATGAGGACTAAGAGGGCAAGTAGGGCAGTAAGTTAGACCAATACATTAGAGCAGGCTACTGTCTCAATCTCTTGGAGAAAATAATCATCCCAGGCCTAACAATAACTTGCCCTGGTTTTTCAGATGAGTTTTTATTGGATGTATTAATGAGCAAAATCAGTCGGGATAAGATAGATTGAGAACTGATCAGGCTCCAGGAAATTACTAATTAGTTCTGTGATACCTTGTTGGGTCATATAATGGCTTTTTGATTTGGCAGGGAAAAGTAGCAGGACGTTAATTTCTCTCTTATGGAAGTATTCTAAACACTTGACTGTGTCCACCACTGTTAAAGTTCTGAGTTTGTGTTAACTTACTTACCATCAAAACCTTGAGTAGGAGTAGATACTGTTAATCATTCATGTTTTAGAGGTGAGAATATTGGACTACAGAATGTAAATAACTTGCCTAAAGTTAAACAGCTTTAGTGGTTTAGCATGGATTCAACCCAGGGATTAAGGCTGCAGATTTCAACACTTAATGATAGTAGACTCCTTTCTTCACTTTGATATATTGAGCTTTTTTTTTTGTTTCTTTTTTTTTGGACAGAATCTCGCTCTTTTCGCCAGGCTGGAGTGCAGTGGCGTGATCTTTGGCTCACTGCAACCTCGCCTCCTGGGTTCAAGCAATTATTGTGCCTCAGCCTTCTGAGTAGCTGGGATTACAGGCATGCACCACCAAACCCAGCTAATTTTTGTATTTTTAGTAGAGATGGGGTTTCACCATGTTGGCCAGGCTGGTCTAGAACTTGTGACCTTGTCATCCGCCCACCTCCGTCTCCTAAAGTGCTGGGATTACAGGCGTGAGCTACTGTGTCCAACTGAGCATTCTAGAAAAACAAATTTTAGTTTGGTTAAAGTTCCAAAGAGTAACCTTGCACTTTTATTTTAAAAATTTTAAAACTAAATATGTTTGTATTTTTGCCCTTGAATTCCCAACACCTTAAATGGCTTACAGATGTGTATATGTACAAGGTAGTAAATTGTTCAGGTAGGTAGGTGTATCTTGGTAAAATGTTACCGTGGTTGTGATAGCATTGTTAGTAGGGAAGCAAGCACATTTTAAAAGTGAGCTTTAGGCCAGATGCAGCAGTTTATGCCTGTAATCCTAGCACTTTGGGAGGCTGTAGTTAGAGGATAGCTTAAGGCCAGGAAAGTCGGACAACATAGCAAGACCGGACAACATAGCAAGACCGTGTCTACAAAAAGCTGGGCGTGGTGGCACACAGCTGTAGTGTAGCTTCCTGGGAGACTGAGGCAGTAGAATTGATTGAGCTCAGGAGTTTGAGGTCAGGGTGAGTTATGATTGTGCCACTGTACGCCAGCCTGGGCGACAAGAGTGAGACCAAAAGTGAACTTTCCTTTTTTTAGAACTATCATAAAACAGTAAGAAGTGAACTTCAGTTGAAAAAAAGTTATTTATGGTTTAAAAAAAACACCCAGAGGGATGCGTTAACTAAGCCTGGGGATCCTTTTTCAATCCTCATCTCACTTGACCTGTTGGTTCCATTTAACCAAATCTCTTCCTTGAAACTTTTTTTTTAAATTTTTTTTACTTTGCTTCCAGTTTTTTTTTTTTTTTTTTTTTTTTTGAGATGGAGTCTCGCTCTGTCACCCAGGCTGGAGTGCAGTGGCCGGATCTCAGCTCACTGCAAGCTCCGCCTCCTGGGTTCACGCCATTCTCCTGCCTCAGCCTCCCAAGTAGCTGGGACTACAGGCGCCGCCACCTTGCCCGGCTAATTCTTTTGTATTTTTAGTAGAGATGGGGTTTCACCGTGTTAGCCAGGATGGTCTCGATCTCCTGACCTCGTGATCCGCCCATCTTGGCCTCCCCAAAGTCCTGGGATTAGAGGCTTGAGCCACCGCGCCCGGCCCCAGGTTTTTGTTACATGTTTCTGACTGTTAAACCTCTTTCTGTTGGAGTGCCCCATGGTTCAGTCTTTCCACTTCTCTTTTCTGTCCACAATCTGGGTCATTTCAGATTCATTCATGATTTAATATACCACCTATAAGCTGATATCCACACTCAAGATCAACAGCCTATACATTCGAATGTCATACCAATCAAGTTACCTACATGACAACTCTGTTGAATATCCAATATGTCAATTTAAAAGTGCAAAACTGCTCCTGATGTTCATCCCTCAAACCAGTGTCTTGTGTACTGTTGCCTTTTTCAGTTAATGAAACAATTTTTGTGTCTCTTGAGCCAAAGATTTTGGCTAGCCATCCTTGACTTTTTTTTTTTTTTTTTTTTTTTGAGGCAGAGTCTTGCTCTGTCGCCCGGACTGGAGTGCAGTGGCCGGATCTCAGCTCACTGCAAGCTCCGCCTCCCGGGTTTTCGCCATTCTCCTGCCTCAGCCTCCCGAGTAGCTGAGACTACAGGCGTCCGCCACCTCGCCCAGCTAGTTTTTGTATTTTTAGTAGAGACGGGGTTTCACCGTGTTAGCCAGGATGGTCTCGATCTCCTGACCTCGTGATCCGCCCATCTCGGCCTCCCAAAGTGCTGGGATTACAGGCTTGAGCCACCGCGCCCGGCCCATCCTTGACTTTTATTCATATGTCACCTTTGGCCTATTAGAAAACCGTGTTGGCTGGGTGTGGTCGCTCATGCCTGTAATCCCAGCACTTTGGGAGGCTGAGGGCGGCGCATCGCTTGAGCTTAGAAGTTTGAGACCAGCCTGGGCAACATGGTGAAACCCCATCTCTTCAAAAATATACAAAAATGAGCCGGGAGTGGTGGCACGTGCCTGTAGTCCCAGCTACTTGAGAGACAGGCATGAGAATCCCTTGAGCCCAGGAGGCAGAGGTTGCAGTGAGCCAAGATTGCACCCGCACCATTGCACTCCAGCCTGCGTGACAGAGCAAGACCCTGTCACAAAGAAAGAAAAGAAAATCATGCTGTCAGCTCTTTAAAATGTATCACTACTCATATTGTTGACACTTGGTCCAATTTCAAGCCACTATTGTATCTTGTGCATTATTATTATTTTTTTTTTGAGACGGAGTCCCGCTGTGTCACCCAGGCTGGAGTGCAGTGGCGGGATCTCAGCTCACTGCAAGCTCCGCCTCCCGGGTTTAGGCCATTCTCCTGCCTCAGCCTCCCGAGCAGCTGGGACTGCAGGCGCCCGCTTCGTTGCCCGGCTAGTTTTTTGTATTTTTTTAGTAGAGGTGGGGGTTTCACCGTGTTAGCCAGGATGGTCTCGATCTCCTGACCTCGTGATCCGCCCGTCTCAGCCTCCCAAAGTGCTGGGATTACAGGCTTGAGCCACCGCGCCCGGCCTCTTGTGCATTATTGTATAAAATAGGTTTGTATTTCTTTTGTCCCTCCACATAAGTTTTGTTCTTAAAGTGGTAGCTAGATTTGTCCTAAAATGTAATGTTTGAAAAATGTTTCTCTTTTTTTTTTTTTGAGATGGAGTTTCGCTCTTTTTTCCCGGGTTGGAGTGCAGTGGCACGATCTCGGCTCACTGCAACCTCCGCCTCCCGGGTTCAAGCGATTCTGCTGCCTCAGCCTCCCAAGTAGCCGGGATTACAGGCACCTGCCACCACGCCCAGCTAATTTTTTTTGTATTTTTAGTAGAGACAGGGTTTCACCATGTGGGCCAGAATGGTCTCGAATTCATGACCTCGTTGATCTGCCCACCTCCACCTCTCAGTGCTGGTGTGATCCACCGTGCCTGGCCGTTGAAAAATGTTTTGCCTGAAAACAAACAACCTGATGGCTGCCTTTTTCAGCATTGAAGTCAAAATTTTTCTGTGATTTACAGGGCATCCTATGTGATTTGTTGTGTCCCTTCCCTTACTGTTATACTGTGCTTCAGCCACACTGGCCTTCGTAACTGTCTTGAACACATTGGATATGTTTCCCCTTTAGAGCTTTTCCTTGGAATTTTCTCTGAGTCATATAGTTTGGTTCCTCAGTTCTTCTGAGACTTTTACTCAGAAGCTACCCCCTTAGTGATGTGTCTTCCCTTATTTAGCACTTTAAGCTCCCCTTCTCCTAAATTCGCTTTAGCACTTATCACCAACTGTAGAATTTGTTTTATGCTATGTAACGACATAAGAGATGTGTCCAGAATACATATGCCAAACAACATTGATTGCCTCTGGGCAAGAAGTAGGATTTAGGAGATTTGAAACTTGTGCTCTATGTGCTTAATACTGAGTGTTATAATGACCAATGTGGTAGTATATTCCTTCTAATTAAAAAGCTTAAAAATGTACATCAACCCTTGTGATTCTGTGTGGGTATAAATAGCATAGCTAGTCTGTGTAATAGAGGTTTAAGTAAGCAGTGTTAATAGCTGAAGAAAACTTCTTTAAAAGGTTTAGCCATGATGAAATGAGTCGAGTTAGCATTTGAGCACATAGACTACCATGATGTTGCCTGTATCAACATTTGGGAGAACTTGACCATTTTAAAAATAATCTCGGCTGGGCGCGGTGGCTCAAGCCTGTAATCCTAGCACTTTGGGAGGCCGAGACGGGAGGATCACGAGGTCAGGAGATCAAGACCATCCTGGCTAACACGGTGAAACCCCGTCTCTACTAAAAAATACGAAAAACTAGCTGGGCGAGGTGGCGGGCACCTGTAGTCCCAGCTACTCAGGAGGCTGAGGTAGGAGAATGGCATGAACCTGGGAGGCAGAGCTTGCAGTGAGCCGAGATCCGGCCACTGCACTCCAGCCTGGGCGACAGAGCGAGACTCCATCTCAAAAAAAAAAAAAAATATATATATAATATAAAAAATTATATATACACTCTCTAATGAGAAAGCATGGCTGTTTGTAAGAGGTAGCCATAGTGCATTAGAGAACATTTTTTTTTTTCCATTTCTACCTAATCTGATTCTGACTTTACCAGTCTGAAATATTCTACCTGTTTTCTAATTATATTGACCTATGGCTCCTGAGTTGATTTTAAAACTGAAAAAACTCTCTGGGAGTTCATTGAACCAGATTTAGTCTTTTCTGGCTAGTCTTGAATAACGTTTAGTAGTAGTTTAGTAGAGTACATTTTGAACAAAATTTTTCCTCTAGCCCTCTAACTTAAAATAGGTATTCTGAAGAGGATAAACTATAATGCATTGTCACTCCGTATATTGATCCTTTAAATAAAATCATCATTCACATAAGTGGGTTTTCTAGCTTCAGAGCTAGAAGAAAAGTTTTCTCTTGCTACTACCCTTAAAAGTTTGTGGAATTCATGCTAGAGTTATGCCTCTTTATGCTGTTTAAAATGGAGTTTTATTACTCCTTTAAAAAGGAATACTGGTTAAGTGACTGAAGATTGATGTGCATTTGTGATAGGAGGTACCTCACTCATCTTTATCTTACCTTTGTCCCAGTAAAATAATACATGCTCATAGACAGTTTTAGAAAATATAACTATCCAAAGATAACATTTTGGTGTGTTCTTCCAGGCTTTTTGGGGCATTTATAATCTTCAAAAAGCCCTGTCATACAGCATGTATATTTAAGTAATATTTTAAAATTTAACCTGAATAGCTCATGTTAGTAGATACAGATCTCTGAAAAATTTGTAGTAGTTACTTAGTATTATATACTATTTAGTAGTACATGGTACATTGCATACTTGTACTGTATTTTACCAATACACTGTTGTACCCTTCCCCATTTTTTTCTTTTGTAAACAAAGCTTTGGACAGTCTTAAAACTACAGTTGCACATATCTTTATTTTCTTATAATTAAGCCCCAGAAATATAATTGTTCAAGGGTATGCACCCTTTACTTTTTTGCGGGGAATGGAGGTCGTGGGGGAGCAGGGAGTATGCACTTGTTTTTGAGACGGAGTCTCACTCTCTTCTCCCAGGCTGGAGTGCTGTGGTGCGATCTCGGCTCACTGCAAGCTCTGCCTCCTGGGTTCATGACATTCTCCTGCCTCAGCCCCTGAGTAGCTGGGACTACAGGCGCCCGCCACCATGCCCAGCTAATTTTTTGTATATTTTTTAGTAGAGATGGGATTTCACCATGTTAGGCAGGATGGTCTCGATTTGCTGACCTTGTGATCTGCCTGCCCTCAGCATCCCAAAGTGCTAGGATTACAGGTCTGAGCCACTGCGCCTGGCCGCACATTTTAAAAAGTTATTAATCTTGGCCGGGCGCGGTGGCTCAAGCCTGTAATCCCAGCACTTTGGGAGGCCGAGACGGGCGGATCACAAGGTCAGGAGATCGAGACCATCCTGGCTAACACGGTGAAACCCCGTCTCTACTAAAAAATACAAAAAACTAGCTGGGCGAGGTGGCGGGTGCCTGTAGTCCCAGCTACTTGGGAGGCTGAGGCAGGAGAATGGCCTAGACCCGGGAGGCGGAGCTTGCAGTGAGCTGAGATCCGGTCACTGCACTCCAGCGTGGGCGACAGAGCAAGACTCCGTCTCAAAAAAAGAAAAAAAAAAAGAAGTTCTTAATCTTAAAGTTTGCCCTCTAGAAGCTAATAAGTATAGCAATATAGCAATTTATTGGCAGTGTTAGTGGCCACTAATACTTAATTTCTAGTTTTGTGAATTACTTTGGATCTTTTGCTTTAAGATTTGACCCTCTATTCTGAAGGGTTTGGTAAGTTTTTAAGTTGAGTAGTAAAAATGTTGATAGAGGTATAGATTTTTAGTGAAACGTTGCTACAGTGTCAACTATATTTCTGTGTATAGTTTGAGATTCACATGTAATTTTTGTTTTCAGGAACATGCATATCTTTGGTGTTACTTTCTTCTCTCTTCCTTTTTTTTTTTGATATGGAGTCTCGCATTGTATACCAGGCTGGAGTGCAGTGGCGCGATCTTGCTCACTGCAAGCCCCGCCTCCCAGGTTGCCGCCAGTCTCCTGCCTCAGCCTCCCAAATACCTGGGACTACAGGCACCTGGCTAATTTTTTGTATTCTTTTTTTTTTTTTCTTTTTTAGTAGAGACGGGGTTTCACCACGTTGGCCAGGATGGTCTCAATCTCCTGACTTTGTGATTTGCCCATCCCCCCAAAGTGCTGGGATTACAGGCGTGAGCCACTGCGCCTGGCCAATCTTTTTTTTTTTTTTTTAAAGAGTCTTGCTCTGTTGACAGGCTGGAGTGCAGTGGCGCAGTCTCGGCTCACTGCAACCTCCACCTCCTGGGTTCAAGCAATTCCCCTGCCTCAGCCTCCTGAGTAGCTGAGATTACAGGCATGGGCCCCCATGCCTGGCTTTTTTTTTTTTTTTTTTAGTTGAGATGGGTTTTCACCGTGTTGGCCAGGCTGGTCTCGATATCTTGACCTTGTGATCCGCCTGCCTCGGCCTCCCAAAGTGCTGGGGATTACAGGTGTGAGCACCTGCACCCGGCTGGTGCTGTCTTTTAATTGTGAAAAAATTGCACATACACAAAAGAAAATAGTACAATGAACTCCCATGTACTTGTCCCACTTTAATAATCCTTGGCCAGTCTTTTTATTTATATCTACATCTCCCCATCCACCCCCTTCCCATGTTATTTTGAAGCAAATTCTTGATATATTTAAAGAATTAGTACTTAACCACAATTATCCCACCAAAAACAATTAAATATTTTAATACTAAACATATTTAGAGGCCTGGTGTGGTGGCTCATGCTTGTAATGCCAGCTCATTGGGAGGCTGAGGCAGGCACATCACTTCTGGCCAGGAGTTTTGAGACCAGCCTGGCCAACATGGTGAAACCCCGTCTCTGCTAAGAATATAAAAAAATTACCCAGTTGGGTGGCACATGCCTGTAATCCTAGCTACTTGGGAGCCTGAGGCAGAAGGATCTCTTGAACTCAAGAGGCGGAGATTGCAGTGAGCCAAGATCCTGCCACTGCACTCCAGCCTGGGTAACAGTGCGAGACTTAAAACAAAAACAACAACAAAAAAAGACCGACCAAATCGATTTAGTATCAAAAGTACTAGCCTGAGAACTGAGTAAGGCATTCCACAATGCTGCTTTATTTCTACGGGGATACCATGGTTGGTCGTTTTGTTTATTTGTTCTTTGCTAACATAGTAAGCAAATGGAATTTTGGAAGTGTTGTTTATTGAAGGTGGGTTTTGAAATTTTAAGAGTGGGGGTCTTATGGTTATACTCATTGGTGATAAAATCAAACCTTTTACTATTCTCAAATTTAGATACAATCTCCTGTTTTGACTGTTAAAGAGAATACTGTAGTAACTTTTTAAGTCAGATATCCTTGTTAAAAATTATTCTGGGCTGCTAGATTATTTTGTTACACCTGTCTAAAATCTTTTATCCATAATTTAGAAATTTTAAATTCTCTGACAAAATTTTACATTTGACACCAAGACTCATTTGGCAAAAAAAACATCTCAACTGATGTGAGAGTATGTATGTTCTATGTGTGACATTTAGTGAAAATTTATGTGTATTCCTGTAGAAATATTTGATGTCATAACTTTGCTCCCCCAGATGCTACTGGGGTATTGCTGTACAACAAAACATAATATTTCTGAAATCTGAGACTATGTTTCCTAATACATTTTTTTTTTTTTTTGAGACGGAGTCTCTGTTGCTCAGGCTGGAGTGCAGTGGTGCAGTCTTGGCTCACTGCAACCTCCGCCTCCCAGGTCAAGCAGTCCTCCTCCTTCAGCCTCCCAAGTAGCTGGGATTACAGGCACCCACCACCACCACACTTGGCTAGATTTTGTATTTTTAGTAGAGACAGGGTTTCATCATATTGGTCAGGCTGGTCTGGAACTCCTGACCTCAAGTTATCTGCCTGTCTCTGCTTCCTAAAGTGTTGGGAGTACAAGTGTGAGCCACCACACCCAGCCCCAAGCATTGTAGACAAGAGACCAGAGTAGACTTAAAGTATAGTTTGTTACAACTCATGCTCAGTCTGAGGTCACCGATAAAATTGAAACTTTATACAAGATAATAAGGAAATGAAGTCTTGTGAATGGATGTTGGCCTTTTCTATTCAGAAAATAGCCTGTGCTCCAGCATAGCATCATCACCATCTGGGAGCTACCTAGGAATAGTCTCACCCTACCCCAGTAGTACCGATATGCACTTTGAAAAGAACTAATCTAGAACACTTTTCACTCCTTTTTTATTATTTGGCTTGGGAATTGCAAATTTTGGTGGACTTTTTGGCAATAGTGGTTTTTGATGTTTGTCGAGAATGTTGAAGACCACAGTGTAGTCACAGTTAATATACGTTGGAAATAGTACAGTATCAAACATGACATTTTATTTCCAAAATTTGAAATAATGACCTAAATTACAAATAGAATTAACAAGTAACTTCAAAGCTGGCAGGCTCGAAATAACATGCTATTCTGAGATATGTGCTTTGAATTATCTGAACTCTTAATGCAGATCATATTACATCTTGGCATAATATAACCATTCTTTAATTCTTGGTTATAAATGTCGATTAACATTCAAAGTACCTTGCAAATCAGGGTAGATCTGTCATGACAATTTTTTTCTTTCAGTGTTTTAAGGAAAATACATAAACATACAGAACAGTATAATGAATTCTTAAGATACCTTCCACCATGATGGCCTCGTTTCATTTTATTTTTTTTGCTGAACCATTTGCAAGGAAATTGCTGACTGAAGACAAAAGATCCCTAAGTAATAAATATGGATTTCTTTTTCTTTTCTTTTTTTTTTTTTTTTTGAGATGGAGTCTTGCTCCGTTGCCCACGCTCGATCTTGGTTCACTGCAACCTCTGCCTCCTGGGTTACAGTGATTCTTCTGCCTCAACCTCCCAAGTAGTTGGGACTATAGGTGTGCGCCACTACCCCCAGCTAATTTTTGTATTTTTTAGTGGATTTAGTATATAGGTAGTCACACTGACCATGCTGTTGTTTTCATTCACATAGATTATCAGTTATTTTAGAAATAAGACCTTCCTGTGTTTCATTATTTTTGCATATTGCATGTTCTCTTGATGTTTCAGTACTCAGTCAAGATTTATTGACCTTACTGAATTATTTTTGAAACATTAAATTTTAACCTAGGTAAAGCATTCTTTAAAATATTCCTGGTGTTTGTTGAATACTTACAGATTCCGAAACACTTTTCTTTAAAAAGTGTTTTCAAAACAGAAGGTGCTCCAGGTAAGAGTATGATGGACTTCTATATCTTAACACCCCCAAATATTTTAATGATGGCACAGTTAAGTGTGAAGGTTGAGAATGTAGGGAGAAATTTATATGTATCTTGGAACTTCCAATGGCTAATAGACCCCAAAATATGTAATACAATGTTCAGTGAATCTGGAGGTGCCCAATTCCTTTATTCTTTTTTTTTTATTTTGAGATGCAGTTTTGCTCTTGTCAGGCTGAAGTGCAGTGGCACAATCTAGGCTCACTGCAATCTGCGCTTCTCAGTTCAAGCAATTCTCCAGCCTTGGCCTCCCAAGTAGTTGGGATTACAGGCACGTGCCACCACACCTGGCTAATTTTTTTTTTTTTTTTTTTGTATTTTTAGTAGAGGCGGTGTTTCACTATGTTGGTCCGGCTGGTCTCAAACTCCTGACCTCTGTTGATCCACCTGCCTCGGCCTTCCAAAGTGCTGGGATTACAGGCTTGAGCCACTGTGCCCGGCCCCAATTCCTTGATTCTGTTTAGTTCTGAATTGTGCTTGGGGAAGAAAAGGGCCCAATTTTTACTTAGGGTTTAGCAGAAAAGCTTTGCTGACTCTCAGTTATCTGTGTATCATGATGATTTTCAGGGTAGCATTTTGTTTGCAGAAGAAAGATTACAAAAGCATTATGTATTATTAGTGAAAAATGGAGAAACATTTAAAGAACTCCAAATCCCATCCTTAGATGTCACCTTGGTATGTAATTGTCTAGATAACTTGTGCATGTTTTGGTTATGCTTCTCCACGTCAGTGTCACATGTCATTTAAATTGTATTCCATTGGATTAGTGCACTGAAGTAATTTGTACTCATTCATTGTCAGGCACTTGTTTTCTACTTTTTCACTGTTAATGATTTGTTTCTTTCAGATGAATTCTCAAAGGTAAAATTACTGAGTCAAAAATATGCAGTTTTAAAACTTTTGATGAAATAATCCCGTTGTTTTCTGGAAATGCAGTATGACTTCATACGGACCATTTGTTTTGACCATTGCTTGCAGTAGATACTGTAATTAAAAATATGTTAGCTTGTTTGGCAGGTGGAACATGGTACTTGGTTTAATTTATACTTCCTTGATAGTGTTAATCTTTTTAATCTTTATATGCCTTTAGTATTGTTAATAACCTGTGTCCTTGAGCCATTTTTGTTGGTCTGTACCAATAATAGTAAGTGATAACAGTAGTAGCAGCAGTACTTGATATGTGCCAGGCAACATCATTTCCAGTGTTTTGTGTACCTTGTTTCATTTATGCTTCATTGCTAATACTATCAATTATACTCATTTTACAGTTAAGGAGCCTGAATTTCAAAGAGATTGACTTCCTGGAGAAAGTGCATGCCACTAGCAAGTTGTTGATCTTGAAACACATGTGTCTAGGCTGGTTGCAGTGGCTCACGCCTGTAATCCCAGCCTTTTGGAAGGCTGAGGTGGGGAGATACTTGAATCCAGGCATTTGAGACCAGCCTGGGACAACATGGCAAAACTCTGTCTGTACTAAAAGTACAACAAAGATAGCTGGGTGTTATTTTATTTTTAATTTTTGTGGAGATGAGGTCTTGTTGCGTTGTTGGCCAGGCTGGTCTCTAACTCCTGGGCTCAAGCGGTCTCCCACCTCAGCCTCCAAAAGTTTTTTATGTTTATACTCTAAATTTTAAATGAAATGTGACCTTGTGTTAAGGGTCAACTGTAAATAAAACAATCCTAATTTATCAGTGTAATCCTAACTTCTATGTTTTGACAACTCTTGTTGGACTTTTTACGTTAAGTACAAGGCTTAGCACTTCATATTTCATCCTCTTCTACCTAGTTGATAATCACTAAAGGTCACATTTTCACTAAAGATCATATTTTATTTTAAATAAAATGTGACCTCATGTTAAGTTTCGGTCATGGTGGACATGGCTTGAATTTGTGAGGATACTTTTTTTTGTTGGTTATTTATTTTGTTTTTTGAGATGCAGTGTTAACTCCATCACCCAGTGCAGTGGCGTGATCTCGGCTTACTGCAACCTCCGCCTCCCATGTTCTAGTGATTCTTTCTCATGCCTCAGCCTCTCATGTAGCTGGCATTACTGGCGCTTGCAACCATGCTTGGCTAATTGTGTTTTTGTATTTTTAGTAGAGATGGGGTTTCACCATGTTGGCCAACCTGGTCTTGAACTCCTGGCCTCAGGTGATCCACTGGCCTCAACCTCCCAAAGTGCTAGGATTACAGGTGTGAGCCACCCCCCCGCCCCCCCGCAAAGGATAGGTCTTTTTTTATCTACTTTGTCAGTTTACTTTCTTTTACTTAAAAGTTTGATTTATTTTTTTGAACATACTTAGTTGTGTTAAAAACTAAACCAGAGGCCGGGTGTGGTGGCTCAGGCCTGTAATCCCAGCACTTTGGGAGGCCGAGGCGGGCAGATCACAAGGTCAGGAGATCGAGACCACAGTGAAACCTGGTCTCTAATAAAAATACAAAAAATTAGCTGGGCACGGTTGCGGGAGCCTGTAGTCCTAGCTACTTGGGAGGCTGAGGCAGGAGAATGGCCGGAACCTGGGAGGCGGAGCTTGCAGTGAGCCGAGATTGTGCCATTGCCCTCCAGCCAGTGGGACAGAGCGAGACTCCGTCTCAAAAAAAAAACTAAACTAGAGTATAACTTTTCAGGGTACAAAAAAAGTTTGTGTTAAAGGAAAAGTGGGTAATGATGAGACTTATGAGATTATGTCCTATCAGTGAAGGATACATAATTGAGAGGGGTTGTTTATACTTACAGCAAAATCAAAGGCTGAAATTTTCTTAATGCTGGAGCTATGTGTGATCTGTAGTGGTTAAGAACTAGGTAGAAGAGGATGAAATAAGAACTGCTAAGCAAGCCCCGTACTTAATGTAAAAAGTCCAACAAATGAGTTGTCAAAACATAGAGGTTAGGATTACATTGATAAATAAGGATTGTTTTATTTACAGTTGACCCTTAACACAAGGGGTGTTGAGGCACCAGCTGCCCGCACCCCCTCAAAAATAAAAAATCCACATATTACTTTGTACTCTCCAAAAACTAGTGATGAGCTACTGCTGAGTAGAACCCTTACTGATAAACAGTTAACACAGATTCTGTATATTATGCATTATATATTGTATTCTTACAAGAAAGTGAGCTATTGAAAAGAAAATAGGAGCAGAAGATATATTGAGTTTGTTAAGTAGAAGTAAATCATCACAAATGTCTTCCTCATTGTCTTCACATTGAGTAGGCTGAGGGGAAGATAAAGACTTGGTCTTGCTGTCTTGGATGGTTTAGGCAGAAGAAAATCCATGTATAAACCCATATTGTTCAAGGGTCAGTTGTAATTGATTCTGTATGCGTTGACAGTGCCATAAGCAAGCAGAAAAGTAGCATCTGGATAGCATCCAGACTATTCCATTCTTTTCCAAGGGAAGTGAAAATTTGGAGTACTGTGTTGAAGGGAAATTGGCAGACTAAGTTTTATTTGTTATAAGGCGTCTTTTTATTATTATTATTATTATTATTATATTTTTTTATTTGAGATGGAGTCTCGCTCCGTCTCCCAGGCTGGAGTGCAGTGGCGTGATCTCCAGCTCGCTGCAAGCTCCGCCTCCCGGGTTCATGCCATTTTCCAGCCTCAGACTCACAAGTAGCTGGGACTACAGGCACCCGCCAGCATGCCTGGCTAATTTTTTGTTTTTGTATTTTTAGTAGAGACGGGGTTTCACCGCATTAGCCAGGGTGGTCTTGATCTCCTGACCTCATGATCTGCCAACCTCGACCTCCCAGAGTGCTGGGATTATAGGCGTGAATCACCGCGCCCGGCCTATAAGGCATTTATTTTCATAGATGGTTAGGATGGGGAAGAGTTGGAATGAAATGTTTTGTCAAAGAAAAATAAAGAGCCATGTGCTGCAGAGATGTTTTGGCGAATGACAGGCCACATATATTATGGCCCCTTAAGATTATAATGGAGCAGGCCAGGTGTGGTGGTTCACGCCTGTAATCCCAGCACTTTGGGAGGCCGAGGCAAGCAGATCACCACAAGTCAGGAATTCAAGAGCAGCCTGGCCAACATGGTGAAACCCTGTAGCCAGGCGTGGTGGCATACATCTGTGTTCTCAGCTACTCAGGAGGCTGAGGCGGGAAAATCCATTGAACCAAGGAAGTGGAGGTTGTAGTGAGCCGAGATTGCGCCACTGCACTCCAGTCTGGGTGACAGGGGAGACTCCGTCTCAAAAAAAACAAAAAAGTAAAAGGTTATAGTGGAGCTGAAAAGTTCCTGTTGCCTAGTGACATCTTACTGATCCTGAACATCTATAGGCTTAGGCTAATGTTGACGTCTTAATTTTTTCAAAGTAAAAATGTTACAGTAAACTAAATACGGATAGTATATAAAATAAAAATTTGTTTTATAAACTTTAGTGTGGCCTTAAGTGTACCATGTTTATAAAGTCTACAGTAGTGTATGGTAATGTCTTGGGGCTTCACACCCACCACTCAGTACCAGTCACCCAGAGCAAAGTTCAGTCCTGAAAGCTGCATTCATGGTAAGTGCCTTATGTAGGTATATGGTTTTTGAAACCTTTTCTCTCTTTTTTTTTTTTGTTTCTTTGAGACAGAGTCTTGCTCTGTCACTAGGCTGGAGGGTGGTGGTGTGATCTTGGCTCACTGCAGCCTCTAACTCCGGGGTTCAAGTGATTCTCCTACCTCAGCCTCCCGAGTAGCTGGGATTACGGGCATGCACCACCACGCCTGGCTAATTTTTATGTTTGTTGAGACGGGGTTTTACCATGTTGGCCAGGCTGGTCTTAAAATTCCTGGCCTCAGGTGATCCACTCGCCTCGGCCTCCCAAAGTTCTGGGATTACAGGCGTGAGCCACTGTGCCCAGCCTGTTTTTGAAATCTTATATTGTATTTTTACTGTACCTTTTCTTTTTTGAAGTACACAAATACATTGTGTTAGACTCAGCCCTTGTTTTCTCTTTTGGTTTTTTTTTTTTTTTTTTTTTTTTTGACGGAATCTCACTCTGTCTCCCAGGCTGGAGTGCAGTGGCGTGATCTTGGCTCAGTGCAACGTCTGCCTCCAGGATTCAAGCGATTCTCCTGCCTCAGTCTCCTCAGTAGCTGGGACTACAGGGGCACGCCACAATGCCTGGCTAATTTTTGTTATTTTAGTAGAGACGGGGTTTCACCATATTGGTCTGGCTGGTCTCAAACTCCGTGTTGGGATCACAGGTGTGATGAGCCACTGTGCCCAGCCTGTGCCAGAGCTTCTTACAGTGTTCTGTAAGAACTGTGTACTTACTACTGTGCGTGCTATGCAAGTTTGTATTCTGGGAGCAATAGTCTGTATGATACAAGCTAGATGTGTGATAGGCTATACTATCTAGCTTGGTGTTAGGTAAGTACACTCTTATTCCATTGACACAGTGACAAAATTGTTCTGACGCATATCACTGTCATTAAGCAATGTATGATTAATTAATTGGCTTACTGATGAATGTAATTCAAAGAAGAGAGCTAAGGGAAGAATTAGGAGCCAACTATGATTTAGAATTGCATATCATTAGATTGTGAGTTCTCCGACGTTGATGGCAATTCAAAAGCTCCACCATTGGTGAGAAAGGGGACAAGGTCGGCGGATCACCTGAGGTCAGGAGTTGGAGACCAGCCATGGTCAACGTGGTGAAACCCCATCTCTACTAAAAATACAAGAAATAATCCAGACTTGGTGGCGGGTGCCCGTAATCCCAGCTACTCTGGAGGCGGGGGTTGCAGTGAGCCGAGATCGCAACATTGCATCCAGCCTGGGCACCAAGAGCCAAGCTGCAGGAAACATGCATATAAAAATAGTATTTACTGATTTACTTACGTCATCAGCACTCAGAGGTAACCACCATCAACATTTTTATATTTTGTTCTAGTCCTCTGTCTTATATAGCTACAGGTATATATATATATGCGTGTGTATGTGTGTATTTTACTAAGATGTAATTATTATAGTGTTTGAACGTCTCAGCTCACTGCAAGCTCCGCCTCCCGGGTTTACGTCATTCTCCTGCCTCAGCCTCCGGAGTAGCTGGGACTACAGGCGCCCGCCACCTCCCCCGGCTAGTTTTTTAGTATTTTTTAGTAGAGACGGGGTTTCACCATGTTAGCCAGGATGGTCTCGATCTCCTGACCTTTGTGATCCACCCGTCTCGGCCTCCCAAAGTGCTGGGATTACAGGCTTGAGCCACCGCGCCTGGCCGGTCTTATGTATTCTTAGTTCTAATAAACATAGCAGTTAGCATAATGTTATCTAAAAGTAGCCAATTTTGTTTCTTCATAGGCTGAAAATGTCTTAGTAATATCACCAGGTACTACTGTTTTCTCAGAGATTTCTCACAGTATATACCTTGAGATACTGTTTTTGATTAAATGAGCCAGTGATTCTTAGCAGTGCAGCAAATTAAAATGCACATATTTTTCCAGGCATTGTTGGCCTCTGAAGAGACCAGACCAAGGGGAAATAGTTGAAAGCAGTAAAGATCCATAGGAAGCAAGGTACAAAAATGGTGACAAGAGACAGAAAGTAATGTGGGATAGGGTAGCTGGACCTAAATAGGCCAAATAAGAGTTGAAGTGTGTTAAACAACTTAGATCAAATGATGATGATACAAGTATGCAGAGGAATTTATAGTATCCAAAGAGAATTCAGAAACTTAAGGAATTGTGAATGACTGAAAACTTTGGAATACAGAAGATTTAGTAATCCTTTTAGAAAACTGACAACTCATTGCTGCCATCTAGTGTCACTTTTGTCTTTGAAATTCTGCAAAGAAGGTAAATTCTACATATAGCATATTTAGTACATGGAATTGGCATTTAATTTGAATTGAATGCAGGGACTAGTTTAGGTTTTTTTTTTTTTTTTTTTTAAGGAGTCTTGCTGTGTTGTCCAGGTTGGTGTGCAGTGGTGCAGTCTCGGCTCACTGCTGCCTCTGCCTTCTGGTTTCAGGCAGTTCTCTCTGCCTCAGCCTCCTGAGTAGTTGGGATTACAGGCACCTGCCACCACCATGTTTTGTCTTTTTAGTAGAGACAGGGTTTCACCACATTGGCCAGGCTGGTTTTGAATTCCTGACCTCATGATCTGCCTGCCTTGGCCTCCCAGAGTGCTGGGATTACAGGCGTGAGCCACCGCACCTGGCCTAGTTTAGGTTTTAAGATACAGTAATAAAGGAAATTGTAAGGCAGGGTTCTGAATTTCCTAATCTGAGGTAATATATATTTTCTTTTGTCTCTAATATGAGATAATATCTGGTAAGTGAAAGTGACAGCATCTTTAATTTTTTTTTCCTGGACCAATGGATAATGTGTTTTAAGTATAATGTGATTAACCTATGTGGAGAGGTGGCCAGGGCTTGCTGAAATAAATGCCCAGTAGAAACATCTTGTACTTTAACTTTCGTACTTTTGCACTAAATAAGCCAGGATATACTGAAAACAGTTGCATTGAGTGGCGCTGATCTCCTATGCCCCAGACTCTATCAAAGCTGGCATACAGTGCCCAGATAAAAAAGCAAGGTAGCTGAAGTCTTGACTCTGCATTTAAATTCATTTTGGCTCAGCTCTCAGTGGATACCAGGGCTGTCATAACCTGTTTGTGGACCACTTGAACCTTATTTAATGTAAAAAATCTTCAGGTAATGCAAACTGCCGTACTTTTTCCAAGTAGAATTGAATTACTTGAGATTTAAAGTCAATGTAATGGAGTATTTTTATAAATATTTTTTTCAAATTTTTAGCTAGATTGACAATCCAAGATTGGTTTGCCTCCATTAAAATGGTGAAGAGGCATGGTAGCACCTAACTCTTAGAATGAACAGTTGGAAATAAAATTGACTTTGGCTTATATCCCAACCTAGATAGAGCTTTTACTCATTTTTTGCTTTTAAGCTGTGACTGGAATGGTGAGAGTGTGAGTAGAGACAAATTTCTGTATTCAGGAAATTCTTGTCCTTCCCACTACTTAAAATCTCAGATTGCTTGTATTGCTTTAGGGTAGAGCATGTGATAAAACAGACAAGCATATCTGACAAAAACATAGGTTTTTGGGCCTTAGAAATAACTTAGTATTCCTGGTTTTGACTTTTCTAGATAAAACAGGTCTTTAAAAACAGTAATTAGAACCTGTAATGAAAGTATAGTATATAATATACAAACACATTTGTCCATATGTGTATAATAGAAATTTGAGCGCTACCACTATTTTTCCTCTTTTTTTAATCCTTTTGCTTTTTCTCTTTGAGACACACAGTCTCACATGGTTGTCCAGGCTGGAGTGCAGTGGCATGATCTTGGCTCGCTGCAACCTCCACCTCCTGGGTTCAAGGGATTTTTCCTGTTTCAGCCTCCCAAGTAGCTGGGATCACAGGCACCCACCACCACACTCAGCTAGTTTTTAGTTGAGACTGGGTTACACCATGTTGCCCAGACTGGTCTCGAACTCCTGGCCTCAGGTGATTTGCTCACCTCAGCCTCCCAAAGTGCTGGGATTAGAGGTGTGAGCCACCATGGCTGGCCTAATTTTAGGTTTCTAAAGTCTATCCTTTTCATGACAGCTTTTGTGTATTATTCAGTGTTGAGTTTAAGAAAGAAATAGCACTTAAGGTTCTCATTTGTTGAGGAAGTTTTTTTTTTTTTTTTTGAGACGGAATCTCACTCTGTCGCCCAGACTGGAGTGCAGTGGTGCTGTCTCTGCTGACTGCACCACTGCCTTCTGGGTTCAAGCAATTTTCCTGCCTCAGCCTCCCGAGCAGCTGGGACTACAGGTGTGTGCCACTATGCCCCGCTAATTTTCATATTTTTAGTAGAGATGGGGTTTCACCATGTTAGCCAGGATAGTGTCCTTCTGACCTCATGATCCACCCCCCTCGGCCTCCCAAAGTGCCTGGCTGGAATGTGACTAGACTACTGCTTCACTTGTGAAGTATTTAACCTTCTGATTTACAAATAGTGGAAGCTGGAATATTTGAACTGTATGTTTGTTTGTTTTTGAGACAGTCTCCGTCTGTTGCCTAGGCTGGAGTGCACTAGCGCAATCTAGGCTCACTACAACCTCTGCCTCCCCTGTTGAAGCAATTCTCCTGTCTCAGCCTCCCAAGTAGCTGGGACTACAGGTGTAGGCCACCACGCATAGCTGAATTTTGTATTTTTAGTTTCACCATGTTGGCCAGAGTGACCTTGAACTCCTGACCTCACATGAACTGCCTGTATCCCAAAGTGCTGGGATTACAGGTGTGAGCCACCTCACCTGGCTTGGAATATGTGAACTGTAAATTCATGAATTGGACATGCTATTCTCCATCAAGATTTCAGGTTCTTTGAGATGAAGTTTCCCTCTGTCACCCAGGCTGGAGTACAGTGGTGCGATCTCGACTCAATGGTACCTCCACCTCCTGGGTTCAAGTGGTTTTCCTGCTTCAGCCTCCCGAGTAGCTTGGACTACGGGCGCCACCACGCCTGGCTAATTTTTGTATTTTTAGTAGAGTCAGGGTTTCACCATTTTGGCCAGGATGGTCTTGATCTCTTGACCTCATGAGCTGCACGCCTTGCCCCCCTGAAGTGCTGGGATTACAGGCCTGAACCACCGAACCCAGCCCCAGATTTCTTTTTTTTTTCTTTTTTCTTTTTTGAGACAGAGTCTCGCTCTGTCGCCCAGGCTGGAGTGCAGTGGCGCAGTCTCAGCTCACTGCAATCTCTGCCTCCCGGGTTCACGCCATTCTCCTGCCTCAGCCTCCCGAGTAGCTGGGACTACAGGCGCCCGCCATCTCGCCCGGCTAGTACTGTCCGTTCTTACATGATTTTTATGTAGTTCATTTATGTCTCCTATGTATTGTACGTTTTCAGATACTGCCTTTTTGACTGAAATTATAATTTGCACATCACTTGAAGTTGTATTTTTAAAAGACTATTATTGCTGGAAATTTATTAATATTGGGTTGTTAGTTGTTAGAACTTTGTTACAAAAATTCATATAGAATATGACCAAGTAATTTAGATCTGTATAAGGCAAAAAGTAAAAGTAGACCTTTTCATTCTGTAAGTGGTTTTTACACCTTCCAGAAGTAAAGGGACTAACAATTAAGGCAAGAAAATGGGATCACGGCTGGGCGCAGTGGCTTTCGCCTGTAATCCCAGCACTTTGGGAGGCAGAGGCAGGCGTTTCACCTGAGGTCAGGAGTTTGAGACCAGCCTGACCAACATGGAGAAACCTGGTGTCTACTAAAAATAGAAAAGTAGCCATGCTTGGTGGCGCGTGCCTATAATCCCAGCTAATGAGGAGGCTGGGGCAGGAGTATCATTTGAAACCGGGATGCGTAGGTTGCAGTGAGCCAAGACTCCCCCTTTGCACTCCATCCTTGGCAACAAGAGCAAGACTCCCATCTCAAAAAAAAAAAATTTTTTTTTTAATGTGATCAAGGAGTTTATTTTACTACTATAAAAGGATGCTGGCAACCTGTTACATGAAAGAACTGAGGGACTGTTCTTAGGATTTCTAACAGCAGTCTGCATAACGTGGTGCTCGAGAAACCACACCATACTACCTAGAGAGAAATGGTATTGTTTAAGCATCAATGACAACACAAAAAGGTATTGCCACTTATAGGACAATGTAGTCTTGCCAAAATATTGCAGATTAGGCTGAATAAGCCTTCGGTCCCAGCTGCCACTTTCAGGAATTAGGAATATGTGGAATTGTACCAGGAGTATCAATTCTGGGAAACAACAGGTCAATACCCTGGATTCTTTTTTTTTTTTTTTTTTTTTTTTTTTGAGACGGAGTCTCGCTCTGTTCCCCAGGCTGGAGTGCAGTGGCCGGATCTCAGCTCACTGCAAGCTACCCTGGATTCTTAAACAGATAAATTTTAATGCAATAGAAGCGGAACTTATGTACAAAAATGCCTTAAATGCATCACATTTATTTTTTTTGGGAAGAATGTCTACAGTTACACATTTAGGCATTAGAATTATTTTACAAGTAAGAAAGTACTAGTAAAGTCAGAATGATTGTTACCTTTTGGTGAAAGGAAGAGGGATTGGCAGTGGAATCAGCCACACAGGCTTTGTTTAGTTAATGAGACTTTACAGGGACGCAACTGCTCTTGCACCTTCACACATTTTTATTGAAGTTCCTTGTGCTCACTCACTATTGGAGCAGGTAAAACTTACAAGTTTTAACTGCTTTTCTAAAATTTCTTGCTTTTCAATAAATACCTGCTGGTTATTTTGGTATTGTATTTCTAAGTGTTTTATTCTCCAAGTTGTTTATTTTTTATTTCTCCCAGTCAGTGAAACCATATATGCTAGCTCTAGGATATTTTTTGTTTCTCCCAGTCAGTGAAACCATATATGCTATCTGTAGGATAGTGATTTTGCCATCTTGAGTCTTATGTTGGGAGTCGAAGATTCAAAAACTGCTCTACTCTTGCTGCCCCTTTCCAAGAGTCACAGTTCTTTTCCAGTACTCCCACAATCATTGAAACCATATAAGCTGGCTTGCCTTTACTGCCTTGCATTTTGGAGTTTTGTTGTAAATGGTATCTGTAGGATAGTGATTTTGCCATCTTGAGTCGTCTGTTGGGAGTCAGATTCAAAAACGGCTCTGCTCTTGCTGCCCCTTTCCAAGAGTCACAGTTCTTTTCCAATAGTTTCTTTGTGTTTCAGTATTGGCTATCCTCCTCCCTTTATGGAAATTTCACCTGTATGGTACCTTAAAATTTTGAGGTGGGATGAGGTGTGACTGGACATCATTTGGTTATTTCTAAAACTTGGGGAAATCTACCTCTTCCATAAAATTGGACATAGTGCTACCACTAAAATTTAAGGAAGCTCTCAGGACAGTCTTTGTTACTATTTGTTGCCTGGATTTTCCCTGGAATGTGGTACTCAGCACATGGTTAGTAAATATTTGACCCCCAAAATGAATGAGTTTGTAGTGACTGTTCATTCCATAGGAGGATATGTTACTAAGAGTGGAATTAATCGGTATTTGTGAGTACATCTGTCTTTACTGTTGCCTCCATCTTGAATTTAAATCCTTGTAGTAAGTATGGGTATTAATTTTAGGCAACCTTTGGAAGTTGGGATTATTACATTTTTAAAAATAAGTAGTTCATCACTTTTGTAGCAGATTTAATAACCAGAGCATAAACAAAATGAGAAATCATATCCTTAAACTCAGAGATAACAGCCATTGCTAGAATCCTTTTACTTATATGCCTGGATGCTTTTCTACGGAGCTTTTCCTGTGTGGATCTTTGAGAGAATTAAGCCCTGATACACGTGAAAAATGCTGTGGGATTATGAATTCCATACATCTTGATTAGTTCTAGGTATGTACTCAGATTTGTGAAAATTGAGAAAATGGTCATTTAGATCCATTTCTGTCTGTGGTGCCAGAGGGTACCCCTTTTAATCACATCGATAATTTTTTGCAAATGTCCATTTGGAACATTGGACTGTGGTGTGATGGGTTTTTTCCCTTATATTCAGTACTCTGTGATGGCTTATGGAGCCCCTCACTCCTGGTAATTTCTTCTCATTAAAACTATGGGGATTATATTTTCTGTTGATATACCTATTGTTTGTGAAAAATAGTTGCTTAAAACCAGATTGTATCTCCACTTGTAGTAATAGCAAGTATTATAAACCAGCAGTAGTATCTGAAACCGGTTAGGCCTTAATGCAGATTTTTGTTTTCATTCCTCTTTTTAGTGTCCTCAGACTTTCTGGCATACTTAAGAGCTGAAAGACTGTTGGTGGATTTCAGTGGCTACTGTTTGTTAATTTTTATTGCTAAGTCTTAAAATATTAAGAACTTTTTGTAAAGATATACTTTAGAAAGTAACATAAAGACACGAATTTCAGAAAGATTTGGAAGGAAGTGAAGTTTTGTTGGAGCTTTTAAATCAGTACTGCCTGTTAAATGACTGTATTAAGCATCAGAATGGTAGGAGTCATGTATAAATGAAATGGTGTTATACTGCCTTTTTATGTACATGTATATATACATTAGACATTTTTACATCATCCATAAGAACTAGTTTGTCTGATTCACTTGAGGATTGAAAGGATAACAAATACTGGAATATTTTGAGATTCATCGGAACCTTTCAAAGGGATGAAGGGGAAATCTTAAGAATGTTTTTAAGTCTTGTTCAAGATAGGGGGTGGAGTGGGAAGAGGCAGGAAACAATGCTGAAAGAATGAAATAAAACATTTTCACTTATACAGGACCTGAGATGGTATTGTGAATCTTCATATTGTTATGATAGTATTGAGCCTCCATCACATACGTAAAGACAGATAAGTTTTGGTTTTAAATAATTTGTGGAAAGTTGTATATTTTTCTTTAGTTCCCCGATCCTTAATTTGATTCATGCCGTGTTCCACTGGCTAGTTTTATCATCATCACCATCCGATATTATTAAATGTCCTATATTTTAGGTTATATAAAAAGTAGCCTTGGAGTCATTGCAGTCTGTAAAAAGATGGTATTGATACTTACGTATCTAAAGCATTCTGCAATTAATTGAAGTATCTGGAAATAGGTGTTTCCAGTGTAAATGAATTGATTCTGTTTATTGCCTTTTGAAGAAAATTATACTTAATGGGTAAGTGTAAGCTATCCATATTAATCTAGCTAATGAATGGCTTGGAACAGAATTTGACATTTGCTATGCTGTGTATATATATACAGAACTGGTGAAACTCAATAAAAGCAGCGTGAATCAAGATTATTGATGGCAGGGAATAGTTAGCATGACCTGTAATGTGAAAAACAGCAGAAACTGGTGTCAGAGAATTTAGGCAGTTCTAATTTGCTTGAGTTATTAGAGGAGGGCCACTTGGAATTATGTCCAAGGAAATTATATTGCCAATGACCTGCCAGGGAGAATTTTTTTTTCCTGATAATTTAGAGTTTAAGTTTAGTGCTGCTGAAATAGAATGAAGAGGAAGAAGTTGAATTTCCTAGAACATATTCAGAGGCTGGAGTCTCTGAGTTTATTGGTAAATACATAATGCTGTGAGTCCCTTTAATTTGCCTGATACTCTGGGCAGTTAACAGTGATTCAGAGTGAGAGTGGAGAATGTTTTATCAAGGCATATTGTTTTTAGCATCTGTTCACCTGAATACTTTTTTTTGCTTTACAGTTTTCAGCTTTGTGAGAAACCTTATCATCAAACACAATGGCCAGCAACGTTACCAACAAGACAGATCCTCGCTCCATGAACTCCCGTGTGTTCATTGGGAATCTCAACACTCTTGTGGTCAAGAAATCTGATGTGGAGGCAATCTTTTCGAAGTACGGCAAAATTGTGGGCTGCTCTGTTCATAAGGGCTTTGCCTTCGTTCAATATGTTAATGAGAGAAATGCCCGGGCTGCCGTAGCAGGAGAGGATGGCAGAATGATTGCTGGCCAGGTTTTAGGTAAGATCTCCGTTAAGTTAATTTTTTCACTGATGATCAGGCCTGGGTTTTTTGATTCATGTTTTTTTGTTTTTGTTTTTTTTATGTCTGTAAAACTGACAGCCTGAGATATTCTGGATATTGTGACTATTCAGTCTAATAAAAATACATTAGGCTTATAGTTATAATTGGCTAAGTAAAGGATATTCTTCATTGTACTGTTTTGTGTAGTAGAGACAGGACAACTCTCATTTGACAATTGTGAGTAGGGCGACCTGGGAATGACACTTCACAATGTTAAAATGTTGCCTAAATGGTTATATCCTCCCCACAGCAGACTGGTGGAGCCCTCTAGTGTTGTTGACTGCTTGTCTCCTCATTGGGGTTTTGCTTCATCGTTGGGCCAATTGCAGTTTGGCTCAGTCTTAGATTTTCTTGTCTTTTCAAATGTAATGACACCTCAGAGTACTACCTATGATTTGGTTTATTCAAGCCAGAATGCAGCGTCCATATGTTTATTTGATTAGTTGTACTACTAGATGTCTGTTTTAACTTCTCATTTTATGTGTACTTTGTGCTTGTGCCTCAGTTTCAAAATAATCACACCTGTGTTTTTACAAAATTAAGATGATTATTTTCTTTTCTTTTTTTTTTTTTTTTTTTTTTTTTGGAGACCGAGTCTCGCTCTGTCGCCCAGGCTGGAGTGCAGTGGCCGGATCTCAGCTCACTGCAAGCTCCGCCTCCCAGGTTTATGCCATTCTCCTGCCTCAGCCTCCGGAGTAGCTGGGACTACAGGCGCCCGCCACCTCGCCCGGCTAGTTTTTTGTATTTTTTAGTAGAGACGGGGTTTCACCGGTTAGCCAGGATGGTCTCGATCTCCTGACCTCGTGATCCGCCCGTCTCGGCCTCCCAAAGTGCTGGGATTACAGGCTTGAGCCACCGCGCCCGGCCGATTATTTTCAATTTTATATTTGTGGTTTTATTCTTTGTATACATTCTACTATGTCTTGACTCATAGCATGATAGGTTAGAGTTCCATGAAACAATTCTTTGATAATGTTATGTAACCAACCAGATACACAATTTGCATCTGTTTATTGTTTTTACATCTTACTGGATTGGATTTTCAGAAATTCTATCTTTAGTTTTAAAACACTATATGGTTTCAAAGTCAGAATTGTAAATGAGGTTAATATACCAAAACCTGAAGGTTATTCATGTAATGGTGTTCAGCAAATAGACAGTATATTCAATCTTTATTTTTCTTTTTGACACAGTCTAGTTCTGTCGCTTAGGCTTGAGTGCAGTGGTGCAGTCTTGGCTCACTGCAACCTCAGCCTCCCAGGTTCAAGCGATTGTCCTGTTTCAGCCTCCCGAGTAGCTGGTACTACAGGAGTGCACCACCACACCTGGCTCATTTTTGTATTTTTTGGTAGATCCGAGGTTTAACCGTGTTGGCCGGGCTGGTCTTCACCTCTTGACCTCAGGTGATTCTCCCGCCTCTGCCTTCCAAAGTGCTGGGATTACAGGCATGAGCCCCTGTACCTGGCCTCACGCGGTTTTCAGTTGTTCATTTGATGAGCTCCTTTTGTATAAAAAGGTAACATATGAAGGATTAAGTTTAAGATACCAACGTTTGGCGAGGTGCAGTGGCTCATGCCTGTAATCCCAGCACCTTGGGAGGCTGAGTTGGGCTGGTCATGAGGTCAGGAGATGGAGACCATCCTGGCTAACACCGGGAAAAGCTGTCTCTACTAAGAATACAAAAAATTAGCAGGCCGTGGTGGCCTGCTAGCATGGGCAATAGGGCAAGACTCCGTCTAAAAATATATATATATATATGGAATTTGTATATTTTGGGGCATGTGTGTATTAAAATGAGACTCATTTTAATGAAAGCAGTATATATGAAAATGGAGGTACTGTTGACTGAGTGCTTTAGCATGACTGGGAAGTTAAACAATTTTGGCTTTCTGACATGGGGTTTTTAGAACAAGGAGAAGATGAATTCTTGTTTGGAAGGTCATGGGTAACAGGGTAGGTAGCTGGGCTTATGTGTTACAAATTGTGTTTGAAAACTAGGGTTGTTTCCCTTTGCTCTTTTATTTTTTTGGTGTGTGTAAAGGCTGTTTAAGCAACTTACGAATTATTCAGAAAGCAGTTGTTAACCCCGGATGTTTTACATGCAGTACAGCTAATCCTTATAAGGGAAATCTGAAGTTTCCTTTGAGGATGATTTGAGGGTGTCACACTGCACTATATTATTTTGTGGATTGGTGTATATTTTAATATATTTGTAATAATTCAGAATGAACTGAACCATTCTTGGAAAGGTAACCATTGATAGTTTTCCCTTGTAATAGTAACTGAGTGAACAGTCAGTGCCTTGAATGGGGAGAGTTGAGTTAAAGTGGGATCTGAGGGTGGAGAGTACCAAAGACAGACTTAATGTTATGTCTCAGGAACACTTTAATGGTACAGAAGAGAGTACAAATATATGGAAGATGAAGTCTTAGCCTTGTAAAAATTTATGAGCCTTTTTAATATTAAAAGGAGAGATGAAGCTGAGCATGGTAGCTCACACTTGTAATTCCAGCACTTTGGGAGGTCAAGGCAGATCACTTGACCCCAAGAGTTTGTCCCTATGAAAAATAAAAAAATTAGCCAGCCTTGGTAGTGCCTGCTACTTGGATGGGAGGATCACCCGAGCTTTGGAGGTCTAGGCTGTATTGAGCTGTTACTGCATCACTGCACTCCAGCTTGTATTACAGTGAGACCCTGTCTTAAAAAAAAAAAAAAAAGAAAAAGAAAGATGAGTTGTTTTCAGATTTTCTAAACTTTGTATTAGCTGGGCATGGTGGTGCCCGCTTGTAGTCATAGTTACTTTTGAGGCTGAGGCAGGGGAATCCCTTGAACCGGGCAGTGAAGGTTTCAGTGAGCCGAGATGGCACCATTGTACTCCAGCCTGGGGAACAAAGCGAAACTATGTCTCAAAAATAAAAAAATTAACTTTGTAGTTTGTTTTACCTGGATACAAAGTTGTCACTAAAATTTTTGCTTTTGTTTTTCAGATATTAACCTGGCTGCAGAGCCAAAAGTGAACCGAGGAAAAGCAGGTGTGAAACGATCTGCAGCGGAGATGTACGGGTCAGTAACAGAACACCCTTCTCCGTCCCCTCTACTCAGGTCCGGAAACTTTATTATTTATAACTGCATTGTGTCCATCAGTGGGCATCTTCTCTATCTGTTTTCTGGATGTGGGGAGGGTTAAGTGTACTGTGTTTTATCTGTGTATAAATGAGGTTTTATTATTTTTGTGTTAATATGTCTCTCTTTTGCCCTAGAGAAAATTACTAGAGAATTAAAAATCCCTGAGGTTTTTGCTATTGATATTTAAGAGTAGTTAGATATTTATAGCATAGCCTGAAATACTTCTACAGGATCATTGAGCTTCTAAGACACCAGAGAATAAGAGAGGGAAGAAGTGTGGTATACAAATGTTTAGTTTACCGTTCTGTTTTTCAGTGTTCAGTTTAACTATGTCGTATGTGAAAATCTTAGTGAATTTTAACCTGAATTACCAGTTTGACCACTACATTTCCAGTGGTCTAAGGTGATTGGAGTTGAGTGATTTATTGTATGAATGATTGGGGATCATTCAGTGCTAATCTTGTTGATCTATCTGTTGTGGTTTATTTGGCATGGTTCTCCCCTCACCTGATGTTGTGAATTAGTAGCAACATTTCCAAATTAACCCTTTTCGGTATTTATTTTTCAGCTCCTCTTTTGACTTGGACTATGACTTTCAACGGGACTATTATGATAGGTATGTTAAAAGTGTTTTGTCTTTCTGCTAAACAGCTATTAATGAGAACCATTTTGTTTTTCTAGTTTGTGGTGATTAACATCAAAGATGTTTTCAAACATATTCCCTTTCCTCCAAAACAAAAAAATAACCTTAAGGAGATTATTAGGTAGGGTGATAATGATTTTAATGCATTATTTCATAGTGCCCATTTCTACTAAAAATACAAAAGAATTCGCTGAGTGTGGTGACTAGGGACTGGGTTATGGGTGGCTTTGGGTAATACATTTAGAACTGATGATAGCAAATACTAAACAGAAATAGAATGATGTGTTTAAGAGTGTTACCACATTGACAATCTGATATCAGTCTCAGTTAACATGAAGTAAATGTTAGACTTATTTGGCTTGTTGTGTTTAAACTCTTGCAGTATATGTAAGTATATGGAGCAAACTATTATATGCAATACACTTTAAAAATGCAATATATAAAGCACATTACTTTATATGAAGCATAGTACTACTATTTGTCTTAGAATGCCAGTATTCCAATCATTAGTATTTTAATGTTATTACTGTATATAACAATTCCGTCTCTGATTTTGGAATAAAAATTACTGATTGGCGAATGCTTAACGTTTGAACTGAGGTAATCAGTCACGCATGGGAGTTATGTAAAGGAATCAAGTCAGCCGTTAAATACCATAGAGTATACACTGAAAATGTCAGACATGAAAGTACATACTTTCTGTTTGAGAAATAACCTCATAGAATATGGTAGGTAGTCATTAAAAGGCCAGAAGAGTAAGACCTGAAAAAGAATTTAAATCCAGATTGTAAAGGGCCTTGAATGCCCAATTAAGATGGTGCGGTTGAACATGCTTAATGCATCATCAAAATGTATTTTTTTATTTGACATTAGTGGTTTCCTCAGATTTTTTTTTTTTTTTTTTTTTTTAAGATGGACTCTTGCTCTTGTCACCCAGGCTGGAGTGAAGTGGCGTGATTTTGGCTCACTGCAACGTCCGTCTCCTCGGTTCAAGCTATTCTCCTGCCTCAGCTTCTCAAGTAGCTGGGATTACAGGCATGCACCACCACCCCCAGCTAATTTTTGTATTTTTAGTAGAGACTGGGTTTCACCATGTTGACCAGGCTGGTCTCAAACTACTGAACTCAGGTGATTTACTCACCTTGGCCTCCCAAAGTGCTGGGATTACAGGTGTGAGCCACTGTGCCTGGCCATTTCCTCAGATTTTTACAGTTATGTGTGAACATTTTGAAAACTAAGGAGTTTTGTAATTCTTTATTTTTATTTTTGTTGAAATTTTTGAAATTCTTAAAAAATAAAAAATTGGCCGGGCACGGTGGCTCACGCCTGTAATCCCAGCACTTTGTGAGGCCAAGGCGGGTGGATCATGACGTCAGGAGTTCAAGACCAGCCTGGCCAATATGGTGGAACCCTGTCTCTACTAAAAAATAAAAAATTAGCTGGGCATGGTAGCATGCACCTGTAGTCCCAGCTACTCGGGAGGATGATGCAGGAGAATCGCTTGATCCCGGGAGATGGAGGTTTCAGAGAGCTGAGATCGCGCCACTGCACTCCAGCCTAGGTGACAGAGTGAGACCTGGTCTCAAAAAATAAAATCAGAATCAGTGCAGAACTTCCAGTTGAAAATAAGTCAGGACTTTTCTTTACTAATGAACTAAACCCATTTATTCCTGAGATTGCAATTTTTTGAATTTTTGCAATCAGACCTTGGTAATGCAGACCTAACGCAGTAGGGTATAAATAACTCCAACAAGCTTAGCATTCCAGTAATGGAACACTAGGTGTAAATGGGTTATTGGTCAGGTGTCTTGAAGGCACCGAAACCCAGTGAGTTTGTCTGAAGCATCTGCCCTTTATCTTTATCCTTCCTGCACATGGTAATTGCTTGACCGCATTTAAAACATACTCATGCCGACTTCTATAGGGATTCTTAAATAACTGGTCTTTTGCAGACTTTCTTAAGTACTAGAATATTTTTCAGTGCTTTCTGTGCATTCTTTTGTCCAGTCAGAGTTGAGAATCATTGATGCAAAGAGTACGGAAGTGGTTGTATTTCTTTGTATTACTATCCTATTGCTTTGTCATGGCTCAATTCAGACCAATTTAATAAACTCACACTTTGTGGGTATAATTTCAGGGATGTCACGGACTCTCAGTCGATGTTTTAAATTATGAGTATATCAAGTTTTAGCAGTATACGGTGGCAGTCTTCTCATTAAATAGTTAAATAGTTCACATTAAGAAGTCTTTCCTTGGCAAGGCACATTGTGAATAAGGATATTTTTGAAAATTTGAGCGGGGACTTTGGAAAACAGTAGTTGAGAAAATGAGATACATACTGCAGGGAATCTAAAGAAATCACGTTTGCAGAAATGTCTTCACATTTCTTACCAATGCCATTGGGTCTTAAATTGGTGACCTCTTCAGTTTTTCAATAGACAAAAATATATTAGGTTGGAGCAAACGTAATTCCGGTTTTGACATTTCTTTGAACGGTAAAAAGCAAAACCGCAATTATTTTTGCCCTAGCTGATGCTAGTAGTTACTGTCTGATATATTGCTGCATATTGTGTGTCAGTGAAAAGTAATGTCTTTTTTTGTTCTATTGTCAGTGGAAACTAATGTCTTATTTTGTTCTAATGTCAGCTTTTAACGTCTAACTTTTGTTCTAATGTCAGCTAATAGATAACTGATAACTAGTGGAGCAACTAGGTAATAGCTGGCAAAGAGCTGACTTTTATAGTACTGAGATCTTTGTTGGGAAATGAGTTTTAGGAGGTGTCCACATGAAGGGTACTTACTCAAGTTGGGTTGGAGAATTGAGTCCATGTCTTACAGGATAAATGTTAATGAAGGTGAAAGGAGGAGGAGTGTTTGGTTAGTGGGGAGACGGGCAGATAACAGGAGTTTTTTGCTGGTTTGGAAAACATAAGGTCAGTTTCCGCCTGGGCTCAAGAGATCTTCCTGCCTTGGCCACGCAAAGTGCTGAGATGACATGTGTGAACCACTGCACCCCACCCTCTTTTAATATTACTCATTTGAAGGCACTGGTTTTGTTTTGTGAAAAGTGTTGTAATAAAAGTGAATTTTTATCACGATGTTGGGAATGCACAAGTATTCAAAGCTATAGTTATTGAAGATATAGTTATTGAAGAGTCTTTTAAAAAGTAAGATTGGAAGTACTCTAAAAATAGATCTTTTAAGCAAGATTGGGAAGTACTCTAAAAATATATCTAAAAATAGATCTGGCATGTACATGCAATTGACGTTCGTCAGCAGCTACCCTGGCACTATGCTGCTTTTTTGTTTTTGAAAGGGAGTCTCATGCTGTCGCCTGGGCTAGAATGCAGTGGTGCGATCTCGGTTCACTGCAACCTCCGCCCCCCGGGTTCTTGCGATTCTACTGCCTCAGCCTCCCGAGTAGCTGGGATTACAGGTGCACACCACCACACCTGGCTAATTTTTTGTATTTTTAGTAGAGATGGGGTTTCACTGTGTTGGCCAGACTGGTCTCAACTCCTGACCTGTCTTCATGATCCACCCACCTTGGCCTCCCAAAGTGATGGGATTACAGGCGTGAGCCACTGTTCTGGCCAAACCTGGCACTATTCTTTAAAAAATTCTCATAAAAGACTTGATGTATATGTGTTCCTATTTGTGCCACAAATACTACTGTGTTTTCATACTAAAACTATAGATAAAAACCAGATATTTTTTCTTCAGATGTAATGAATTGCAGCAACACTTTCCCTTATAATTGATCACCTATGAAATTGTTCTCAAATTAGATAGTGGTGATATTGCAGAACTAATAGGAACCACGGAACGGCACCCTTTTAAATGTTGAATTTTATGGTTATGTGAATGACATTTCAATTGAAAACAGATGTGACATTTCAGTTGAAAAAGGATACATCACTGACTTATGGACAGTCATTCTTTTTTGTCATACCTCATGGACCCTACATCAGGATACTTGCCAGTTAAAGACATAAATAAAACTCTGGTGCTACCAGCCTCAAAAGGTAACTCCTACGCCTGAGGATTGACACCTTTTAGAATTAAAAGTACTCTCAGTCATTGTGGGACATCTTGCTAGCCTTCATAGAGACTGATTTACTGTCAGCTCTTTTCTTCTCATCTCTTTTTCTTGAGACAGAGTCCTGCGCTATTGCCCAGGCTGGAGTGCAGTGGTTTGATCTTGGCCCACTGCAGCCTCCACCTCCCAGTTTCAAGTGATTCTCCTGCATCAGCCTCCCAATTAGCTGGGGCTACAGGTGCCTGCCACCATGCCTGGCTAATTATTATTATTTTTTTCTATATTTAGTAGAGACGGGGTTTCACCATATTGGCCAGACTGGTCTTGAACTCCTGACCTCAGGTGATCTGCCTTGGCCTCCCAAAGTGCTGGGATTACAGATGTGAGCCATTGCACCTGGCGTCTTTTCATTCTTATTTGGAGAACTTTGGGCTACACAAAATAGAAAATGCCAATAAATTGGCAGGTTTGATAACAGGCTTTATTATGATAGTGGAGACATGGTGCACACCTGGAGAACAAGAAACCTGGTTCAAAAAGACTGGTTTAGTTCAATGGTCTCTCCGAGGACTTTTTCAGCTTAACTCATTTTGTATATGGTACATGACTAGTAATACAGTATATAAGTAACTGGAGTATGAAATTCTTTCATTACAGGTTTTCAGAGTGCTGTTATTATTCCATAGCTAAATATATTAGTATGTCAGTGCAGTAGAAATAGACAAATCTTCAAGAACTCACAGGGCAAAGATGACACATGTAACAAAGATTTGTGAGGGGCCCTAATGTGTTTGGGGAGCAGCCAACTGTAAAAACAAAATTGTAAAGAATGTTAGTTGTAAAGGCTTTGTATAACATGTTATGGGATTGTGTCCTATAGATGATATTTTAGAAACAGCCCTGTGGCTGGAGGAAAAAAGATGTGTTAACATTGTAAATGTTGGAATGGAGGAGAGGAGGTTGGGAGAATTTTTGAAGTAGTAGTAGACATAACAGTAGTATGACATAACATAGAATATGTCTTGATGTGGTTGGTTGGACTAAAGGTATGAAAGTAGGTGCTTGTAGGAAAATAATAGTCAAAAGCTGAGATTTTATCTTTTGTGACTAGATGATAGATTATGCCATTAATGATTATATGAAGGGAGGTTTCACAGTTTGTGCCATCACAATTTCGAGGAGAAAAGCAATTTTGCTGCTGATTTTTATTCTACCTGACTTTTCTAGGAAGGTATCTTGGTAGAGAAAATCAGTTGAAATGAAACCATTGAAATTCAAGACAGATCAGTCAAACCATCATTTCTTCAACTATTAATCTTTGAGCCCTAATTTTGTTCTGGGCATACAAATCCTTAGGCTTTGGATTAACATAGAATATGCGTTGAAGGAGAACCTTCATCTTACTGAGTTTAGATTAGCAGACACCTTGACCTCCTTTTCTATTTTTCAGATGTTTTTGAGTAACACCGTACCTGAGAGATGGGTTTGTTTATATTTATGAAGGGAGAGAGTGCCAAAGTACGTTATTTGAATTTTGAAAACTGGGGACTTTATGCATTGAAAGGCATGTGTTTCAGAGAGTAGGAGACTTCTAGGCTACTTTGAAAAGCTAACAGATGACTCTGAGACGTGTCATTTTAGGTGGAGAGGACACTCTGGGCTTGGAGGTTTTGGATACACTATTAGTTATATCTTTGTTTTGGGAACCTGTGTGTCATACATATAGGTGCCAGAAGGACTTTAGATGGTGACATAGATTAGTATACACTTTTGGCATAAATCAGTTATTAGACTTTTTTGTTTTTTGAGACATGATCTGGCTCTGTTGCCCAGGCTCAAATGCAGTGGCACATCACAGCTCACTGCAGCCTCTGCCTCCCGGGTTCAAGCAATTCTCCTATCTCAGCCTCCTGAGTAGCTGGGACTACAGGCACATGCCACCATGGCTGGCTAATTTTTGTATTTTTAGTAGAGATTAGGTTTCACTGTGTTGCCCAGGCTGATCTTGAACTCCTGAGCTCAAACGATGTGTCCACCTTGGCCTCCAAAAAGTGCTGGGATTATAGGCGTGAGCCCGGGCATCTGGTTGGACTTAAATTTTGATAAAATGGCCGGGCGCGGTGGCTTAAGCCTACAATCCCAGCACTTTGGGAGGCCAAGACGGGTGGATCACGAGGTCAGGAGATCGAGACCATCCTGGCTAACAAGGTGAAACCCCATCTCTACTAAAAATACCAAAAAAAAAACTACCCAGGCGAGGTGGCGGGCGCCTATTAGTCCCAGCTACTTGGGAGGCTGAGGCAGGAGAATGGCGTGAACCCGGGAGGCGGAGCTTGCAGTGAGCTGAGATCCGGCCACTGCACTCCAGCCGGGGCTACAGAGCAAGACTCCGTCTCAAAAAAAAAAAAAATTTGATAAAGTGTTTATTTCTTAGTATTCCTTTTAGATTAGTTTCTTATTGTGTCCTGGACTTGTTGAGTAGGTGGGAGATACTTCTTTGTAAGAGTGGCATTTGGGTCTGAATCAATCTGCTGTATGGCTGAGTTGAGTGGTGTTCTGATTCAATTTTTACCGAATACTGGTGTTTACAAATCTTCTTGAGGGCATTCTTCAGGTAGATTTTGTTAGCCTCCTTGGTGTTGCTTTTCTTTTTGAGATGGAGTCTCACCCTGTTGCCCAGACTGGAGTGCAGTGGCGCGATCTCAGCTCACTGCAACCTCTGCCTCCTGGGTTCAAGCAATTCTCCTGCCTCAGCTTCCCAAGTAGCTGGGATGACAGGCACACACCACCACGCCCGGCTCTTTAGTAGAGACGTGGTTTTTGGTTGGCCGGGCTGGTCTCGAACACCTGACCTAGAGATCCGGCTGCCTCAGCCTCCCAAAGTGCTGGGATTACAGGCTTGAGCCATCATGCCCAGCTAGTGTTGCTTTTTCTTTCCTTAATTTAGCGTTATTGAGATTTAATTCATATGCCAGAAGATTCATCCATTTAAAGTATACAGTTCACTTTAATAAATTCAGAGTTGTGCAGTTAGGAACATGATCTAATTTTAGAACGTTCTATCACACTACAAATAAATTATTTCTGTACGGATTTGCCTATTTGGGGCATTCATATAAATGGAATTGTACAATATGTGTCTTGTGACTGGCTTTGTCCTCTTAGAATATTTTCATGGTTCATCTATGTTGTACCATGTATCAGTACTTCCTTTCCTTTTATGGTTACTACATTTTGTTTATTCTTTAGTCAGTTGATGGACATTTGAGGTTTTTTTGGTACATCTTTGAAAATGCTGCTGTGGCTAGGCATGGTGGCTCCCGCCTGTAATCCCAGCACTTTGGGAGGCCCGGGATGGGCAGATCATGAAGTCAGGAGGTCGAGACCATCCTGGCTAACACGGTGAAACCCCGTCTCTACTAAAAACAAAAAATTAGCCAGGCCCTGTGGCAGGCACCTGTAGTCCCAGCTACTGGTGAGGCTGAGGCAGGAGAATGGCATGAACCCGGAAGGCAGAGCTTGCAGTGAGCTGAGATCACGCTACTGCACTCCCGCCTGGGCGACAGAGTGAGACTCCGTCTCACAAAAAGAAAATATGCTATGGAGATTGGTATGCAAATTTTTGTATGGTCATGTGTTTTCATTTCTTTTAAGTATGTGTACCTACCAGAAGTGCTGAGTTGTATGGTGATTATATGGTCAGCCTGACCAACAGCCAAACTGTTTACCAAAAGTGGCTGTACCCTTTTACATTCTCATCAGTCATGTGGAAGGTTCCAGTTCCTCCACTTAAATTCATATCTGTCTCTTGCTCTTTTTTTTTTTTTTTTTTGAGACGGAGTCTCGCTCTGCCGCCCAGGCTGGAGTGCAGTGGCCGGGTCTCAGCTCACTGCAAGCTCCCCCTCCTGGGTTTACGCCATTCTCCTGCCTCAGCCTCCCAAGCAGCTGGGACTACAGGCGCCCACTACGTCGCCTGGCTAGTTTTTTGTATTTTTTAGTAGAGACGGGGTTTCACCATGTTAGCCAGGATGGTCTCGATCTCCTGACCTCGTGATCCACCCGTCTCGGCCTCCCAAAGTGCTGGGATTACAGGCTTGAGCCACCGCACCCGGCCTGTCTCTTGCTTTTATCCATTCTAGAGTGTAGTGGTATCTCAGTCAGAATTTAATTGCATTTTCTTCAAAAATCTTGAATGTCTTTTCATGTGCTTTCCAGCTCCCCCCCTTGTTTTTTTGAAACCAAGTCTCCCTCTGTCACCCAAGCTGGAGTGCAATGGCGCTATCTCAAGCTGTCTTCTGAGTTTACACCATTCTCCTGCCTCAGCCTCCCGAATAGCTGAGATTACAGGCACCCGCCACCACGCCTGGCTCATTTTTTTGTATTTTTAAGTAGAGGCGCGGTTTCACCGTGTTTGCCAGGATGGTCTCCATCTCCTGACCTGTGATCTGCCTGCCTTGGCCTCCCAAAGTGCTCGGATTACAGGTGTGAGCCACTGCCCCTGGCCCAGCCATTTGTTTACTCTTCCACAAATGTAGTCAGATGCTTTGCCGATTTTTGTATAGGATTTGTTATATATTCTGGAAACAAGACTCTGAGTACAATATCTGACACTACACCCTTTACCTCCCAGTTTCAAAGGATCATCCTCCTCTGAGCTCCTGGAATACAGGTGCGCCACTACACTTGACTTTTTTTTTTTTTTTGCATTTTTAGTAGAGACGGGGTTTCACCATGTTGCCCGGGCTGGTCTCAAACTCCTGGTATTAGCCACTGGGCCAGGCCAATAGCTGATTTAAAAAAATACCTTGAAAATATATTCAATTTTTTGGTAAAGTATGATATTCAACTTTTATCTGATTTTCATTGGGAAATCCTCTCCCTTGGTCTTTATCAAGCTAGAAAATCAAAACAGCAATCCTCTGGCTTTTCAGCTATTACATAGATAGGGTTTGGTTTGTTACACGTTGTTGATTGTGTGATTTATGGACTATTATTTCCTAGAAGCCAGTTGGTAAAACTTCATTTATTAATTTGTTATGATCCTGCTGTGAGGCATTGTATATAGCAGGAATACTATAATAAGAAATAGAGGCTGGGAGCGGGAGGGGTGGCTCACATCTGTAATCCTAGCACTTTGAGAGGCCGAGGCGGGTGGATCACCTGAGGGTCAGGAGTTGGAGACCAGCCTGGCTAACCTGGTGAAACCGCATTTCTACCAAAAATACAAAAAATTAGCTGGGCGTGGTGGCATAAGGCATAATTTGTTTTTAGCTTTTACTTTGAATGAGATGGGAAGCTATTAGAGGGCTTTGTGAAGAGAATGGGACGGTCTTAGTCATATTTTAACAAAATCACTCTTATTGAGAAAGATAATAGATGGCTGTTAGATTTATCCACCAGAGAAGCAGTGATTTTTGGTGGGACCACAGAAATGGCAATGGGAGTGATGAAAAGCAGATGGATTTTGAAGGTGATGCTGAGAAATTTGCTTGTGTTGTGCGGCCTGAGAGAGGAATCAAAGAAGTAGCCAGCGTTTTTGTCTGGGCAACTGGAATTAGGGAATTTACAGTGACAGTGATTGGGAGGAGCTAAGGTGAGGAGCAAATATCATAGATCAGTTGTGGACATGTTAAAGTTGATCCATTTGGAGAGAGATTAAGCAGTTGTTTATATGGTTCTAAGGGAGTCATCTACTTAGAGTTTATAAAACCACAATACTGGATGAGTGGAAACAGAAAAGAGATTCTGGGGGTACTGTGACCTTTAAAGAATGTAGTGATAAGGAAAAAATGAGCAAAGGAGATTGAAAATGCCAAAATGAAAAATAGGACAAAACACAGAAGCATGAAGTATCTTGGAAGCTGTATGAATATATGTCAAAAGAGTAGAAAGGCAGATGAGCTCTGTCAGATGTCATTAATAGTTCAAGTAGTGGGAGAATTTAGAAAATGTCTTTTTGAATTAGCAGTGTCATTGGTGACCTTTGACAAAGGTAGGTACTGGTAAAGGCAGAAATCTTACACAGATATTTCAAGTGAATGGAAAGGTAGAAATTGGAGTCAGCATAGAAAACACAATAAAAATCACCCTTTTGGTGTATAATTCCTGCATCAAATTTGATTTACAAAATGCATAGTCATATAACCATCACTATAACCAAGATAGAAATAGTTCCTAATTCTCTGAAATGCACCTTTGTCTTCAACCACTTTTCCTTCACTCTGTTCCCTAGCAATCATATCTGTTCCTTGAAAGCAATTTTATTGTAAGGATTTTTTTTGTATTTTATTTTACTGTATTTTATTTTTGTAATTTATTTTATCGTATTTTACTCTTCTATCTTGATAAAATGAGAACAAAGGAATGAGAATAAAGGAATCAATGGGCTTATGTTCTTCAAAATACTGTTATGTAATTTCAGCTGTTTTAAATTTTAAAAATACTTAATTTTTTTTCTTTTTGTTTTTTCTTTTTCTTTCCTTCCTTCCTTCCTCCCTTCCTCCCTTCCTTCCTTGTAAATGCTTCGCTCTGTTGCCAGGCTGGAGTGCAGTGGCGCGGTCTTGGCTCACTGCAGCCTCGCCTCTGCCTCTTGTGTTCAAGTGATTCTCCTGCCTCAGCCTCCCAAGCAGCTGTGATTACAGGCACACGCCACCATACCCAGCTAATTTTGGTATTTTTGTAGAGATGGGTTTCACCATGTTGGCCAGGCTGGTCTTGAACTCCTGACCTCATGATCGGCCTGCCTCGGCCTTCCAAAGTGCTGGGATTACAGGCATGAGCCAACGCAATTTTTTTTGTTTGTCTCACAGGCTGGTCTTGATCTCCTGGGCTCAAGCAGTCTGCCTGCCTTGGCCTTCTAAAGTGCTGGGATTACACAGAGCCACTGCATGCGACTCAATTTCATTTTTTTTTGAGACAGAGTTTCGCTTTGTCTCCCAGGCTGGAATGCAGTGGTGCGATCTCAGCTCACTGCAACCTCTGCCTCCCAGGTTCAAGCAGTTCTCGTGCCTCAGCCCCCTGAGTAGTTGGGACTATAGGTGCATGCCACACACCCTGCTGATTTTTTTGTATTTTAGTAGAAACTGGGTTTCACCATGTTGACCAGGCTGGTCTCTTTAACTCCTGACCTCAGGCAATCCGTCTGCCTCTGCCTCCGAAAGTGCTAGGATTAAAGGCATGAACTACTACGCCTAGCCTCAATTTCAGTTGTTTAAAAAATAAAAATTGCACCACACTATTGGTTTAAAATTTTATCTTCGGTGAACATCGACACTGACATATGGGAGTATGTGTATTGTTGAATATCATGACAAATGAGTAATGTTAAAATTGTTTGGTACTGTGCACGGTGGCTCATGCCTGTAATTGCAGCACTTTGGGAGGTTGAGACTGGTGGAGTTCACGACCAGCATGGCTAACATGGTGAAACCCCATCTCTACAAAAATTACAAAACCTAGTTTGGCTTGTTTTGGTAATTTTCATGTACCTGTAATCCAAGCTACTTAGGAGGCTGAAGCCATATACAGAAGAAAAGCCAGGGATTTTTTTTCCCCCTTTCTTAAAACAGTCTTCAATCCAGTCAAGTTTCTGAATTGAGAATTGATCTAGGACTCAAGCAACCTGCATGTTACAGACTAGATTCTCTTTGACTCAAAGTTTGCAGGTGCATTTCCAAATTGTCTGGTTTTGTGTTAAGATAGTTTCCTAATGAAACCACTTTTTCCCTTAATATGCTATCTTGCATATTTTAAGATGTCAAATTTTATTCCTCTTAAAATAAGTATGTACATTTAATGTATTTTTTCTTCTCTGTTTCCAAGTTGTCAGTCAGTGGAGCCATTTTCAGTCAAATGACTTAGAATTTGCAAAAATATCCCTAAATACTAATATCTGTAATTCTTTCTGATAGACTATTACAGAACCAATTATTGATTGATGCCATTGGCTCAATATAGGAGCTATTGCTACCTATTCTTTGGTAGTAGGGATGTTTGTGGTGTTCCCCAACCCGTATCAGTGATCTTTGGACAAGGCTAACCCAACAATGTGGTAATAACCTGTTTGCATTTTTTCCCCCTTAATTACCAGAATTATATTTTCTTTAAAAATTATGTTAGAGTTTCCCCATGTGGTGAATACCTTGTATACCTCCAGTGGTGAGCAAAGGAGATACTGGTTTACAATTTAATCATTTTATATTTTAAATGAGTGGTGCTTGCAGTTAATAGTATCCGGGTGAACTGGTGCTAGACTAACGAAGACAGATGTTTGTGGTGAAGTACTTGCAAATAACATTAGAAATCATCTATTTCAGTTTAGAAATAAAACACAAGGTACAGAAATTTTGCTGGTTGATTTTATTTTTAAGCACAAAAGCAAGAATTCCAACTACATTACAAATAGATTGTATTCTGGGTCACAGGTTTGACGTATTGTTATTTAAATTGTAATGTAAACCTATATTAAACTTTTATATTGGTGTTTCTTTTTATCTACACAGTTAAGAGTTTGAGGCAGATGTCTATCATCAATTGGTAGTTCATTTAACTAGTATTTACTGGGGCTAGAATGGAAAAAAATGGCTCCTTTGGTTCTCTTAATTTTTGTTTTGAGACGGAGTCTTAACTCTAATCCACGCTAGAGTGCAGTGGTGCGATCTTGACTCACTACGACCTCCACCTCTTAGGTTCAAGCGATTCTTGTCCCTCAGCCCCCTCAGTACCTGAGATTACAGGAATGTGCCACCACACCTGGCTAAGTTTTTGTATTTTTAGTAGACACTGGGTTTCACCACGTTGGTCAGGCCTGTCTCCATCTCCTGGCCTCAAATGAGCAGCCCGCCTTAGCCTCCCAAAGTGCTGGTATTACAGGTGTTAGCCACCCTGTCTGGCAAAATCTGTTGACATTTTTAAGATGAGAACCGCCGGGCGCGGTGGCTCAAGCCTGTAATCCCAGCACTTTGGGAGGCCGAGACGGGCGGATCACGAGGTCAGGAGATTGAGACCACCCTGGCTAACACGGTGAAACCCCATCTCTACTAAAAATACAAAAACTAGCCGGGCGTGGTGGCGGGCGCCTGTAGTCCCAGCTACTCGGGAGGCGGAGCTTGCAGTGAGCTGAGATCCGGCCACTGCACTCCAGTCTGGGCGACAAAGCGAGACTCCGTCTCAAAAAAAAAAAAAAAAAAAAAGATGAGAACCAGCTGTGGTCCATATAGTAAGTCCATGCACCAAATGATAGCTTTATTAATAGATTAACTTCTGATTTTTTCTACTCTGGTATAGTGTTGACATGTATTATTAGTCAGGTTTTTGAGACCCGGGAAATGTCACTGTGTTGCAGCTAATGTCTTACGGTCAGAATTTCGATTTAAGAGTCTTCCCTTTGAAAACCTTTTCTTATACATGTCTTGTAATGCTTTTACATTTGGAGATTGGGGTAGACGTTCTTTTTTTTTTTTTTTTTTTTTTTTTGTGGTAGGGGAGATAAAAACTTTTACTCTGTCTCCCAGGCTGGAGCACAGTGGCTGTCTGCAACCCCCTCTGCTTCCTTCCTCTGTTCAAGCCTCCTGAGTAGCTGGGATTACAGGTGTGCCACTGCATCCAGCTGGTGTGTTTTGTCTTTTTTTTCTTTTTTTAAAAGGGAGTCTTGCTCTGTCACTGAGGCTGGAGTACAATGGCATGATCTCAGCTTACTGCAACCTCTGCCTTCCGGGTTCAAGCAGTTCTTCTGCCTGAGCCCTCTTGAGTAGCTGGAGTTACAGGTGTGTGCCAGCACGCCCAGCTAATTTTGGTATTTTTAGTAGAATGGGGTTTCACCAGGTTGTTCAGGCGGGTCTTGAACTCCTTGCCTCATAATCTGCCTGCCTTCACCTCCCAAAATGTTGGGGTTACAGGCATGAGTCTCCATGCCTGGCTGGTGTGTTTTGTCTTTTTTTTTTTTTTTTTTTTTTTTTTTGAGGTGGAGTCTCGCTCTGTTGCCCAGGCTGAGTGCAGTGGCCAGATCTCAGCTCACTGCAAGCTCCGCCAGCCTCCCAAGTAGCTGGGACTACAGGTGCCCGCCACGTCGCCCGCCTAGTGTTTTTGTATTTTTTAGTGGAGACGGGGTTTCACAGTGTTAGAGCCAGGATGGTCTCGACCTCCTGACCTCGTGATCCACCTGTCTCGGCCTCCCAAATTGCTGGGATTACAGGCTTGAGCCACCACGCCCGGCCGTGTTTTGTCTTAATCTGTTCAGGTAATTAATGTCTCTAGAGTGTTTTAATTTCTTTCAAGAGGTAGTTAATTACTTTTAACCTGACTTGATTTTATACCAACACTTACCGTCGAGTTTGATTATGGATGCAGTTATAATTCTCCTAGAGTTAATTCTTTTTCCCCTGGTAAAACATTTTAAACTGCCTAGGGTTAATCAGTAAATAATCAGCAGCTATTGTTGCCTATTGTATAGCTTTCTCAGTGAGAATTTCTAGTTAATTTTTAGCTGGTGCTTGAAGTAGTCATACTGAGCTTCTTAATATATATCCCTTTTAACTTAACGGTTGTCACACTATGTATGTTTTTTTTCTATTTTCACACTTATCCTCAACATTTTTTGAGGCAAGGACTACTTCCTCAAATGTGAATGAGAGTCCATTTCTGCCTGAGCAGCTTTCTGTGTAACTAAAAGCCCTTTAAGCCCTACTGGCTGAAATATTGTGAAATATTTTTCTTCAGAAAAGTAGAGAATTTGACTCCTAATTGTGTTCATGGGATTGTTACATAGATTCAAAACAAAACTGTATTACTTGCTTCATTTTGGTTATGGTCAGATGAAATAGGTTTTAAAAGGAAATTCCAGTGACAGTAGGGAACTAGGTAGCTAGCTCATTGGTTTAGATGCGGGTGCCGGTGAAGGTTAGTGGCTTAGGAAGTAGATTAGATATTTATATCCATTGGACTGGGGCTTAAACTTAGTTTAATGCTCATGGATACAGATAACTCATTTTGATTTACCTCCAGAAATTGTTATTACGCAATTTGTGCAAGTGTTATCTCACACAAAGGGTATCAGTTTCTGAACACTGATATTTTATAGTTTCTGTATCATACTTTGAAATATTTTGGTCAGGCCAGGCGCCGTGGCTCAAGCCTGTAATCCCAGCACTTTGGGAGGCCAAGACGGGCGGATCACAAGGTCAGGAGATCGAGACCATCCTGGCTAACACGGTGAAACCCTGTCTCTACTAAAAATGCAAAAAATTAGCCAGGCGTGGTGGCGGGCACCTGTGGTCCCAGCTACTCGGGAGGCTGAGGCAGGAGAATGGTGTGAACCCGGGAGGCGGAGCTTGCAGTGAGCCGGGACCGCTCCACTGCACTCCAGCCTGGGCGACTGAGCGAGACTCTGTCTCAAAAAAAAAAAAAAGAAAAGAAAAGAAATACTTTGGTCAAGTGCAAAAGTTTTATGTCAAAATGGGAAGGTAGTAGTGATAATAAAAAGTTAGTATTTTTTTTTGCATTAATTCCCATGAATGGATTAAACTAACAGATTAACCATACTTAGGGGAAATGCCAACTTTTTTTTTTTCCTTTTGAGACAGTGTTGCTCTGTTCCCCAGGTTCAAGCGCAGTGGTGCAGTCATGGTTCTCTCACCTCCTGGGCTCAACCAGTCTTCCCACCTCAGCTTTCCTTGCTCTTTTTTAATTTAGGAAAATGTTCCTGTCCATAGCCACTCTTGGGACAAGATTAAACATTACTTTGTTGATGTAGTGTGGAAAACACTTCAGGTTAACAGAGGAGAGAATTAGCAATGAGACTTTGAAATGTTTTCACTACAGGAAGATTGGAGATACTACAACTCAGAATAACTTGTCACCATTGTATATGTATAAGAGGGAGTATCATGACAAAAATGATTAATAAAATTTTTTAAGTTCTTGATTATATTGATTTTTAAAGAAATCTTTGGAGTTAGGCAGAGCAGTTGGTAGGTGTATTTTTATAGAGTACCTGGGCCTTTGCATTAAGGTAGTTGCATTTTTAAAAAGCTTATAGAATTAAAGGACTTTTTCATATGTTGCCACAATGGAAATGCCATGTGGAATGTAGAAAGTTTAGAACTGATGTCCATGTAAGAAGTATTTTGTTCTGTTTTGAATTTTCTCTTTACAAATGTAAGTGTACCAAGCTACTGCTTTTTTGAGTATCTTTACCAATCACTGGGATACTAAATTTATTATTATAAGACATTTGAAATTAAGATTTCTAATAGAAACATCAGTTAGTTGAGCAACCAGTATTTATTGAGTGCTAAGTGTGTACTGGCCAGTGAATTTAGACACAGGTAAATAGTGAACAAGATAGACAGTGATCTCTGCCCTGTTGGAATTAAGCATAAATTTAGTTAGAAATGATACTACCTGTTTTTTATATGAGATATTTTATGCCAGTAGTATTTATATTCAGCCAACACATTTTACTATGATTCCCTCAGTTACATGAAATTGCCCTGATTTTATAGATCTCAAATTTTATGTGGTTCAACCTTTTATTACTAGTTGTAATAATTTCTGTGCTTCTGTGGGTGAAAAGAATCAGATTTCGCTAATGCTAAATACCACTGTTTACATACCCTTTTATATGCCTAGGTAAAGAAATAATAGTGTAAGAGTTCTAAACCCCACTATGGAGATTTTTACTGGCCTTCTTAATGAAATTTAATAAAAAGAAACGACTGAGAGACAATATTCGTTGATTATTTATCATAAGGTATGTTGAATTGTGCTGAGATAATGTTAGGTTTGAATGAATTCCATTTTTCCTTTTACCTAATAGGATGTACAGTTACCCAGCACGTGTACCTCCTCCTCCTCCTATTGCTCGGGCTGTAGTGCCCTCGAAACGTCAGCGTGTGTCAGGAAACACCTCACGAAGGGGCAAAAGTGGCTTCAATTCTAAGAGTGGACAGCGGGGATCTTCCAAGTCTGGAAAGTGTATGTATTATTTCATTTTGTGATTTTGGTATCTCTTGTGTTTTGAAATAGGGAAGCTGAGGCAGTTAAAATATTGTTGTGCCACATAACTTTCTGTATTCAAAATAATGGAAGAGGCCAGCTGTGTGGTGGCTCATGCTTGTAATCCCACCAATTTGGGAGGCCCAGCGGGCGGATCACCTGAGGTCAGGAGTTCGAGACCAGCCTGTCCAACATGGAGGAACCCCATCTCTACTGAAAATACAAAACATTAGCCAGGGATGGTGGTGCATGCATGTTATCCTTGCTAATTGGGAGGCTGAGGCAGGAGAATCACTTTTACCCAGGAGGCAGAGGTTGCAGTGAGCCGTGATTGTGCCATTGCATTCCAGCCTGGGTGACAAGAGCAAACTCCATCTCAAGAAAAATAATTTTAAAAATCCAAAATAATGGAGGAGACAAGATTGTGACTGAGTGGCCAATTCTAGACTTCAACAGCTAGGTGATTTGAAAGATGTCATTTGACTTTATGTAGTTGAGGTGTGTGTTAAGTTTCTGAGGGTTTTTTTTGTGGATTATTTAAAAACTAAAATTCAGATAGTGTTGAGTATATTGATTTTTTAACTTTTCTGTATTGAACTCCTGTAACTGGAAATATGGAAGGCAGTAAAACATAACAGAAGGTCTGATGCAGTGGCTTATGCCTGTAGCCCCAGATGCTTAGGGGGAGGCTAAGACCCTGGGGATCTAGGCTGTGGTGGGAGGATTGCATGAGGCCAGGAGTTCACTGTGATCATACCTGTGAATAGTCACTGCACTCAGAACTGGGCAATGTAGCGATAGCCCAGGTCTAAAAGATATTAAAAAAAAAAAAAAAATTACAGTAAGTGCTTTATAGTAGAACTAAGGGCCTTTATTACAGGGAAATCGGTACTGGCTCTGTTTCTTCCTGGTTGCTCCTGATGTAGTCTAGTGCCCGTGTATTTGCTAACTCATATCTTCTGTACATTTGATTTTAATCCATTATTTTGTTTATGTTAAAGTGAAAGGAGATGACCTTCAGGCCATTAAGAAGGAGTTGACCCAGATAAAACAAAAAGTGGATTCTCTCCTGGAAAACCTGGAAAAAATTGAAAAGGAACAGAGCAAACAAGCAGGTAAATGGGTTTTCTGCTTGTTGGGTATATAGTTGGGTTAGTTACGTAAGGCACTTGAAAGTATATGTTGGAATAGTGGAATATAAAGCAATGTAATATGAAACTTGGGGAGTGTGAATTGGGAAGGGTATTTTTGTGGGAGGATTTAGGTTTGTGCTGCAGTTCTGTGATCCTTAGTGGGGATTGTCTACATCCTGTGGACACTACTGCCCCTAGACAGACTTGTCCTTCTCATCCCCAGTAGAGATGAAGAACGATAAGTCAGAAGAGGAGCAGAGCAGCAGCTCCGTGAAGAAAGATGAGACTAATGTGAAGATGGAGTCTGAGGGGGGTGCAGATGACTCTGCTGAGGAGGGGGACCTACTGGATGATGATGATAATGAAGATCGGGGGGATGACCAGGTGAAAACCACGGGAAAGGAAAGAAAAAGGTGGTGGAGGGGGGCTCAGGGACACATGGAGTGCCTCTAACTCCATCCTATTTGTGTCTGTTTCTCACAGCTGGAGTTGATCAAGGATGATGAAAAAGAGGCTGAGGAAGGAGAGGATGACAGAGACAGCGCCAATGGCGAGGATGACTCTTAAGCACATAGTGGGGTTTAGAAATCTTATCCCATTATTTCTTTACCTAGGCGCTTGTCTAAGATCAAATTTTTCACCAGATCCTCTCCCCTAGTATCTTCAGCACATGCTCACTGTTCGCCCCATCCTTGTCCTTCCCATGTTCATTAATTCATATTGCCCGCGCCTAGTCCCATTTTCACTTTGACGCTCCTAGTAGTTTTGTTAAGTCTTACCCTGTAATTTTTGCTTTTAATTTTGATACCTCTTTATGACTTAACAATAAAAAGGATGTATGGTTTTTATCAACTGTCTCCAAAATAATCTCTTGTTATGCAGGGAGTACAGTTCTTTTCATTCATACCTAAGTTCAGTAGTTGCTTCCCTAACTGCAAAGGCAATCTCATTTAGTTGAGTAGCTCCTGAAAGCAGCTTTGAGTTAGAAGTATGTGTGTTACACCCCCACATTAGTGTGCTGTGTGGGGCAGTTCAACACAAATGTAACAATGTATTTTTGTGAATGAGAGTTGGCATGTCAAATGCATCCTCTAGAAAAATAATTAGTGTTATAGTCTTAAGGTTTGTTTTCTAAAGTTGATACTGTGGGTTATTTTTGTGAACAGCCTGATGTTTGGGACCTTTTTTCCTCAAAATAAACAAGTCCTTATTAAACCAGGAATTTGGAGAAAAAAAACCCTGGTTTTTTATTTTTGTATTTTATTATTGTTTACTTCAAACTTTGTTTTACAGCGTCCTCCACAAAACTTCTAGAATGTACTAGATACATTTTTCTTGGAGTCATAATCATGATGCATACCAACACAACACTACTAAAATTATATTTCATTGAGTTGCATGTTGCATTGAGGAGTGAAATAACTTGACATACAGTGGAGATTGTTTTTCAAAATGGCTTTTACATCCTAATGAAAGTTCAGTGCTTTGTGGTCCAACTGGCACCCTTTTTGAGGTTTTTGTTGTGTGCTAAATTGTTTTGTCCTTAAATAGGAGAGGCTCAAAAAACAAGATTTCAGGAAAATTGCAACAGCTGGACAGTGGAACTCCCCCTGCTTTCTTCTGTATTGTTCTTTTAATTACTATTTATAGCCTCAGTTACCTTCTGAATTCTGAAGTGTATACCTCCATGTTGAAAATAAGAAAACTCTTATTTCCTGATACTCCACAGTCTGCCTTCCCAGGTGATTGAGAACATAAAGAATGTTACATTTATTTTACCCTAAATGATCTTTTACCCCTATTAGCTGATCTTTGTGTTTTCCCTCAACTTTATTAATTACAGTGATTATATTTTTAACATCCAGTCTTACTTAAAATGAATATATTAAACAGCTACCAGTGTTGTGATACCTCATCCTTGAAAGGCTTAGTTGATTTGTGTTTTAAACTTCAGTTTTTCCAGCACAACAGAAAATGGCATTTATAATTTTTGTGCACACAGACCTTGGATTCCCCTATAAAGTTGCTATTGTTTCATAGCATGCAGCACTGGCCTTTTTTCATCCTACGCATTACAGGCAAAACTCATGTCTTATTTATAAGGATTTTATAGATCATTTTCTATATCAGGTGACAAAAGCAGAAAAGAATGAAGAGGCTGAACTATGAACTACCCTTGGAGCCCATATACATGATACAGGCAATTTGTTTTGTATGTTAATTCGGTCAAAAATACTACCCACTTGATGTTTTCTGATCTGATGTGAGCTCATGTTACACAGACTTTTAGTAAGTAACCCGTGACTAGAAAATAAACTGGATGCTTAGGAGAGAGTGTCAGATGTATAAGATGCTAATAAAACATGTTTAATATTATGTTGTTAGCTGTAAGTTTTTGGGAAATACTGGAAAAATTAGTCCACAATCAAGTGTCTACTTTTCACTTCACTGTAGGGCCTCTGTCCTTGCACAGAGCAGTCTATTTAGCTGTGAATACCACAATCTGCAGATGCTCAAGTCCCTTACATAGAATGGCATAGTATTTGTATGTAACCTATGCATATTCTCCTGTATACTTTAAATCATCGCTACATTAAAATACCTGATAAAATGTAAATGGTATGTAAATAGTTGTAACTACTTTTATTTGTATTTTTAAAGCTTTTTTCTTTCCTAGTATTTTCGATCTATGGTTGGCTGAATCTGCATGTGCAAAACCCACGAACACGGAGGGCCAACTATACATTTAAATCTGTAGGAAAGCAGATATTGAGTGAAGCTGTGGAAAGCACTTCTTAATATTAGGTTGGTGCAAAAGTAATTGTGCCTTTTGCCGTTACTTTTAATTAGCCGCCATTACTTTTGCAGATAGCTGTAGAGCATGATCACACATTGAAAATCTACACATACATATGATAGGGTTGTTGGAATACTAACATGTCTAGTTTGTGTTGATGAGGAAGTCGTTTCACACTCCTGGTTTTAGGCTACTGTGAATTAAATTTCCTCATGTGTTTAAGACAACAGTACTCTAGGTTTTCTATAATCACAGGTGTGCTCATTTAATACGTTGACATTTAGGTTCCTAGGCCAAAACTAAAGTAGAGACTAGGATTGAAATACCATATGGTAAAATGCTTTTTGAAATCTGATCCAATGCAGATAAGTGCAGGCTTTTTGGGAAAGGAGCTAGTGTTTTTAAAGACCATTTATCAGATGATATATGCTTTTAGTCAGTGTGACATTACTTAACCCTGGGCCCTGCAACGTAAGAATTGAGTTGACTCAATAGAAATTCAGAATAGTAGGCATGGCGGTGCAGGTAAAGGGGTTAGATCTGACAGTTAATAATTGAGGGATTTCTGATTTAATAATTGAGGGATTTCAGATTGATAGTCTGATTACACTAGTTGGAAGTAAGATTTAAAAGTAAAAACATTTTAATTTGGGATAAAATTCAGAACACAAGTTTCTTAATATGCCATGAAATCTAAGAAAATGTCCTGCAATCATTCAGGAATGCAGTTTTCATTCAGGGTTAGAAAGCAGGAGACGAGGTAGATGAATAAAACATCCATAATAACATTTTTTTCTGATGCTGCATAATGTATAATTGGGAAACTTTGGAGCCCTCTGCCTAGGGTACTTAATAATTTGCCGTTGTCTTAGTGGGATGAGCTAACTGAAAGCTGTCGGGTGGGAATGGATTCTAAATTTGGGATTCTCAAAAACAGGTCTCGTCTTAGATATCACTTCTGATGTTAATATTACCCAAACATGCAAGACCTGCAAAGACTGTGTGATGAGTACCTGTTCTGTGGTTTAAAGCCTCTTTTTCAGAGGGAACGGGGTGTAATAGAAAAGGAAAGTAATGTAAATGGGAACACAAAGGTGGTAAATTGGAAGGAAATGAACGGGTGTCAAATTAGGATTGGGAAGAATGTAATAGTACAATAGAGGTAACCATCATTTAAGCCATAAGAGAACCTTGAAGTGTCAACATACAAATCCACTGTAACTTGGCAGTATGTTTTACTCAAGTGTTAGGGGAAGCAAAACCCAGTGTATAATGTAGAAAGTACAGAACAGATGATATACTATATGTAAGTACTAGTGTTTTGAAATAACCTTGATGAAACAATGTGCTTGTGGAAGTAGTTGCAGGATAGGGAAATCGTGTATATTTAATGAGATCAGCTCAACATATGCCTGGCCTGTCAGCATTGACTGACCAATTTTATTTCAGGGGGAAACCAGAAAACATACTCATTCCTACTGACAGTTGACCTTTTTATTTATTAGGAGAATTCAGCTACACTGATGTCAAACGGAGTTTCAGTTTCTGGACCCTAGTTCACATCACATTGACCAAGAAAATGCATTTCATAGGAATTTAGAAGCATCCAAGAAAAAGTACCCTGGCCAGAAAACCAGTTGACAGTAGTAAACGTATTATGTAGAAATGATTGACCAGTTAATTGTTACATATAACATGTGGATTATGGTCTAAGTACCTTTAGGAACCTCATTCACACTAGCAAGAGGCACTCTGTTGGAGAATTTTAGTGTTTGAAACGAACTTGGTATAAAGCAAAAATGTAGCCAGTTAAACTGCAGAGTAAAAGAACATAGACATACCTGACCAGACAAAAGCTTTCCAAATGTTAGGAGACAGGAAATAAATAAAATAGAAAACTGCAAAATTTGTGTTTGCATTAGTGACTTTCAAGTTAAATCTCAATTTTGAAAAGCAGGGCTGCTTTAAAGAGTATTGGAGTTAACAGCCTTTGTGAGTAGAACTACAAAGCAGAGGAAGAGGGGGGAGAACAGTGTAATGGGGTGAATGCAAATGACGGATTCCTAGGAAGGAGTTGAAACCCAAGATAAATGCAGATAGGAAGAGGAAAGCATGTTGGATTGTGTTTTCAAGTGACACTCAAGTAAAAGTTTGGAGAAACATGCCCCTGAAGCAAATGGTAGAGCCAAATAATTTGATCTATAGTCTGGCTTAACTCCATGGGTTTTGGACCTTGGAAGAGGAAATGGTGTCTTTGAACTATTAGTCTGTAGTCATAGAAATTGGATAAACTATTTCCCAAACAGAGGTAACAGACTGAGATCCTAGCAACTTCTCTCTAAGTTAACGAAAGGGGAAAAATATCCCCATGCCATTTTTCTCTTCATTCTACTACTGAGGACTAGAGTCATTCACAGACTGAAACTTCAAGAGCATATTGACAAGTGCCTGGCTAACAGCTGAAAGTCTGCCATTTCATGCAGCTTTGTTGGGCTTTAGAGGTGAAGCAGGAATATAGAGAAAATACAGTTTCTCCTACCCACAACATGTATCTTAAACCATTTCTTGTGGCCCAGAAGACAAACTTTCTAAATATCTTGGAAAAACTACTCATGTGTTTACTTTTTTTTTGGGGGGGGGGGGGGTCTTGCTCTAACACCCAGGCTGGAGTGCAATGGCACAATCTCAGCTCACTGCAACCCCTACCTCTCAGGTTCAAGTGATTTTCCTGCCTCAGCCCCCTGAGTAGCACTCAACACCAAGCCTGGTTGGTTTTTTGTGTTTTTAGTAGAGATAGGGTTTCCCCGTGTTGGTCAATCTGGTCTCGAACTCCACCTACCTCAGCCTCCCAAAGTGCTGGTATTACAGATAGCCACTGTGTCTAGCCAAAGTTTGTACTCTTAATGCCTACCATGGACTATTACAAGCACCTGGCAGTGACATTGCAGGAGTTCTAAAAAAAGACTTGGTCTTTCCCACAGGGACATTAATGTGAAAGAGGTCCAGTGACAAAGATTCAGTCACTTTTGCAGACCCTCACAAACCACAATAATGAAGTTGCAGTGAATTTGGGACATAGCCTTCCCTCCCCAAAATTCTCGATCCAGGAATCCACCTGTCAGGTTCAACGACTCAGACTCCATTTCTAGTGTGGTTGTTGGATAACAGCTCTACTAGTTTCCATCCAAGCTTAACCTTTCTATGGACCATAATGTCTTGGTCTGCTGCATTTATTGTCCTTCCCTGTTTTAAGGATACTGTTTTTAAAGAGGCATGAAAACTTACTTCAAAGTCCCCGTTGGCCCTCCTGGGGGAAATTACCTCAAACCACAGGGTAGTCTGCTAAATAACCAGCTAGAGCCAGCTGCCAGCCCAACTTTGCCCAGATCTACAATATTCTTCAAATTACTTTAGTTTCCTTATTCCCCCCAAACTTACATTTTCCCCAGAACTTTATATCCACTCTCCAGAAAAGCTTCTGTAGCACCAGTTTGGTCAGTCCCAAGGTCCCAGGTGCCACTGGGGTCTAGTTGACAAAATTGTTTATATGGTTTGGCTGTTTCTCCACCAAAATCTCATCTTTAATTGTAATCTTCATAATCTGCATCCCCATGTTGAGGGAGGGACAAGGTGGGAGGTGATTGGATCTTGGGGACAGTTTCCCCCATGCTGTTCTTGTGAGAGTTCTCATGAGATCTTTATGAGGGGCCCTTACCCCTTCGCGTCCTACACAAACTTTCTGTCTCGCCTGCTGCCACATAAAACGTGCCTGCTTCACTCTGCCACGATTTTGTGTTCTGAGGCCTCCCCAGCCATGCAGAACTGTCAAACAAGACTCCTTTATAAATTACCCAGTCGTGGGGAAGTTTTATACAGCAGTGTGAAAACAGCCTAATACAGTTGTTTTCAAACATGCTGGAAATGCTGTGATCTGCTCTGCCACTGCCCCCATCCTGGGCTGACCCTCAATATTTTTCCTTTTAGTGGTGACCCAGCTCTTTCCCTTGAGAAGCAGGAGTAGCTCTTGATAGAATCTAGTTCCCCAGGGGAAATCTAAGCAGCTTTACCTTCTCACTGTTAGCCCTCCACCTCTGGAGACAGCCTTAGTGTTCACTCTTTTATCCCCTCTCACCTGGGAATACAATCGTCCCTGTAACATAATGGCCCTGCTGTTCCCTCACCAACTGCCCCAGCATGGGGATCAGGAATATGGCAGCACTCCTCGGTGAAGTATATGTTGCCTTGTTTTAAGCACTCACCTGAATGTGTAGAGACATCTTTCCTCAAGAGTTTCTCACTTCCTGAGGAGTCTGCAGTCTTCATTCAAATGTCTTGATGGCTCATTTTTCAGAAATCTCTGTAGGTCTTGGGAAGCGTCCTAGCTTTGGTTTATCTGAATAGTCCTATTTAAACTTTTCCCACACAGATGGCAGCCTCTTGCCTGCTCTTCTGTTTGTACACTTCTCTATTTTCTCTTTCTTTAAATGCCTTTTGGGTGTTAATACTTCATTGGTGGTTCTGTAGCCTTGCGCCCCCTTCTTTTGCAACTTGAAGGCAATTCTCAATTCTCTTTTTTTTTTTTTGAGACGGAGTCTGGCTCTGTCGCCCAGGCTGGAGTGCAGTGGCTCGATCTGGGCTCACTGCAGGCTCTGCCTTCTGGGTTCACGCCATTCTCCTGCCTCAGCCTCCCGAGTAGCTGGGACTACAAGCGCCCGCCACCATGCCTGGCTGATTTTTTTGTATTTTTTAGTAGAGACGGGGTTTCACCGTGTTAGCCAGGGTGGTCTTGATCTCCTGACCTTGTGATCTGCCCACCTCGGCCTCCCAAAGTGCTGGGATTACAGGCGTGAGCCACCACGCCTGGCTCAATTATCTTCTTGAGCACATTCGTCCTTAGCAGCTTCTGAATATCCCACCCACAATTAAGGTACAATCTGGTGACATAACTTTTTCCCTAGGAAGAAATGTGCTACTCAAGACTAATAGCCAAGGTTAAGAAAATGCATTAGTGTATTTGTTCTGTTTAGAAATAAAGATGGAACATCATATTTTATAGCTACTGTTAGTGCCCCATGTGCCTTCTAAGTATCTTTTGAATAGTTTTACTTCTCTCCATCTTGACAGCTACCATCCCAATCCAAGCTTCCATCACCTTGCTCTGACTTACTGCAGTATCCTCCTGTCTACCTTTCATCCACTTTTATCTTATCCCTTGTTCATACAACAGCCATATTGTTTTTATTTCAAAACACACATATAATCAGGGCACTTCTTGAATTAAAACCATTTCTGGCATTACTTGCCCTTAGGATAATAACAAAACTTTTTAATACAGTCCACAAGGCCAGAGATAGCCTGACCCTTGCTGATCTGTCCAGCCTCTACTATATGTCCTCTTACTTTCTCTGTTCCAACCACACTGGACTTTGTTCCTCTTACTACTCATGCTCCTCACCTATTTGGTTCCCTAGTTAACTTCTTTTCATCTTTCAGATTTCAACTTGTGTCACTTCCTCCAGAAAGCCTACCCTTTCTTTCTTAACCAGGCCGATAGGCTGTCAAAACCGGGAATCTCTTCATTGTAGTACTACAATCTTACTCATTGATTTGTATGATTATTAATGTGGGTTTTTTTTTTTTTTTAATTAGAATGAAACTCAGAGCAGGGACCACATCTATTACTTGTGATTAATATATTCCTAGTGGTTAGCACAGTGTCTAGAACAAATGTATGTTGAATGAATAAATAGAAAAGGGAGAGGAAAAAGGGGAGGATTGGCTCTCTGTGAGGCAGTCTTGCAAACAGCAGAAATGCAAAGCAAAGCTGAAGAACTAACTATTCACCACACACTTAGAGGAGTGTTGTAATGTCTTGTGCCAGTCTCAAATGGGTGCATTCTTATGGGTAAGTTTTAGTACTACAACTTTCACTATAATAGTTCACATTCCTCTCCTAATGTCAGTCTCCAACAAATCCCTCAGTAATTCATAATCAGTACTCTCATGCCAAGGATGAGAGAGGAACATTATCCAAGAAAGTTAGGTGTGGCCATTGCAGTTCATCTGTCTTTTTTTTTTTTTTTGAGACAGAGTCTTGATCTGTTGCCCAGGTTGGAGTCCAGTGGCACGGTCTTGGCTCTCTGCAACCTCCGCCTCCCAGGTTAAAGCAATTCTCCTGCCTCAGCCTCCCAAGTAACTGGGATTACAGGCACCTGCCACCTCGCCTGGCTGTTTTTTTTTTTTGTATTTTTAGCAGAGACAGGGTTTCACCATGTTGGTCAGGCTGGTCTCGAACTCAAGACCTTGTGATCCACCCGCCTTGGCCTTCCAAAGTGCTGGGATTACAGGCGTGAGCCACCGCGCCCAGCTGTTCATCTGTCTTTCAATACCTTTAAGTTCAGTTTCCTTTACAAAGCCCACTTTTTTCTTGGTGGGAATCTCTTGTACCATGTAACACCTGCATTCCTTAATTTTTAAAGTTAAAACATTTATATACTATAAAATGGGCACATCTTAAGCATACAGCTTGATGAAGATTTACAAAGTAAACATGCCTGTTTAAACACCACTCTGATCAGGATGTGGAACATAACCAGCACTCCAGAAACCTCCCTCCCATCATTACCACCACTGGTTATCCTAGCCATTCTTCTGACTTATATCACCATAGATAGGTTTTACTTGTTTTGAAGCCACATATAAATGGAATCATGGAAGTTTGAGCTTCTCTGAGAGCAGATCTTCAGAGAAAAAAACTTGAGTACAGTAGTTTATTTGGGGTTTGGCTCCAGGATGCAGGAGTGGGAAAGATGGTAGAGAGAGACAGAAGAAAAATCAATAGAAGTGTGTTACGCAGGTTGGATATATAATGCTTCCCAGAATTGTCTGACCAAACAGGAGGCTGACATATTTCTCCACTAGCTGCTGTTTCCAATTGATTGGGGGATGCCCCAAGGAGGTTAACTTCACTGCAATTCTGAGCTGCAATTGACCTTAACAAGCTCCAGCAGTACTGAAGGACATTTGGATTATTTTCAGTTTGGGATAATACTGCTATGAACATTCCTGTACATGTCTTTTGAGAACATGTATGTGTATATTTCTGATGAGTATATAATGGGGTGGAATTGCTGGTTCATAGAATATGTGCATATTCATCTTTAATAGAGGTTGCCAACCATTTTTCTAAAGTGATTATACTAATTTATATTCTCACTATCTATAAATGAACATTTCATTTGTTCCACATCCTTGCTGGCACTTGGTATTGATTGATATCCCTTTTAATTTTAGGCTTTTTAATGCATGTATAGTGGTATCTCACTTGGTGTTTGTTTGCTTTTTTGGTAAATTTTTATTGAAGTATAATTTACGTACAGAAAATCACACAAATTGTTTACAGGTGTGACTTTTCACACAGTGAACTCATGCAAAAACCAGTATGAAATTAAGAGTTGGCACATCACCAGTACTCCAGAAGCCCTGTGCATGTTCTCTTCCAGTTACTATACCACTATCCCAAAGATCGTCTATTAATTCAACAGCATAGATTTATTTTGCCTGTTTTTCAACTTCAAATAAATGAAATAATATATTATGTACTCTTGTGTCTGGTTTCTTTGACTCAATATGTCTATGCAACTCACCTGTATTGTTGCATGTTGTAGTTTGTTCATTCATACTGTTGTATACAGTATTGCATTGTATACATATGCTATATTCATTCTGCTACTATGCATTTGGGCTGTTTCCATTTTTGGCTATTATGAATAAAGCTGCTATGAATATTCTAGAATTGTCTTGTTGAACATATGTATGCATTTCTGCTGGGTATAAAGCTTAAAAAGGAAATTACTGGAAAATAGAGTATTGCTGATGTTACCTACCTGCTATTTTCACTGTAATTTCAGCCATTCTGGTTGATGTGTAATAGTGTCATATTAAAATTTTTTCTTTGCTTTTATAAAATAAATGTTTTTATGTCGGAATAATGTTAGATTTACAGAAAAGTTACAAAGACAGTACAGTTCCTTATATACCCTTCATCCAGTTTCCCCTTATGTTAATATCTTAACATGGTACCTTCGTCAAAACTAAGAAACCAACACTGACTGGCACATTACTATTAACTACAGATCTTATTCAGATTTCACCAGTTTGTGTGTGTGTGTGTGTAGTTGTGCACTTTAACCACCAGCATAATATATAAAAGTGTTCCATTGCCACAAAGGAACCCTTGTACTACCCACTTATTGTCACACCTTATCACCCATCCTTTCACCACCCTCCCTAACCTCTGGAAACCACTAATCTTCACTATAATTTTGTCATTTCAAGAAGTTATGAATGGCATAATATATATGTGATACAAACATAGCATATGTAATTTTTTGAGATGGGTTTCCTCTCCACAGTATGATGCTCTTGAATTCCATCCAAGTTTTACTATATGTACCGATAGTTTTTCGTTTTTTAAAAAATTGCTGTGGATGTACCAGTTTGTTTAACTGCTAACTCATCTATTGTAGGACATTGAGTTATTTCTAGTTTTGGGCTATTAAAAATAAAGCTGCTATGAACATTTGTGTATAAGTTTTTGTGCATATAAATTTTCATTTCTCTGGGATAATTCTCCTGGAGTGTGATGGTGGATAATATGGTAAGTATATGTTTAGTTTTATAAGAAACTGCCAAACTATTTCCCAGAGTTGGTACCTCATTTTAAATTCCTACCAACAATAAGAGATGCAGTTCCTCTGCATTTTTGCCAGGATATAGGATTGGCACTAGTTTTTATTTTCACTGTTCTAATAGAGATGTATCGATACCTGGCTTTTGTTTGTTTGCATTTCCGTAATGGCTAATGATGTTTAACATGTTTTCATGTGCTTATTTGCCAACCATATGTCATCTTTGGTAAAACGTATCTGCATGCCTCTTGCCCATTTTATAATTGGATTTTTTTTTTAACCATTGTGTTGAGAATTCTTTATATATTCTAGATTAAAGTCCTTTGCCAGGTGATTTGCAAATACTTTCTCCCAGTCTATAACTTATCTTTTCATCTTAACAGAGCCTTTTGCAGAGCAAAAGTTTTTAATTTTGATGAAGTACAGTTTATCATCTCCTCTTCCCCTTTCCCTTCCCCTTCCCTTCCCCTTCCCCTCCTTCTTCAGATGAAGTCTTGCTCTTGTTCCCCAGGCTGGAGTGCAATGGCGCGATCTCTGCTCACTGCAACCTCCGCCTCCCGGGTTCAAGCAATTCTCCTGCCTCAGCCTCCCAAGTAGCTGGGATTACAGGCACTTGCCACCACTCCCGGCTAATTTTTGTATTTTAAGTGGAGACGGGGTTTCACCATGTTGGCCAGGCTGGTCTTGAACTCCTGACCTCAGGTGATCCATCCACCTCAGCCTCCCAAAGTGCTGGGATTACAGGCGTGAGCCACCATGCCCGACCCATTTTTCTTTCTTTTATGGATCATGCTGTTAGTGCTATTTCTAAGAACTCTTAAGGCTGGGCGCGGTGGCTCAAGCCTGTAATCCCAGCACTTTGGGAGGCCGAGACGGGCGGATCACGAGGTCAGGAGATCAAGACCATCCTGGCTAACACGGTGAAATCCCGTCTCTACTAAAAATACAAAAATCTAGCCGGGCGAGGTGGCCGACGCCTGTAGTCCCAGCTACTCGGGAGGCTGAGGCAGGAGAATGGCATAAACCTGGGAGGCGGAGCTTGCAGTGAGCTGAGATCCGGCCACTGCACTCCAGCCTGGGCGACAGAGCAAGACTCCGTCTCAAAAAAAAAAAAAAAAAAAAAGAACTCTTCACCAAGACCTAGGTCCTGATGATTTCTGCTATGTTTTTTCTAAAATGTTTTATAGTTTTACATTTAAATATATGATCTATCTTAAGTTATTTTTGTACAAGGTATGAAGTTGAGATTGAGGAGGTTTCTTTGTGTGTGTGTGTGTTTGTGTTTTCCAGTGGATATGCAATTTCTTCAGTGTGTGAGTTCCCTGTTTTGTTCCATTGGTCAATGTGTTTATTCATCTACCCATACTACATTTTTGATTATTATAGCTAGATATTCTTAAAATTGGGTAGGGTGACTCCTCCCACTTTCTTCTCTTTTTTTTTTCCCCAAAATTGTTTGAGCTATTGCCTTTGCCTTACCATATGAATTTTATTTTTATTTTATTTTTATTTTTATTATTATTTTTTTCTTTTTTTTCTTCTTTTTTTTTTTGAGGTGGAGTCTTGCTCTGTCGCCCGGACTGGAGTGCAGTGGCCAGATCTCAGCTCACTGCAAGCTCCGCCTCCCGGGTTTACGCCATTCTCCTGCCTCAGCCTCCCGAGTAGCTGAGACTACAGGCGGCCGCCACCTCGCCCAGCTAGTTTTTGTATTTTTAGTAGAGACGGGGTTTCACCGTGTTAGCCAGGATGGTCTTGATCTCCTGACCTCGTGATCCGCCCGTCTCGGCCTCCCAAAGTGCTGGGATTACAGGCTTGAGCCACCGTGCCCGGC
>NC_045439.1:125134703-125145986 GCF_002776525.5 Piliocolobus tephrosceles
ATCTCAGCTCACTGCAAGCTCTGCCTCCTGGGTTCACACCATTCTCCTGCCTCAGTCTTCTGAGTAGCTGGGACTACAGGCGCCTGCCACCACACCCAGCTAATTTTTTGTATTTTTAGTAGAAACAGGGTTTCACCGTGTTAGCCAGGATGGTCTTGATCTCCTGACCTCGTGATCTGCCTGCCTCAGCCTCCCAAAGTGCTGGGATTACAGGCATGAGCCACCGTGCCTGGCCTCCATATGAATTTTAGAATAAGCTTATCTATTTCTGAAAATATTGATTAGGTTGTAAACTAACAGCCCCACAGTTTCATCTTGCCCGCTGCCTAGACGGAGCCAATTTATCAAGATGGGAATTGCAATAGAGAAAGAGTAATTCACACCAGAGCCAGCTGTGAGGGAGACTGGAGTTTTATTACTCATCAGTCTCCCTGGGAATTTGGGGATTGGAGTTTTTAAGGATAATTTGGTGGGTAGGGAGAAAGTGAGTCTGAGTTTAGACGGAGTTCTGATTGGCCAGAGATGAAATAATAGAGAGTCAAAGCTATCCATCCTCTTGTGCTGAGTCAGTCAGTTCCTGGGTAGGGGCCACAAAACCAAATGAGCCAGTTTATTGATCTGGGTGGTATCAGCCCATCCACTGAGTACAGGATTTGCAAAATATTTCAAGTACTCATCTTAGGTTTTATAATAGTGTTGTTATCCACTGGATCAATTTGGGAAGGGTCAGAATCCTGTAGCCTCTAGCTGCATGAATCCTAAACCATAATTTCTCATCTTTTGGCTAATTTGTTGGTCCTACAAAGGTATTCTAGTCCCCAGGCAAGAAGGGGGTTTGTTTTGGGAAAGGGCTGTTACTATCTTTGTTTCAAACTATAGACTGTACATTAAGTTCCTCCCAAAGTTAGTTTCGCCTACTCTTAGGAATGAACAAGAGCAGCTTAGAGGTTAGAAGCAAGATAGAGGTTAGGTCGGATCTCTTTCACTGTCTCAGTTATAATTTTACAATGACGGTTTCATTATAATACAAAATATGTTAGATCTGTATATTAATTTTGGAGAATTGACGTCTTTGCCATGCTTAGTCCTCCAATCCATGAACATGGTGTGTCTTTCCATTTATTCTGATCTTTAATTTCTTATATCATTTGTTTGTAGTTTTGACCATACAGATCCTGTACAGGTTTTGTGAGATTTACACTTAAGTATTTTTTTAATGATTGCAAATGATATTGTGTTTTAATTTCACCTTCTCCATGTTTATTGCTGGTTTATAGAAATAAAATTCATTGAGACCAGCCTGGGCAACATCGTGAACCTCCATCTCTACAAAGAATACAAAAATTAGCCAGATATGGTGGCACATACCTGTAGTTTCATCCACTTGGGAAGCTGAGGTGCAAGTCTCCTTTGAGTTTGGGAGGCAGAAGTTGTAGTGAGCTGAGACCATACAACTGCACTTCAGCCTGGGCAACAGAGCAAGAACCTGTCTCAAAAAAAAAAAACAAAGAAAGAAATATAATTCATTTTTATATGTTGATCTTGTATCCTGTAACCTTACTGAACTCTTTTACTGGTTTTACTGTTTCTTCTACTACTATTTTTACTGGAGTACAGTGGCATGATCTTGGCTCACTGCAACTCTGACTCCCGGGCTCAAGCGATTCACCTGCCTTAGCCTCCTGAGTAGCTGGGCACCTGCCACCACGCCCAGCAAATTTTTGTATTTTTAGTAGAGATGGGGTTTCACCATGTTGGCCAGACTGGTCTCGAACTCCTGACCTCAGGTGATCCACCCTCCTCAGCCTGCCAAAGTGCTGGGATTACAGGTATGAGCCATCGTGCCCAGCCTTTTTTCTTTTCTAAGAGATGGGGTCTCCCTACATTGCCCATGCTTGTCTTGAACTCCTGACCTCAGGTGATCTGCCCACCTCGGCTTCCCAAAGTGCTAGGATTACAGGCATGAGCCACCATGCCTGGCCCTGTTTGTTTTATAATAGCACCCTAATGAGTGTGAAGTGGTATCTCAATGTGGCTTTGATTTGCATTTACCTAATTATTAATGATGCTGAGCATCTTTTCATGTGCTTATTGACCAGTTGTATATCTTCTTTGGTGTAATGTTTGTTAATTCAAGTTCTTTGCCCATTTCAAAATCAGGTTGTTTGTTTTAATGTTGAATTGTAGCAGTTATTTATATAGTCTATATAGCAATTCCTTATAAGATATATGACTTGCAAATATTTTTTTCCCATTTTGTGATTGCATTTACACTCTGTGGGTAGTATTTTACAGTGTTTTTGAGGATATCTTTTTATAGTTGTTTTGAGTGGTTGCTCTAGATATTACCTTATACATGCAAAATGGATTACAGTATACTACTATTGTTTTACCATGTCAAGTGAAATGTAGAAAATTTGCCTTATTTACATACCTTACCCTCCCCATTCATAATACAATTGTATTAAATATTTCCTGTACTTATTAGAGAACCTCATTAAATAATTTTATGATTTTTGCTTCTACTGTTAGCAGTGGCAGAGATCTGAGTTACCCCAAGGTACCAGCAGCCTATGTGTATGGGTCCGTAGTAACTTCAGTCCTTGCCTCCTCCTCAGAAGAAATTCAACTGAGGGGCACAAAGCAGAAAAAGAGACGAAGGCAAGTTCCAGAGCAGGAATGGAAGTTTATTTAAAAAGGCCTTAGAATAGGAAAGAAAGGAAGGTGTGTTTGGGAAAAAAAAAAAAAAAGCAGGCACGTGAAGTTTAATAGAGAAGGTTAAATGCCCTGTTTAACCATTATCCTAGGACTTTTGTAAGTTTGCCTGTTTCCCATGATTCTTCCCTTAGGGTGGGTTTTCCACATGCCCAGTGCTTTCCTTACCCTTTGGAATCAAGCCCGCTCAGTGTTCAGGGAGTTATATGCATGCCCAATCTGAGGCTTTCTTCCTTTTTCTGGTGGAGTGTACCCAGAAAATCATACTTCACCATTTTTGTCTCTTAACATCCATGCCCAGGAAGTTGGTTCTCCCTGCAACCTGCATTCAGTTAACAGGTATGGACCATCAGGAAATGGCCTTTCCCTGGCCCTGCCACATTATCATTTGTAGAGGGGGTAATGTGATAATTGCCGAACCATCACCGGACGTTTCTAATGGGTGCGGGGACAGCCCTCTCCTGTGCCACTCATGCATGACTACCTGTAACACTACCATCAAATGTAATCTTTGTAAAAATCAGGAAGAGAATTTTGTTGTTGTTGTTGTTTTGTTAACCATGTTTTTACCCTTTTCATTGTCCTTTTCTCATTACTGCTATGTAAAGATTCCTTCTTTTATCCTTTCCCATTTCTTTTTTTTTTGAGACAGAGTCTTGCTCTGTCGCCCAGGCTAGAGTGCAGTGGCCGGATCTCAGCTCACTGCAAGCTCCGCCTCCCCGGTTTACGCCATTCTCCTGCCTCAGCCTCCAGAGTAGCTGGGACTACAGGCGCCTGCCACCTCGCCCGGCTAGTTTTTTGTATTTTTAGTAGAGACGGGGTTTCACCGTGTTAGCCAGGATGGTCTCGATCTCCTGACCTCGTGATCCGCCCGTCTCGGCCTCCCAAAGTGCTGGGATTACAGGCTTGAGCCACCGCGCCCGGCATCCTTTCCCATTTCTTTCAAAAACTTCCTTTGGCCATTTTAAAGGATAGATTGGCTGGCAAAATTTCTTAATTTTCCTTTATTTGCAAATGTCTTTGCCAGATGCAGTGGCTCATACTTGTAATTCCAGCACTTTGGGAAGCCGAGGTGAACAGATCACTTGAGCCCAGGAGTTAAAGACCAGCCTGGGCAACATGGTGAGACCCTGTACAAAATTAGCTGGATATGATGGCACACGCCTGTAGTACCAGGTACTCGTGAGGCTGAAGTGGGAGGATCAATTAAGCCTGGGAGGACAAGGCTGCAGGGAAAAAAAAGAAAAAGAGAAGAGAAGAGAAGAAGGAAGGAGAAAGAAAAAGAAAGAAAGGAAAACAGAAAGCCAGGAAGGAAGGAGAAAGAAAAAGAAAGGAAAAAAAGAAAAGAAAGAAACAAAGGAACGAAGAAAAGAAAGAAAGAGAGAGAAAATGTGTGTAATTGAATTTCCATCCTGAAGGATATTTTATGCACATAAAATGTTGGGTTGACTATTCTCTCAGCACTTGAAAAATGTGCCACTTCCTTCTGGCCTCTATGATTTCTCGTGACATTTGAATTGTTGTTCCCCTCGGGTTCGAGTTGGCATTTGAATTTAAAAAATAAAATAAAATAAAATAAAATAAAAATAAAAATAAACTCAGTGTTGTCCCCTTCTAGGTAATGCACCTTTGGCTGATTTCAAGATGTTTTCTTTGTCCTTAGTTTTCAAAAGTTTGAATATGATGTCGTTGTTGCGGATTTCTTTGGGTTCATCTGTCAGGAGTTTCCTCAACTTCTTGAATCTTTAGGTTTACGTCTGTTGCCAAATTTGGGAAAAATCCAGCCATTATTTTTATGAAATTTGTTCATTCCCATTCTCTTTCTCTTTTCTAAGACTCTGATCACACAAATGCTAGATCACTTTTCTTTGCGTATATTTTCTATTCTTTCATTTGTTGTATGCGTATTTATAATTGCTTATTGAAGCATTTTTATTAAGTCTACATTCAAATCTTTGTCAGATAATTTCAGTATTTGTGTCATCTTGGTGTTGGCATCTGTTACTGTTACGGGATCCTTGGCGTGTCACTTTTCTGGCCTGAAACCTCTGGCCAGTGGTGCCTTTGCCTGAGTTTTGCTCAGGCCTGTGGGCTCATTCTGCCCACTTGGATTTGCAGGCTGCACTCAGCTCATACTACCAGCATGGATCCCACATCTGCCAAGGATGAGTCGGGCATGGAGTGGTGAGGGGTGTGTAAGCAAGTCACTGCTGCAGTCAGACATGCTGGCTGCTGCAGTAGGGCGGGCAGCTCCAGGTACTGGCAAGGGCCCTGGCTCTCTGCGAGGCTGTGGCTGGACCAGGCACACTGCAAGCAGCTGCCCTAGCTAGCACCAGGAAATGCAGTGGTGCCTGGAAGCTTGGAGATGCCAGGCACTGCAGGACCCCAAAGAGGGAGTCACAGTCCTGGCTTGGGGAGCTCCCAGGTCTGGGTTCCCTGAGGAGTCACAGCTCTTCTCTCCTTCTGTTCACCTGCAACGTGGCAAACAAGGGGCATGTTTCAGCCGTGTTTGTATTATAGCTCTTCTAGCTCCACCATTTGGTGGGTCCCGAGTTCTTGTCCTGTGACCAGGAAGAATGAGGTATGCAGACAAGTGGAGGGTGAGCAAGATGAAGAGGAGCTTTACTGAGCAATAGACAACTTACAGGAGACCCACAGCCAGGGTGTCCCAAGAGTGTTCAGATTCTAGTAGAGAGGAGGCACTAAAGTGGGTTTCTCCTCTCTGCAAGCAGGTCTTCCAGTCATCTTCCCAGCTCTCAACAGAGAGGAGGCCTTAGAGTGGGTAGCTCCTCTCTACAGCTGGTTGTCCTGTCCTCTGCTCAGCTCTGGCTGAACCCAGGGCTTTTATGGGCCTCAGAGGGGAGGAAGTGTGCACAATTGGTATGGGCAGCCATGGGTGACTGGAAAAAGGCACTACAAGTTCCCACTCCATGGGACTGGCAGCCCAGCCCCCAGCCCTCCTTGGCCTGAAGGTGGGGTCTCACCAGGGACCCACCACCTTCCAGGAATCTATCTGCCTCCTGCTGTCATTTATGGTATCCTCCCAGACTTTACTCTGAGATGGGAAGGGGGAATAGCAGGGAGAAGCCAGGCAGTGGGAGCAGGTGCTTCCGACCCTGTGAGGGCAGGGGGGCATTCCCGGGTCCCTAAGAGTGCAGGGATGTCTGTGTCTCCAGTCAGGGTTTGGGTGGCTGCAGCTGCATATGGGGGTGGGGAGCGGGGACAGCACTCTTGCCTGCTCTTCTGAGTGGGAGGCCCAGGGCTGCAGCTGCAGTTTTGGTGGCTGCAGCTGTGCCCTGGAGGACAGGGATCCTGCCTGCTCCCAGCCCCCAAAGAGCGCAGGGAGGCTCGGATCAGCAACCACAATTTGTGCAGCTGCAGCTCCGCCCAAGAGGGCGGGGCTCCTGTTTCCTCCATGGAGCGGGAGGCCAGATCTGCAGCCACAGTTTGGGTAGCTGCAGCGGCATCCAGGGACTTCCTGCCCCAGCTCAGAAGCGGCAGGTCTCCCGCTTGTTCCCTTCAGCTCCACTAAGCATGCAGCCCCGGGTGCCTCCCTGCTGCAGCTGGTGTGATGGTAGTGGCAGGGCATCTGGAGCAGCCGCTGCCATCATTGCCTCATTCAAATTGAGATTCTTCTGGGTTCTTGGTATGACAAGTGTTCTTTTTTTTGTTTTTTTTTTTGTTTGTTTGTTTGTTTTTTTGTTTTTTTTTTTTTTGAGACGGAGTCTCGCTCTGTCGCCCAGGCTGGAGTGCAGTGGCGCGATCACGACTCACTGCAACCTCTGCCTCCTGGGTTCAAGCGATTCTCCCGCCTCAGCCTCCCGAGTAACTGGGACTACAGGTGCCCGCCACCACACCTGGTATTTTTTAGTAGAGACAGGGTTTCACTGTGTTAGCTAGGATGGTCTTGATCTCCTGACCTCGTAATCTTCCCGTGTCAGCCTCCCAAAGTGTTGGAATTACAGGCGTGAGCCACCGCACCGGGCCAGGGGGAAAAACTTCTAATACCTGGCAATAAATCTTTTGTTTGCTATACTTTTTTATAGTAATCTTTTCTCAGATTAATTAAGGACACACTCTTTCATCACTACTTAAAAATGTTTCTAAAAAAGTTTTTATTTATTTTGTTTCTATTGCTGCTGAACAAATGCATAGCAAAGATTTTTTTAAAAATCCTGAATGGGTATGGCATTTTATCAAATGCTTATTCTCCATCAATTGTGAAAACTGCATTTTTTATCCTTTAATTTAAATGTCAAATCAATGTTATATTTTTGGAATAAACTCAACATCATATAACATTTACCCTCTTATAGATTGCTGGATTTGTCTTGCTAATATTTTATTTAGAATTTTTGTGTCTATGTTTATGAGAGCAATTGACCTATAGGTTTCTTTCCTTTTAATATTCTTTTCCAGGTTTTGGTGTCAAGGTTATGCTGGCCTCTTATCATGAATCGGGCTGTATTTTCTCTTTTTCTAATCCCCGGAATATTTTGTGTAATATAAATATTATTTATTCTTTAAATGTTTGGGAATTTTAACTTTTTTTTCTTTTAATTTTTCTTTCACACACAGGCCTCGGGGGTCCCAAGAACATGTTCCCCTGGATTTTTTTTTTTTTTTTTTTTTTTGAGATGCAGTTTCACTCTTTCGCCCATGCTGGAGTGGAGTGGTGTAATCTCCGCTCATTGCAACCTCCTCCTGCTGGGTTCAAGCGATTCTCCTGCCTCAGCCTGCCAAGTAGCTGGGATTAAAGGCACCTACCATCGTGACAGGCTAATTTTTGTATTTTTAGTAGAGAAGGGGTTTTGCTACATTGGCCAATCTGGTCTCGAACTCCTGACCTCAGGTGATCCACCCGCCTTGGCATCCCAAAGTGCTAGGATTACAGTTGTGAGCCACCGTGCCCAGCCCTCCCCTGGAAATTTTACTGATAAACCTAGCAGGACCTAGAGTTTTTTTGTAAGAATTTTTTTTTTTTTTTTTAAGACAGATCTCACTCTGTTGTGCAGGCTGGAATGCAGTGGTGCCATCTTGGCTTACTGCAGCCTCTACCTTCTGGGCTCAGGTGATCCTCCCTAAATGGTGTTGGAAAAAAAAATATATATATATATAATAAAATTAAATATATTAAATATATATTTAATTAAAAAATATTTCATTCGTTTATTTTCAGTCTTTTTCCTTATATTTTAGATGCAGTTTACAAAAGAAATGCAGGATACGTGTTTAATCCTTTCCTTTTTTTTTCTTTTGCTAGTTTTCAAGATATTAAATGCATTTCCTATTATCCTCCACATCTGACCGTTGTAGCGAGCACCTCTTGACCCTGACCAACCCTGAATAGGGTTGACCTGAGAACCAATAGGATATTGGGAAAATAACTATGTGTGCCTTCTGAGACTCCCAAGGTCATAAAATACATTGTTACTTTCTATGTGGGGAGGCAGTTGTCATGTCATGAGAATACTCAGCCCTGTGGAGAAAAGCTGAGGCCTCCTGCTGACAGTTAGCACTGACATCAGCCATATGAGTAAGTTATCTTCTAAGCATGTCCTTCCTGTTTTCAATTTGCTGCAGCCCCAGTTGACAACTTAACTGCAAACCCCATGAGACAGCCAAGCCACAATTTCCTAACTATATGCTCCCAAATTTCTGATCCATAGAAAACTGTGAAATTGTAACTGTTTATTGGTTTTATTGTTTTTTGTTGTTGTTTTTGAGATGGAGTCTTGCTCTTTTGCCCAGGCTGGAGTGCAGTGGCACGAACTCAGCTCACTGCAACCTCTGACTCCTGGGTTCAAGCGAATCTCCTGCCTCAGCCTCCTGAGTAGCTGGGATTACAGGCATGGGCCACTACACCCAGCTAATTTTTGTATTTTTAGTAGAGAGAGAGTTTCGCTATATTGACTGGACTGGTCTCAAACTCCTGACCTCAGGGTGACCTGCCCTCCTCAGCCTCTCAAAGTGCCGGGATTACAGGCATGAGTCACCGCACCTGGCCAACGTTTTATTGTTTTTTAAAAGCTGCTAACTTTTAGGGCAATTTATTACGTGGTAATAAGTAACTAATACAGATTTTGGTACATGGATGTGAGATGCTGCCATAGTAAAAACCTAAAAAGTTGGAGTGGCAGTCACAGTGGAAGGAAGCAGCAAGAACTTTGAGGAAAATGTCACTGAAAGCCTAAAATTTCTTGAGGAGACTGTTAATAAATTCTGATAGCCTTTGAGAAGGCTACAAGTGTGCACTTAAAGAAACTTGAGGAAGGTGTTACTGAAAACTGGAGACCAGTTTAAAGCTCATAGGAATGTGCTTGCCTCTTTCAGTGAGTATTTTGGTGTTATCTACAGAAGCACTTCTGAGAATAAAGTCTTTTTGATCAGAATCAGGTGAAGGCTGATGAACTTCAGAAACAGCTGGAGTTTACATACATAGAAACATTAAATCTTGACAGAGATATTTAGCATTACTGGAAACATTGAACTGAACCAACAGACTTGTCTTCTTACTCTATTGTAAGATTGTAATGATTGGGAGAAATCAAAAGTATCTACAAATTTCGTTCAGGCAAATCCTGAACAAGAGGTTTTGGCAAAGAAGTCACCTCAAACTAAAAAGAAAAAGAAGTCTTTCAACTCCCAGAAGACAGAATAGAATAAAGCAGTGTAATATCTCAGTGACATTTTAGAGAATGCATCTATTGAATTATTCCTAGATGCAAATAAATTGTCCACACCCAGAGTAGAACAAATTGCACAAAGAAATAATTCAGAACTTGAGCTGACATAAGCTGTGGAAAATTATTTTCTAGCACAAGATGTGCAAACTGTTACAGTGAAACAAAAATGTGGAAAATCACAGCTAAGCTGCGCTCTGAAAGAACACTCTTATCTAACATAGCCAGTGTACGAGATTATAGTAACCAAAACAACATGGTATAAAAATAGACACACAGATCAATGGAACAGAAGAGAGAACCCAGTAATAAAGCCATATACTCATAGCCAACTAATCTTTGACAAAGTTGACAAAAACATACACTGAGAAAAGGATGCTCTTCAATAAATGGTGCTGGTAAAATATATATATATATATTTAAATATATTTTTATATATATTTTAAATATATTTATATATGTATTATAAATGTATTTATAAAATACATATAAAATATATTTTAAATATATGTATAATATATGTATTTTAGACATAGTCTCACTCCATTGCCTAGGCCGCAACCTCTGTCTCCTGGGTTGAAGAGATTCTTGTGCCTCAGCCTCCGAAGTATCTAGGATTACAAGTGTGTGCCACCACATCTGGCTAATTTCTGTATTTTTAGTAGATACGGAGTTTCACCACCTTGGCCAGGCTGGTCTACTTTCCTGAGTAGCTGGGATTATAGGTGCCCACCACCACGCCCGGCTAATTTTTTGTATTTTTAGTAGAGATGGGGTTTCACTATGTTGGCCAGGCTGGTCTTGAACTCCTGACCTTGTGATTTGCCTGTCTCAGCCTTCCAAAGTGCTGGGATTACAGGTGTGAGCCACCACACGCAACTAGGAACATTTTATATATATATGTGTAGTGTACACACCATGGGAGACACACACATGTATATACACATACATGCACCTATATAACATACATGTATCTGTTATAAATACATATATAACATGTATATATACACACATATATATACATATATACACACACCATGGAGTATATACATACACCTATATGTATATATGTTATATTTACATATATATACAATGTGTGTGTATATACACATACCATAGAATACTAATCAGCCATAAAAAAGAATGTAATCATGTTTTTGCAGCAACATGAATGGAACTGGAGGCCATTATCTTAAGTGAAATAACTCAGTACCAGAAAGTCAAATACTGCATGTTCTCACTTATAAGTGGGAGCTAAATAATGTGTACACATGGACATAGTGAAATAATAGACACTGAAGACCAGAAAGGTGGGGAGGGTACCAGGGAGTGAGGGATGAGAAATTAACTAATGGATACAACGTACACTATTCAAGTGACGGGGACACCAAAAGTCTAGACATCATGGCTATGTAATGTATCCATGTAACAATATTGCACTTGTACCCCTTAAACTATAAAAATAAACTGAAAAAACTAGAAAAACGTGGATTCTTGTCACCTAGTGGCAAAAAGTTTAGCACCACTATCATCTGCAGTAAAATGGAAGGTAGAAAAGGTACCTAGTGAAATGGGTGATCTAAGGAGGCTTTCAGGATGGATGTTAAAAGCATTTCCTGGCCGGGCGTGGTGGCTCAAGCCTGTAATCCCAGCACTTTGGGAGGCCGAGACGGCGGATCACGAGGTCAGGAGATCGAGACCATCCTGGCTAAACGGTGAAACCCCGTCTCTACTAAAAATAAAAAAACTAGCTGGGCGAGGTGGCGGGCGCCTGTAGTCTCAGCTACTGGGGAGGCTGAGGCAGGAGAATGGCGTAAACCCGGGAGGCGGAGCTTGCGGTGAGCTGAGATCCGGCCACTGCACTCCAGTCCGGGCGACAGAGCAA
>NC_045439.1:125146386-125149601 GCF_002776525.5 Piliocolobus tephrosceles
GTAAAGCTAACACTAACAAATGACAACTGGGATTCCATCCAACAGCAGCAGAACACATATGGAACATTCTCTAGGATAGATCATATGTTACACCACAAAATGAGTTTTAACAGATTTAAGACGACTGAAATTACATCAAGTATCTTTTTTGACCATAATAATATGAAAGCGACAGTCAGCAGAGTAAACACACAGCCCACAGAGTGGGAGAAAATCTTCACAATCTATACATCTGACAAAGGACTAATATCCAGAATCTACAAGGATCTTGAATTAGCAAGAAAAAAACAAACAATCCCATCAAAAAGTGGGCCAAGGACATGAATAGACAATTCTCAAAAGAAGATATACAGATGGCCAACAAACCTATGAAAAAATGCTCAGCATCACTAAGGATCAGGGAAATGCAAATCAAAACCACAATGTGATGCCACCTTACTCCTGCAGTAATGGCCATAATTAAAAAATCAAAAAATCATAGATGTAGGTGTGGATGCAGTGAAAAGGGAACACTTTTACACTGCTGGTAGGAATGTAAACTAGCACAACCACTATGGAAAACTGTGGAGATTCCTTAAAGAACTAAAAGTGGAATTATCATTTGATCCAGGAATCTCACTTCTAGGTATCTACCCAGAGGAAAAGAAGTCATTATACAAGACAGATACTTGCACACACATGTTTACAGCAGTAAAATTCACAATTGCAAAAATGAGGAACCAGCCCAGATGCCCATCAATCAAAGAGTGGATAAATAAATTGTGGTATATACATACAAGATGGAATACTACTCAGCCATAAAAAGGAACGAATTAATGGCATTCAAATCAACCTGGACGGAACTGGAGACTATCATTCTAAGTGAAGTAACTTAGGGATGGAAAACCAAACATCATATGTTCTCACTCATAAGCGGGAACTAAACTGTAAGGATGCAAAGGCATAAGAATGATACAATGGACTTTGGGGACTCAAGCGAAACGGTGGGATGGGGGTGAGGGATAAAACACTGCAAATTGGGTTCAGTGTATACTGCTCGGGTGATGGGTGCACCAAAATCTCACAAATCACCACTAAAGAACTTACTCATGTAACCAAATATACCTCTTCCCCAAAAATCTATGAAAATAAAAATTTTTTAAAAAAAGAAACTAGAAATCAATAACAAGGAATTTCAGAAAATTCACAACTACGTGGAAATTCAACAACATGCTTCTGAGCAACCAATGGGTCAAAGAAGAAATTAAAAGGGAAATTTAGAAATATCCTTCCTTTTTGAAATCCAGTCTCTGAAAATCCTGACACAAATGAAAATGGACGCACAACATACCAGCCCTTATAAGATGCAGCAGAAGCAACTCTAAGAGGGAAATTTGTAGTGATAAATGCCTACATCAAAAAAGAAGAAAGATCCCAAATAAACAACCTAACATTGCACTTCAAGGAACTAGAAAAAGAAAAACAAATTAAGCCCAAAGTTAGTAGAAGGAATGAAAAAATAAAGATTAGAGCAAAATAAATTAAATAGAGACTAGAAAAACAGTAAGAAGTATCAACAATATTGAGTTGGATTTGGGTTTTTTTTTGGCCAGGCAAGGTGGTTCATGCCTATAATCCCAGCACTTTGGGAGGCTGAGGTGGGTGGATCGCTTGAGCTCAGGAGTTTGAGACCAGCCTGGGCAACATGGCAAAACCCCACCTCTACAAAAGAAAGCAAAAATTAGCCAGGTGTGGTAGCGTGTGCCTATGGTCCCAGCTACTCAGGAGGCTGAGGTAGGAGCACAGCTTGAACCCAGGAGGTGGAGGTTGTAGTGAGCTGAGATTGTGCCACTGCAGTCCAGTCTGGGTGAGAGACCCTGCCTCAAAAAAAAAAAAAAAAAAAAAAATTGATTTTTTAAAAAAGATATAATCAACAAACCTTTTTCAAGAACCTACAAGAGTTGAACTACTAGAAGCAGAGAGTAGCATGGTGGTTACCAGAACCTGTGAGGTGGAGGGATTGGGGAGATGTTGGTCAAAGGACACAAAATTTTATCTGGACAAGAGGAAAAAATTCAAGACATCTATTGTATGTCATGGTGACTATGGTTAATAACAATATATTGTATACTTGAAAATTGTTAAGACAATAGATTTTAAGTATTCTAGCCACAAAAAATGATAAATATGTGAGGTAGTGAATATGTTAAATAGCTTGATTTAGCCATTCCACAATATATACATATATCAAAATGTTATGTTGTACATCATAAATACATATACTTTTTAGTAGTCAATTTTTATAAAACAGCAAGTAGGAAAGATTAAATTTAGGGTACTTTTAGGAAAATTGTCTAAAGATGAAGCTGAGAGTGATGGTAACATCTTTTAAGACACAAATTTATGGCCGGGCGCGGTGGCTCAAGCCTGTAATCCCAGCACTTTGGGAGACCGAGACGGGAGGATCACGAGGTCAGGAGATCCAGACCATTCTGGCTAACATGGTGAAACCCCGTCTCTACTAAAAAATACAAAAAACTAGCCGGGCGAGGTGGCGGGCGCCTGTAGTCCCAGCTACTGGGGAGGCTGAGGCAGGAGAATGGCGTAAACCCGGGAGGCGGAGCTTGCCATGAGCTAAGATCCGGCCACTGCACTCCAGCCTGGGCAACAGAGCGAGACTCTGTCTCCAAAAAAAAAAAAAAAAGACACAAATTTATTTATGATAAATAAGGGATCTGAGAGATTAACTGCATAAAGATACCTGCATAAAGAAGACGCAGCAGTACTCTGTCAATGCAGCAATTATTCTTGGCTTTCAAATCTTCATAAAGGTATTCAGCTGCCTGTGATACATCTGATTGAAGTGAAAATTCCATTCCATCCTTAATAAAATTTTCTTTCATTGGGTTTGTTTTATCTCTGCCTAGTCATACCAGCTCTTTTATTTTTATTTTATTTTGTTTTTTTTGAAACGGAGTCTTGCTCTGTCGCCCAGGCTGGAGTGCAGTGGCCAGATCTCAGCTCACTGCAAGCTCCGCCTCCCGGGTTTACGCCATTCTCCTGGCTCAGCCTCCGGAGTAGCTGGGACTACAGGCGCCCGCCACCTCGCCCGGCTATAGTTTTTTTCTTTTTTGTATTTTTTAAGTAGAGATGGGGTTTCACCGTGTTAGCCAGGATGGTCTCGATCTCCTGACCTCGTGATCTGCCCGTCTTGGCCTCCCAAAGTGCTGGGATTA
>NC_045439.1:125149611-125166701 GCF_002776525.5 Piliocolobus tephrosceles
CTGACCTCGTGATCTGCCCGTCTTGGCCTCCCAAAGTGCTGGGATTATAGGCTTGAGCCACTGTGCCCGGCCACTAGCTCTTTTAATAAAGCCTCAGAACATTTCTGAATGTTTACTGTGAGGCGAGTTACATCTGAAATAAATGTTTTTTCATCCTAGAAGAAGCAGATTTCAGGTCTACTTGGGGAAATTCCGAACATAATGGCACAGGAAAGCTGAACACGAAGGAATAGGAAAAGACGTGTCATTCAAATACTAACCAAAATAGGCCGGGTGCAGTGGCTCACATCTGTAATCCCAACACTTTGGGAGGCAGAGGTGGGAGGATCACCTGAGGTCAGGAATTCAAGACCAGCCTGGCCAACATGGCGAAACCCCATCTCTACTAAAAATACAAAAATTAGCAGGGTGTGGTGGCAGACGCCTGTAATCCCAGCTACTCCAGAGGCTGAGGCAGGAGAATCACCTGAACCTGGGAGGCAGAGGTTGCAGTGAGCAAAGATAGTGCCATTGCACTCCAGCCTGGGTGACAGAGTGAGACTTCATCTCATAAATAAAAATTAAAAAAAAAGAAAATTATTAAACACACACACACACACACACAAAGGAGTCACATGAAGCCTCTGGAAATGGTCCTAAGAGTAAGCAGGAAGTGAACAAATATCTACTTGAGAAAATGTACACAGGTTTGGTAAGAAAGGTGAGAGTTTGTGGTATTGAAACAAGACTGCTCTAGAGAAGAATATTTGATTCCTGACTGCTGCAGCCAAGAACACATGGCTCTCTCCTCTTCATTTCCAGCCAGTGCTGAACCCTGACTTCACATCAAAAATTCACTCAAAATAGACCAAAGACTTACATGTAAGAACAAAAAGTATAAAACTCTAGAAGAAAACATTTAGAAGGTAAATATTCATGACCTTGAATTTGGCAAAGAATTCTCAGATATGATACCAAGAGCATGAGCAACAAACGAAAATACAGGTAAATTGGACTTCATCAGAATGAAAACCTTTGTGCTTCAAAAGACACCATCAAGAAAGTGAAAGACAACTCATGTAATGGGAGAAATATTTGTAAATCATCTATATCTGATGAGTGACTTGTATCTAGAATATATAAGAAACTCTTATAAGTCAATAACAGAAAAACATATAACCCAGTTTTAAATGGGCAAAGGATCTGAATAGATATTCCTTCAAATAAGGTACAGAAATAGCAAACAAAACAAAACAAAACCACATGAAAAGATGCTTGACATCACTAGTCATTAGGAACAAGAGTGAGATACCACTTCATAGCAACTAGGATGGCTAGAATAAAAGAGTTAGAAGGCCGGGCACGGTGGCTCAAGCCTGTAATCCCAGCACTTTGGGAGGCCGAGACGGGTGGATCACGAGGTCAGAAGATCGAGACCATCCTGGCTAACATGGTGAAACCCCGTCTCTACTAAAAAATACAAAAAACTAGCCGGGCGACGTGGCGGGCGCCTGTAGTCCCAGCTACTCAGGAGGCTGAGGCAGGAGAATGGCGGGAACCCGGGAGGCGGAGCTTCCAGTGAGCTGAGATCGCGCCACTGCACTCCAGCCTGGGCGACAGAGTGAGACTCCGTCTCAAAAAAAAAAAAGAGTTAGAAAAGAACAAGTGTTGGTGAGGATGTGGAGAAATTAGAACCCTCTCCCACTGGTAGTGGGAATGCAAAATTATGCAGCTGCTTTGAAAAACAGTCTGGCAGTATCTCAAATGATTAAACAGAGTTAGGATATGACTCAGCAATTCCACTCCTAGGTATATACCCAAGAGAAATGAAAACACACACATGGAAACTTGGGCATAAACATTTATGGCAGCGTTATTCATATTAGCTAAAAGGATAAAACATCCCAAAGGTCCATCGACTGAAGAATGGATAAACAAGACATGGTATATCCATACAACAGAAAGCTATCTGGCCATAAAAAGAATGCAACACTGATCCATGCTACAACATGGATGAACCTTGAAAACAGTATGCAAAGGGAAAGAAACCAGCCACAAAAGACCACAGACTTAGCCGGGCGCGGTGGCTCAAGCCTGTAATCCCAGCACTTTGGGAGGCCGAGACGGGCGGATCACGAGGTCAGGAGATCGAGACCATCCTGGCTAACACGGTGAAACCCCGTCTCTACTAAAAATACAAAAACTAGCCGGGCGAGGTGGCGGGCGCCTGTAGTCTCAGCTACTGGGGAGGCTGAGGCAGGAGAATGGCGTAAACCCGGGAGGCAGAGCTTGCAGTGAGCTGAGATCTGGCCACTGCACTCCAGTCCGGGCGACAGAGCGAGACTCCGCCTCAAAAAAAAAAAAAAAAAAAGACCACAGACTTTATGATTTCATTGAAATGAATGTCCAGAATAGGGAAATCTATACAGACAGAAAGTAGATTAGTGTTTCTTTAAGGCTGAGGTGGGAGTAGGGGCAGAGGGATAGGAAAGTTACAGCTAAAGGGTATGGCGTTTCTCTTTCATGTGATAAAAACGTTCTAAAACTGGCTGTGGTGATGGTTGCACATATATGTAAATATATTTTAAAAACCATTTCTTAAAAAATTTTTTCTTTCCATCCACTTTGGGTTAATCTAAAAACCATTGTTTTGTACATTTCAAACATGTGAATTGCATGGTATATGAATTATACCTCAAAGCCGTTTTTACTTTTCTTAAAATTTTTATTTTAGGTTCAGGGATACATGAGTTTGTTACATTGGTAAACTCGTGTCATGGGGGTTCTTTTGTACAGATTATTTAGTAACCTAGGTACTAAGCCTAGTACCCAATAGTTATTTTTTCTGATCCTCTTCCTATTCCCATCCTCCACCCTCAAGTAGGCCCCAGTGTCTGTTGTTCTTCTCTTTGTGTCCATGTGTTCTCATCATTTAGCTCCTACTTATAAGTGAGAACATGTGGTATTTGGTTTTCTGTTCCTGTGTTACTTTGCCAAGGATGATGGCCTCCAGTTCCATCTGTGTTCTAGCAAAGGATATAATCTCATTCTTTTTTTTAATGGCTGCACAGTATTCCATGGTGTATATGTACCACATTTTCTTTTTCCAGTCTACCACTGATGGCATTTAGGTTGATTCCATGTCTTTGCTATTGTGAACAGTGCTGCAATGAATATATGCATGCTTGTGTCTTTATTGTAGAACAATTTATGTTCTTTTGGGTATATACCCAGTAATGGGATTGCTGGGTCAAATGGTTGTCCTGTTTTTAGCTCTTTGAGGAACAGCCACACTGCTTTCCACAATGGTTGAACTAACTTACACACTTAACAACAGTGTATAACCATTCCCTTTTCTCCACAACCTTGAAAGCATCTGTTATTTTTTGACTTTTTAATAATAACCATTCTGACTGATGTGAGATGGTATCTCATTATGGTTTTGATCTGCATTTCTCTAATGATCAGTGATATTAAGCATTTTTTCATATGCTTTTTGGCTACATGTCTTCTTTTGAAATGTGTCTGTTCATGTCCTTTTCCCACTTTTTAATGGGGCTGTTTGTTTTTTTCTTGTATATTTAAGATCTTTGTAGATGGTGGGTATTAGACTTTTGTCAGATGCACAGTTTGCAAATATTTTCTCCAATTATGTAGGTTGTCTGTCTACTCTTTTGATAGTTTCTTTTACTGTGCAGAAGCTTTTACCTTTGTTTGTTTGTTTGTTTGTTTTGAGACAGAGTCACGCTCTGTCACCCAGGCAGGAGTGTAGTGTCACAATCACGGCTCACTGCAACCTCCGCCTCCTGGGTTCAAGCAATTCTCCTGCCTCAGCCTCCCAAGTAGCTGGGACTACAGGTGCCTGCCACCACACCTGGCTAATTTTTTTGTATTTTTAGTAGAGACGGGGTTTCACCATGTTGGCCAGGCTGGCCTCAAACTCCTGACCTCAGGTGATCTGCCCACTTTGGCCTCCCAAAGTGCTGGGATTACAGGCATGAGCCTCCACACCTGGCCTGCCGTTACTTTTAATTAGATCCGTTTGTCAGTTTTTTCAATTTTTTTTAAAAAAAGAGATAGGGTCTTGCTATGTTGGCCAGGTTGGTCTTGAACTCCTGGCCTCAAATTATCCTCCTACCTTGGCCTCCCAAAGTGCTGGGACTACAGGCATGAGCCAGCAGGCCCAGCCTCTGTCAGTTTTTGCTGTGATTGCTATTGGTATCTTTGTCATGAAATCTTTGTCCATTCCTATGTCCAGAATGGTATTGCCTAGTTGTCTTCTAGTGTTTTTATAGTTTTGGGTTTTACATTTAAGTCTTTAATCCATCTTGAGTTAATTTTTGTATATGCTGTAAGGAAGGGATCCAGTTTCAGTCTTTAGCATATGACTAGTCAGTCAGTTATCCCAGCACCATTTATTAAATAGGGAATCCTTTCCCCATTGCTTGTTTTTATCAGGTTTGTTGAAGATCAGATGCTTCTAGGTGTGTGGCCTTATTTCTGAGCTCTCTATTCTGTTCCATTGGTCTGTGTGTCTGTTTTTATATCAGTACCATGCTGTTTTGGTTACCATAGCCCTGTAAGTATACTTTGAAATTGGGGAACATAATGCTTCCAGCTTTGTTTTTTTTGTTTATTTGTTTTGTTTTTTGCTTAGAATTGCCTTGGATGCTTGGGCTCTTTTTTGGTTCCATATGAATTTTAAAATAATTTTTTCTTGTTCTGTGAAAAATGTCATTGTCAGTTTTATAGGAATAGCATTGAATCTGTAAATTGCTTTGCGCAGTATGGCCATTTTAATGATATTGATTTTTCCTGTACACGAGCATGGAATGTTTTTCCATTGTTTATGTCATCTCTGATTTCCTTGAACAGTGTTTTGTAATTGTCATCGTAGATATCTTTCACCTTCCTGGTTAACTGTATTACTAGCTATTTTATTCTTTTCGTGGCAGTTGTGAATGGGATTGCATTCCTGATTTGGCTCTTGGTTTTGCTGTTGTTGATGTATAGGAGTGTAGTAATTTTTACACATTGAGTTTGTATCCTGAGACTTTGCTGAAGTTGTTTATTAGCTGAAGGAGCTTTTGGGCCAAGACTGTGGGGTTTTCTAGATATAGAATAATGTCATCTGCAAACAAAGATACTTTGACTTCCTCCCTTCTTATTTGAATGCCCTTTATTTCTTTCACTTATCTGATTGCTCTGGTCAGGACTTCCAATACTGTGTTGAATAGGAGTGGTGAGAGAGGGCATTCTTGTCTTGTGCTGGTTTCCAAGGAGAATGCTTCCTGCTTTTGCCAATTCAGCATGATACTGGCTGAGGGTTTGTCATATGTGGCTCTTATTATTTTGAGTTATGTTCCTTCAATATCTAGTTCATTGAGAGTTTTTAGCATGAAGGGCTGTTGAATTTTATCAAAAGCCTTTTCTGCATCTATTGAGATAATCGTGATTTTTGTCTTTAGTTCTGTTTATGTGATTATTCACAATTATTCATTTATATCAATAAATCTGTATGTCGACCCAATCTTGCATCCCAGGGATAAAGCCTACTTCATTGTGATGGATTATCTTTCTGGTTTGCTGCTGGATTCAATTTGCAAGTATTTTGTTGAGGATTTTTGCATCAATGTTCATCAAGGATATTCGCCTGAAGTTTTCTTTTATTGTTGTGTCTCTGCTAGGTTTTGGTATCAGGATGATGCTGGTCTTATAAAATGAGTTGGAGAGTGTAGGGAAAGGATAGGTTAGCCTGTTACTGTGTTATTATAGATAGAAGTAGGTTTAAGAGACTCCATTCGGCTCTCTATTTGAGATGCTGTTAATCTGTGACTCTACCCCCAATCTTGTCCTCCTAAAGCAACTCCTGTGATTGCCTGAGCCATAAGCATAGCTTTATGCATAGCTCCTCCAATTCCATCGCAGGCTTTAACGTACTCTGAGATTACATCTGATCCTGCGGGAACCTTTCCTTTTAATGGCTTAATGGCTGATTGACAATCCGGATTGGCGTTTTCATATGCCATTAACTCCACTATGACCTTACGGGCATTCTCGTCGGTAATTGACTTTTGAGCAGCATCTTGAAGTCTTGCTATGAAATCTGGGTAGGGCTCTTTACAGCCTTGTCTTACTGTATTAAAGGAAGGGCAGGCAGTTCCTGGGTCTTGGATTTTTTTCCCAGGCCCTGAGGCAGATAGCCCTGATTTGCTCAATGGCCTCATTTGGCATTATTGCTTGTTGGTCAACAGTGCTCCAATTTTGACCTATTCCTAATAGTTGATCTGCATCTATGTTAATTGGAGGATTGGCAGTCCTATTTCTTCGGACCTGCACTTGTGCCCCATCAATCCACCAAGTCTTAAATTGTAAAAATTGAGAGGGTGAGAGTGAGGATTTTGCCAGAATCTCCCAATCATAAGGAATGAGTCTATGTCCATGAGCAATGGAATCTAATAATGTTCTCATGTAAGGAGAGTTGGGTCCATACTGTTTTACTCCTTCTTTCATTTCTTTCAGCATTTTTATAGAAAAGGACTGATATCTGGCTTCAGCCACGGGAGGCTCTCCCTCTTGAGCCCCTTCTCTAGGTGGTCTTGCTTCTAATATTACTGGGAATTGCCACGCCTCAATATCTCCCTGTTTTCTTGCCTCATCAATAATTTTATGTATTGCACTACCCTGTGTACTGGGCGGTGCTGTAGGATTAAGTCTCATGGTGGGCGGCTGAGGATATGGCGCCCTGCCCTGTGGCACTGGAAATGTTCCTGGCTGTCCACACAGATTTTCTGGGGGCTGCCGATACTGCAGTTCAGCTGGCGGCCCGTATTGATAGGCTACTGGCTGCTGGATCTTACTTTCTACGTGCTGATATTGTGGATACTGTACTTGGATTGGCATTGCCATGACAGAGACTCTGTCTTTCTCTATTTGATCTTCTTTTGGAGTTTGTACTTGTTTAACCTGCATTTGAGGTTCTAAGGTTGCAGGCATCTGAGCTGTTGTAAGAGGTGTTGGCCATCGTGGTTTAAACTCTGATGGCTCTGCTAATTCTGGATCTTTTTCCTCTAATTTTAACGTTTCAGGATATATTACCTCCTGTAATTGATTGTTGTCAACATTTTGCGTTGACCGAGCCATTACCGGCTCTGCTACACATTCACAGTGTGAACTTTCTTTTCCTTTCCGGGATTCTATCCCTGCCTCTTTTTCACAATCTACTGCACAGCTTTTAGGGACATCAGAAATTGAAATGTTATCTTCTTCTGTTTGCAACGGTTCTAAAGCTACTTTAACAATGACCCAATCATTCCATACTGTAAGTGGGATGATTTTACCTTCCCTACTTGCTTGTTTTAATTCTTTGCCAATTTTTTCCCAGTCTTTTAGATCTAAAGTTCCCTGTTCTGGAAACCATGGACAAAACTGTTCTATTGTTTCAAAGAGCGTATTTAGATTTTTGGTAGACACTTTAACTCCCCCTCTTTTTAAGAGAATTTTTATAAAGCTGCGATAAGAGGCATATTTACTTTTAGTTTGCCCCATTGTTTCCCTAGGTTCTTCCGAGCGCACAAGCTTACCGCAGGGCTGACTGTAGAGTACTCGGGAGTCTCTCGTCGACTTGTCCTCAATGACCACGCTCCAGCGTACCTTCACCTTAGCAAAAAGCTCCCACGTTGGACGCCAGATGAAGGGGTGGCCTGCCCCTCCACACCTGTGGGTGCTTCTCGCTAGGTGGAAACGAGAGACTTGAGAAAAGAAATAAAGACACAGAGACAAAGTATAGAGAAAGAAAAGCGGGGCCCCAGGGGACCAGTGCTGTGCTTTCAGAGGACCCACACTGGCACTGGCCTCTGAGTTCCCTCGGTATTTATTACCAAAAAGATAAGGGAGTAAATAAGCAGTAAGGCATACAGATACACGGAGCTGTTGCATTTTCCCAGGATCGGGCAGGAGACAGATGTTTTTCTTTTACTGAGATTTAAAGGAATGGTACTGACCTTCAACCACAAGCAGGCTTTAAACATTTGCCTAACAAAGCACATTCCTTACAGCCCAAAATCCTTTCAACCTTAATTAGCACAGCAATGTTTCTAGCAAGGACAAGATTGGGGGTAGAGTCACAGATTAACAGCATCTCAAATAGAGAGCCGAATGGAGTCTCTTAAACCTACTTCTATCTATAATAACACAGTAACAGGCTAACCTATCCTTTCCCTACAGGAGAGGAGTCTCCCCTCAATTTTTTGGGATAGTTTCAGTAGGAGTGATACTAGTTCTTCTTTGTATATCTAGTAGAATTTGGCTGTGAATGCATCTAGTTCGGTGCCTTTTTTGTTAGGTAGACTATTTATTACTGACTCAATTTTGGAGATTGTTATTGGTTTGTTCAGGGAATCAATTTCTTCTTGGCTCAGTCTTGCAAGGGTATATGTATCCAGGAATTTATCCACGTCTTCTAGGTTTTCTAGTTTGTGTGCGTAGAGGTGTTCACAGTAGTCTCAGACGGTTATTTGTATTTCTGTGGGATCAGTGATAGCATCTCTTGTTGTTTCTGATTTTGTTTATTTGGATCTTCTCTCTTTATTGTCTAGCTAGTGGCCTATTTATGTTATTATTAGTATTATTTTAAAAAAACCTAACTCTTGCATTTGTTGATCTTTTGAATGGGTTTTTTCATATCTCAGTCTCCAGCTCAGCTTTGATTTTGGTTATTTCTTGTCTTCTGCTAGCTTTGGGGTTGGTTTGCTCTCGCTTTTCCAGTTCTTTTTGTTGTAATGTTAGGTTGCCAATTTGAGATCTTTCTAACTTTTACTTGGGGAGTGCAGTGCTATAAATTTTCCTCTTAACACTGCCTTAGCTGTGTCCGAGAGATTCTGGTATGTCATATCTTTGTTCTTATTAGTTTCAAAGAACTTGATTTCTGCTGTGATTTTGTTACTTACACAAAAGCCACTGAGGACTTTTAATTTCCACATAATTGCATGGTTTTAGGTGATTTTTTAAAAACTCTTGAGTTCTATTTTTATTGCTGTGTGGTCTGAGAGTGTGTTTAGTATGATTTTCGTTCTTTCACATTTGCTGAGAATTGTTTTATGTTCAATTGTGTGATCAATTTTAGAGTATGTGCCATGTGGTGATGAGAACAAGGTGTATTCTGTTGTTTTTGCATGGAGAGTTCTGTAGCAGTCAATCAGATCCATTTGGTTCAATGTTGTGTTCAGGTACTGAATATCTTTGTTAACTTTGTGCCTCGAAATTGGTCTAATACTGTCAGTGGCATGTTGAAGTCTCCCACTACTATTGTGTGGGAGTCTAAGTTGCTTTGTAGGTCTCTAAGACCTTGCTTTATGAATCTGTGTGCTCCTGTGTTGGGTGGATATATATTTAGGATAGTTAGGTCTTCTTGTTGGAAGTGAACCCTTTATTGATTGATATGGTTTGGTTCTGAGTCCCCACCCAAATCCATCTTGAATTGTAGTTCTCATAATCCCCACGTTTCATGGGAGGAACCCGGTGGGAGGTAATGGAATCTTGGGGGTGGTTTCCCCCATGCTGTTCTCATGATAATGAGTTCTCATTAGATCTGATGGTTTTATAAGCATCTGGCATTTCCCCTGCTGGGACTCATTCTGTCCCCTGCCACTTTGTGAAGAGGTGCCTTCTGCCATGATTGTAAGTTTCCTGAGGCCTCCCCAGCAATGATGCAGAACTGTGAGTCAATTAAATCTCTTTTCTTTTTTTTTTTTTGAGACGGAGTCTCGCTCTGTCACCCAGACCGGAGTGTAGTGGCTGGATCCTGGCTCACCGCAAGCTCCGCCTCCCGGGTTCACGCCATTCTCCTGCCTCAGCCTCCCGAGTAGCTGGGACTACAGGCGCCCGCCACCTCGCCTGGCTAGTTTTTTGTATTTTTTAGTAGAGACGGGGTTTCTCCATGTTAGCCAGGATGGTCTCAATCTCCTGACCTTGTGATCCGCCAGTCTCGGCCTCCCAAAGTGCTGGGATTACAGGCTTGAGCCACCGCACCCGGCCTAAACCTCTTTTCTTTATAAATTACCCAGTCTCAGCTATTTCTTCATAGCAGCATGAGAATGGACTAATACACTGATGTAATGCCCTTCTGTGTCTCTTTTTTGATCTTTGTTGGTTTAAAGTCTGTTTTGTCTGAAATTAGACAGACTGCTTTTTTCTTATTTCCATTTGCTTGGTAGATTTTTCTTCATTCCTTTATTTTGAGCCTATGGGTGTCACTGTGTGTGAGATGGGTCTCTTGAAGAGAGCCTACCATTGGGTCTTGCTATTTTGCCCAGCTTGTCACTCTGCCTTTTTAAATGGGGCATTTAGCTCATTTGCATGCAAGGTTAATATTGATATGTGTGGATTTGATCCTGTCATTGTGTTGTAAGCTGGCTATTATGCCAGCTTGTTTGTGTGGTTTGCTTTATAGTGTCACTGGTCTGTGTATGTAAGTGTGTTTTTGGATTGGCTGGTAGTGGTTTTTCCTTTTCATATTTAGTGCTCCTTTCAAGATCTCTTGTAAGGCAGGTCTGGTGGTAATAAACTCCCTTAGCATTTGCTTATCTGAAAAGGATCTTATTTCTCCTTCACTGAGGAGGCTTTGTTTGACTGGATATGAAATTCTTGGTTTAAGATTTTTTTTAAGGGTGTTGTATATAGGTCCCCAATCTCTTCTGGCTTATAGGGGTCTGCTGTTAGCCTGATGGGGTTCCCTTTGTAGATGACCTGTCCTTTCTTTCTAGCTGCCTTTAACATCCTTTCTTTCATTTGGACCTTAGAAAATCTGACAATTATGTGTCTTGGGGATAGTATTTTTGTGTAGAATCTTGCAAGGATTCTCTGTATTTCCTGAATTTGACTGTTGGCCTCTCTAGCAAGATTGGAAAAGTTTTCATGGACAGTATCCTGAAATATGTTTTCCAAGTTGTTTGCTTTATTCCTGCCCTTTTCAAGGGTACCCGTGAGTCATACGTTTGGTCTGTTTGCATAATCCCATATTTCTCAGAGGTTTTGTTCATTCATTTTCATTCTTTTTTCTTGATTTTTGTCTGACTGTCTTATTTCAGAAAGCCAGTCTTCAAGTTCTGAGATTCTTTCCTCAGCATGATCTGCTGTTAATACTTGTGATTGCATTGTGAAATTCTTTTAGTGTGTTTTTCAGCTCTATCAGATCAGTTAAGTTCTTTTTTATACTGGCTATTTTGTCTGTCAGCTCCCGTAGTGTTTTATTGTGATTCTTAGTTTCTTGGATTGAGTTTTGCTGTTTTCCTGAATCTTGATGATCTTCATTCCTATCCACATTCTGAATTCTATTTCTTGTCATTTCAGCCAACTCAGCCTGGTTAAAAACCCTTGTTTGAGAACTAGTGCGATCATTTGGAGGACATAAGACACTCTGACCATTTGAGTTGCCAGAGTTCTTGCGTTGGTTATTTCTTATCTCTGCATGTGGGTGTTCCCTTACCTGTGGTGTAGAATGAGTACAGAAAATTGACTTCTTTTCTGGATATTTTCACGGGTCTGAGGCTTTGTGCAGGGTTATTATTTGTTGCTGACTTATCTTTGGTTTCACAGAAGGGTAGGTTAGTGAGGTATTTTTGGTGTTGAAGCTTTGGGGTGTGATCCGGTAGGTGGCACTTAGACGTAGTGGTCAGTTGGTAGGCTCTTGCTCAGTCCTGTGGCTCCCCTATATTTCCTCACAGTTGCAGCCATGCTCTGTGAGATCCCTCTCAATGCTCTGAAAATGTGCCCTCCTCTCCCACTCGAGTGCTGCCTTTAGATTGTGGCTTGACACTCCCAGACTTCCCACTGCAGCTCTAGGGTGTTCTTAGGGTTTATGTTTCCTCCCTAACTTGGAGATGTCAGAGGAATGAGCTTTAGCAGTGGTTGTGGCTGAAAGTCTTTCCCTTATCTCCTGGGGGCCCTACCCCAGAGAGATAGAGGTCAGCAATCCCTTAGTGCAATCAGCCCTGAATGGGGCTGTGGGCCCAAGCTGAGGGTTCCCTGCTGGGTGATAAGTGGAGAGGGGGAGGTGAGGGGTAGGTGGGACCCATGGGAGACGGACTGGCCTTCTCTCCTTGGGTAGACTGCTGCTTGTTGGAAGTGTGGATAAGGTACTTAAGGTCTTTGCTCCTTCATTAGTCTTAGGGTAGCAAGGGCAGTTCCACTGCAGAGACAGTGGTAGAGGGGCTTTCATTTGCCCCTGAGGGCTTCACTTCTGAGGAATGTGGAGCCACTGTTACTGGGAGTGTTCAGCCAGTGGGGTGGGGCAGCTGAACTGCTGGCATAAGCTTGGAGCTCTGCTTGGGGATCGGGGGTCAAGGGCTTGCTTGGAAGAGAGACTGGTCTCCTCTTCATATGGTTACTGTGGTGTGTAGCTTGGGTATAGGCCTCAGGCTCTTTGTTTCTTCCCCAGACCAAGGGCAGCAGGGATGGAACTGCTGATGTGGTAGTGGCAGAGCAGCAGTTGGATGCCTCTGGGGATCTCTCTCCAGGGAAAACTCTGGGCCACTTCCGATGGGTATAATCAACTGTGGGTGGGACAACTGTTCTGCAGTCATGAGCTGGGGCCTTGCCTAGTGAAGAGTGGGGGCCAGGGGTTCCCAGGGAAGAGGGGCTGGACTCCTCTCTGTACTGTGGCTGTGGCATGCTGGAGGTGCCAGTGTAGTGACTAGGCCCCTTGTTCCTTCCCCAGACCAAGGGCTGTTAGGGTTGTACCACTTCAACTGCAGTAGTGGAGGGGTTGTGGGTTGACTCTGGGATTTCCTCCTTGGAGAAATGCTGGGCTGCCTCTGTGATTGAAGTGGTCAGGTGCAAGTAGGTTGGTTGTGCTGGAGTCCCAGGTTGGGTGGCCCTGCTCAGTGAGGAGAAGTGAGGACTGGGACCTGGGTGGAGAACAGTCCAGCCACTTTTCTGCAAGGTGGGTGCTCTGTTGTGGGGGTTTGGACCAGCCTCTGGTCCCCACAGACTCTCCTGGGCCTGGAGACAGTAAGGATAAAGGCTGCAAGACAGAAAAGATGGCAACCCGCCCTTCCCACTGAAAGCTCTGTCTCAGGGAGTTTCAGAGCTGCTACTGGCATGATAGCCCCAGTGGGGGGTGGCTGGAAACCCCGGCCAGGAGGACCCACCCAGTGAGGAGTTATGGGATTGAGACTCACATAGCAAACAGTCTAGCCGCTTTTCTGTTGGGCTGCTGTAATATGCTTGGGGCCCATTCCAGTCCCTAGTCACCTCATAGTTTTTAATATCTGAACAACAAAGATGGTGGCCCATGGCTCCCTCTGAGAGCTCTGTCCCATGGGGCTTTGGAATTGCTGCCAGCTGGCAAACACCTGAGGGGGTGGATGGAGACCTCGGTCAGGAGGTTCTGCCAGTGAAGAGAAATGGGATCCAGGACCCGCATGAAAAAGCAGCCTGGCCATCTCTCCGTAGAGCTGCTGTGCTGTGCCAGGGGACTGCTCCAGTCCCTACTCATCTTGGACTTCCCAGAGCCAGATGGCAACAACAGCTAAGGCTGTGAGACAGCAAATATGGTGGCCTGCCACTCCCTCTGGTAGCTCCATCTCAGGAAGATGTAATGCTGCTACTGTGGCTGGCTGGAGTTCCAAGTCAGTGGGTCTTCTCCTGTGACGTGCCATGGATAGGGCCTGCACACCATTGCTGCTCAGTCCCCTAGATTCAGCCCCTTTCCTAGAGACATGCACAGGGGTCTAGCCTTCTTTTTTTTTTTTAGACGAAGTCTCACTCTTGTCCCCCAAGCTGGAGTGCAATGGCACAATCTTGGCTCACTGAAACCTCTGCCTCCCGGGTTCAAGTGATTCTCCTGCCTCGGCCTCCAGAGTAGCTGGGATTATAGGCGCCTGCTACCACGCCCGGCTAATTTTTGTATTTTTAGTAGAGATGAGGTTTCACCATATTGGCCAGGCTGGCCTCGAACTCCCGACCTCAGGTGGTCTGCCCGCCTCGGCCTCCCAAAGTGCTGGGATTACAGACGTGAGCCACTGTATCTGGCCGGGTCTAGCCTTCTTGGACAGAGTTGCAGCTGCTTTTGTTTGGGAAGCCGAGATATCTGAAGCTCCTGGGGCTCCATGTGTGCCTGAGTGGCTGCTGTGCTGGGACTCCACGTAGCTCTGAGTGTCAGACCACAGGCCCTGGTGGAGTGAGTTCACAAGAGGATCTCCTGACCTAAGGTTTGCAAAGATCTTTGAGGGAAGCATGAGTCCCAGGATTGCTCACTCACTTACCACTTCCCTGGGTGGGGGCAGCTCCCCTGGCTCCATGTTGCTCCCAGGTGGACAGTTGTCCTGCCTTCCTTTTCTCCATCCTCCCTGGGTCGAGTTGTTTTCTTGACGAGTCCTCACGCATGTACCTGGATGTTTCAGTTGAAGATGCTGTATTTACTTGCCCCTTCTTTTCTCCTAGTGGGAGCAACATGAACTAGCTGCTTATAGTCAGCCATCTTGGCTAGCCCCACTTCAAAGCTATTTTTAAAAAAATAAATCAGAAATAACGTTACTTATTTATCTACATTAATGATATGCCAAAATGATACAATCACGAATGTTCTGCACCTAGCAACATAGCCTCTAAATACAAAAAGCAAAAATGAACAGAACTTGAGGGAGAAATTTATAATCCAAAGTCATTGGAAGATTTTAATATTTTTCTTTTTTCTTTTTGAGACGGAGTCTTGCTCTGTCGCCCGGGCTGGAGTGCAGTGGCCGGATCTGGGCTCACTGCAAGCTCTGCCTCCCGTGTTTTCGCCATTCTCCTGCCTCAGACTCCCGAGTAGCTGGGACTACAGGCGCCCGCCACCTCGCCCGGCTAGTTTTTTGTATTTTTTTTAGTAGAGACGGGGTTTCACCGTGTTAGCCAGGATGGTCTCGATCTCCTGACCTCGTGATCCGCCCGTCTCAGCCTCCCAAAGTGCTGGGATTACAGGCTTGAGCCACCGCGCCCGGCCCATTTTAATATTTTTCTATCTGAAATGGACTTGTTAAAAATTTGGTAGTGTAGAACATTTCATCTTTCAATTAAGAAGATATACCTTTACCTATTTTATATGTATAATTGCATATACCTATATCAGAACTGAGTAGAGAGACCATGTATTAAACCACAAATTTCAGAATTAATATCACAAGACCCTCTTCTCATGTTGCTATTCTGTCAGAGGCAAGTGTACTGTTTGCTTACTCTTTTTAGTAAATCCAAGTGTTTTTTTTCAAGTTTGGCTGCTCTACTAGAATCTCCTCTCCCTTTTGCAATAGGTTGGGTTCCAAGGCCATGGTGTTTCTATCCAGGAGCACCTGCAGCTATTTTCTCCTAAGGTCCTACAGAAGGGGTCCCCAACGCCTGGGCCACAGACTGGTACTGTAGAACCAGGCTACACAGCAGGAGGTTAGTGGTGGGTAAGCAAGTGAAGCTTCATCTGTATTGACAGCCATTCCACATCACCTCCATTACTGCCTGAGTTCTGCCTTCTGTCAGATCAGTGGCGGCATTAGATTATCACAGGAGCTGGAACACTATTGCGAATGCTGTGCAGGCAAGGGATCTAGGTTGCATGCACCTTGCGAGAATCTAATGCCTGATGATCTGAGGTGGAACAGTTTCATCCTGAAACTATCCTGCCATTTCCCTCCCTTTACCCCAGTCTGTGGAAAAATTGTCTTCCACAAAACCAGTCCCTGGTACCAAAAACATTGGAGGCTGCTGTCCTACAGTTCCCTGGACTTCGTAGTCTTCACAACTCCTCTCCTACTCAATTACTTACTAGTGATAAGGGTAAATTTTTATTCCTTCCAGAGGAGTCTACTGCAGCAGATATAAATTAAATTTTTTTCAATAGGTCATCATTGATTACTAATGGATTATCCTGTTATTATATCCCTACAGAGAATTTTTGACTAGTAAAAATTTATCTTCATTTTCACTTTGTTCTTTTTTCTATCTCTTCCAATCTCAGAAATTCCCCATCTTCACTCTGGGAGAGGGGTTAATTTGATCTTTTGGTAATATTTTAATTCAAACTCATCTTCTTGATCTTTCTCACTTTTCTATAGCTATTCTTTTTGTTACCTGCTGGTCATTCCCCTCCAATAAGAAACAGTAAACTTTTTAGAGCAGTTATTCAAACTATTCTGAGGGGTCCTTGTGAGTTATACAGGGACTTTTTCATGTCCCACCTATGAGGAAGAAAAAAAATTGAAAGAGGCTCCTATTTCTGTTATTTTGCACAGAGGGACGCCGTTTCCTTTTATCTGAGGAAAGACATGGCTTCTCAAAAATCTGAAAAATGCTGCCTTTTTAAAAAACTATAACCCTGACAAAATTTTAGGATTCCGTAATTAATCATGTAGAAAATTACCAGCAAATAACTCTTAGATTTACATAGAAATTAAAATCTAAAGAATGGTATACATTTGGTTCCAAAAAATCATAGAAAGAACTTTTATTTTTAAAAAACAAATTCATGGCTATTGGCCTTGGATCATACTTTATGAATCACTGTCTTAGAAGACAAAAGCAAAATTCTGAGGTGACAGCTAAGAAGAAAGGGAACCAGTTGTTTAGACAACTGAAGTCTTGTAATTTAGGTGGCACAATGTCTAAAGATACCCTCCTTTTATGTATTTAAGGAATAATATTTTTCATTCTTCTCATAGCTGGAGACCAAACTCCTTTTAAAATGGGTCTCTCACTGTATATCGATAACTCTCATCATAGAGACCCTTCTTAAAAGGAGTTTAGTTTCCAACTATGAGAACAAATGCCCGGGGTCTGTGGATGAGGGAGGCATAGGGAAGAAGCTCTATGTGTACCCTCCTCCCTGGGATAGCACAGTGAGAGCACACTTGGATATGAAGGGCAGGCAGCCAAGGAAAGCAGCCAGTGAGATTCCTTGAGCAACAGTGATCCCAAATAATTGTTCTTAAACAGTAGGCTGCCTTGCCCAAGGTTCACAGGAGAAGCTTGTTATACGTGCAGATTCTAGATCCCAACCCACAGAAAATTTGATCCAATAGGTCTATAGCTTGGCCTCAAAGTCTGGTGATTCTGACTGAGACAGGAGGTCTCTGAACCTCACT